>NW_022589754.1:2353731-2719816 GCF_004348235.1 Phoca vitulina | reverse complement strand
GGGGGGAGCGGGAGAGGGAGAAGCAGACTCCCTGCTGAGCAGGTAGCCCGACGCGGGACTCGATCCCGGGACTCCAGGATCATGACCTGAGCCGAAGGCAGTCGCTTAACCAACTGAGCCACCCAGGCGCCCTAAAATGTGTCCCTTGTAAGCCGCATATAGATGGGTCTTTTTTTTCCCACTCTGTCATACTGTGTCTTTTGATTAGATTGTTTAGTCCATTTACAGTCAAAGTAATTATCGATATATATGTATTCATTGCCACTGTATTACTTATTTTATTGTTTCTATAGTTTTTCTCTGATCCTTTCTTCTTTTGCTCTCTTTCATGGCTTGCTGGATTTTTTAGTGATATACTTGGATTATTTTCTCTTTATTCATTGCATATCTATTAGTGGTTTTTGATTTGTGATTATAATTAGGTTTCTATTAACATTTTCTGCACATAGCAGTTTGTTATGTTGGTCGCTTAAGTTTGAAACCATTCCTTACTCCGCTCTCCTTCCCATGTTTTAGGTATATGGCATTGTATTTTATATCCTTTTATTTTCTGAATCCCTTGACTGATTTCTGCAGATATAGTCATGTTTTATACTCTCATTTATAGTCTTTTCATTCCACTCAAATCATCCACTTTAATACTTCTTGCCAGGCTGGTTTAGTGGTCATAAACTCTTTTAGTTTTTTTATTTGTTTTTTGTTTTTCTCTCAAAACCTCTATCTGTCCTATTCTGAATTGTAGCCTTCCTGGATAGGGTATTCTTGACTGCAGATTTTTTCCTTCCAGCACTAGAATTTTTCCCATTCAGCACATGCCATTCTCTTCTGGCCTGCAAAGTTTCTGCTGAAAAATCTGCAGATAACCTTATGGGGTTACCCTTGCATGTCTTCTTTTCCCTTGCTGCTTTAATATTTTTATTCTTACACTACATTTTGCACTTTAATTACAATGTTACTTAGTGTGGACCTCATTAGGTTGATTTTGTTGGGCAGCTCTCTGTGCCTCCTTGATCTGGATAATTGTTTCCTTCCCCAGATTAGGGAAGTTTTCAGCTATTATTTCTTCAAATAAGTTTTCTGCCCCCTCTTCTCTCTCTTTTTCTTCTGGGATTCCTATAATGCAAATGTTATTACACTTGACGAAGTGACTGAATTTCCTAAGTCTACAGTTGCTTTTCATTAATTAGTTTTTCTCTCATTTGCTCAGCTTGATTAATTTCCATTGTTCTGTCTTCCAGATCATTAATTCTTTCCTCTGCTTCCTCTACCTTGTTATTTATTTCATCAAGTGTATTTTTAATTTTATTTATTCTGTTCTGCATCTCTCATTTGTTCCTTTTTTTTTTTTTTTAATTCCCCATCTCTTTTTCCAGGGTCTCACTAATGTTTTCCACTCATCTCTCAAGTTCAGTGAGTGTCTTCATGATCATTACTTTAAATTCACTATCAGTCATATTACTTATATCCATTTCACTTAGGTCTCTTGCTATGTTTTTGTCCTGTTCTTTCATTCAGGACATGCTCCTCGTCTCCTCATTTTCTCTCACTTTCTGCATCTGTTTCTCTATTTTATGAAAGACAGCTACATCTTCTGCACTGGAAATAGTGGCCTTTTGGAGAAAAGGTGCTATAGTACCCCTGCCATGTAGTGTCCCCTATTCATGAGAACCTGGTGCTCCAGAGGTGTCTCCTATGTGTGATGTGTTTGCCCTGCTATTGTAGCTGAACCACTTTTATCCTTTAGTTCAGTTGTTTGTAGTTGTTCTCTTTGTCTGTTGTGGGCAGTGTTTGGTCCCTGCGGTGTTAGGAAACCATTTGGGGATGTCTTGTACTTGAGTTGAGTCAGACCAGACTTTTGCCAGAGATGCTGTAGCACCAGGTGCTATAGGTGCTTTCCCTGTGTTGTTCCTTGAGAAGATTTTGTTGGTTGTTGTGACCTTTAGTCAGACTAGTTGTTTTCCTCCAGCCCACTGTTGGGACAGCAGTCTGACTGGTGTGTTTGTCTACCTTTCCCTCTCTCCAGGGCAGGAATCACTTTGGAGTGGTGCTGATCATTGTAAGGGTGGCTTGCACACTGTCAAGGCTGCAGCATCACCCAGGCTGAGAACATATAAGTGAGGGTGGATCTTCCAAAGCACAGCACAGAGGAAATGCATTGGAGTGGCTGCTTGTTGGGGTGCTAGTTCTAGCAAGCTTTGTGTGTCAAGGGAGGGGCTCTGCAGCACGGAGACTGAATAGACCTTTTGGGGCTGCAGAAGCACATTGCAATGGGCAGTGCCAGCAAGCTTTGAGTACCATGTGAGTGACCTTGTAGTGCTGGGACCGAGGCAATGTCTGGAGGGGTGTTTTGGCAGAAACACAGCATATGAAGGCTGGACAGCTGTGCTAGCAAGTTTGATAGCCAGTCCTCCAGGTGCCTCTGTGTTTATGCTGGGTGCGGGGGAGGTAAATGGTTCTTTTGTTCCTGGAGGAGGAATTCCCTAGCGATTTCTGTTCATCTCGGACAGGCTCTAAAATGAATAAATAACACTCCTTTCCATATGCCTCAGGCACCTTTCAAATTGCTGCTTATATGTTCTGTCCATATGGGATGTTTGTTATGCTCTCTCTTTATGGGCAGGGACTCAGTTTCCTCTTGCCCTCCTGGCTCTTTCAGAGCTGAGCCATTGATTTTTTTTTTTTTTTAAACTTCAGGTTTTAAGTCCCACTGTTTGTAAGAACTCATAAAAACTGGCCCCTTTGGTTTTCAAAACCAAATGTTATCGGGATTCACCTTGCCCTTGCAGGTCCCCCAGTGTGAGGTTCTGTTTCTTTCCCCTTTCTGTGCCCATGGCATTCCACTCTCCACAAAGAGTCCTACCAGTATGTTTAGCTCCTGACCACATCTCTGCCTTTCCTGCCAATTTTGATGTGGCTTCTTCTCTACATTTAGTTGTGGAGTTTATTCTTCCAATATTTGGTCCATTTTCTGAGTAATTTACACTGCTGCAGGTGTTATTTAGTTGTATCCTTGGGACAAGGTAAGCTTAGGGTCCTCTTACTCCAGCATCTTCCCCAAGTTCTACCATTTGTTTTCTTTATTTTTCAGAAATGTAGTTGTATCACCACTGATTATTATATGTTGATTTGGTGTCCTGCAAGTTAACTGAATTTGTTGATTAAATATAACAAGTCTGTGGTAGAGTCTTCAGGATTTTCTATATGTAAAATCATGTCATCTGCAAATAGAGACAATTTGATAGCCCCCACTCTAATTATTTCGTTTTATTGCCTGTTTGATCCATCTAGGACTTACAGTACTATACTGGATAAGAGTGCTGAAAGTGTGCATGCTTGTCTTGTTCTTGACCATACAGGTAAAACTTTCAACTTTTCATGATTGAGTATGAGTTTGGTTGTGTTTGTCACTGTGGCCTTTATTTCTTTGAAGTATGTTCCTTCTATACACAAGTTTTTGAGAGATTTGCAATGCAAGGATGTGGTACTTGTCAAATGATTTTTCTGCATCCATTGAGATGATCATATGATTTTTTTTTTTATCTTAGTGTATCACATAGTTTTATTTTCATATGTTGAACCATTCTTGCATCCTAGGGATAAATTCTACCTGGTCATGGTAAATAATCTTTTAAAATGCTATTAAATTCTGTTTGTTAATATTTCGTTGAAAAATGTTGCATTTAGATTCACCAGGGATAGTAAAATATCGTTTTGGGGTCTTCTAATCTTTTCATTTGGCATTGCTATGTGGGTAATGTAGTGATGATAAAATGAATTTGGATGTTTTCTTTCCTCAGTTTTTTGGAAGAGTTTGAGAAAGGTTGGTGTTAATTCTGCTATATATATTTGATATAATTTAGCAGTAATGCCAGCTGGCATTTGTACATCTGGTAAGGCCAGGGCTTTATTGTGTTTGGAGATATTTTATTACTGATTCAATCTTCGTATTCATTATTTGGTGTTTATATTTTCTATTTTTTCCTGATTAAGGCTTGGTAGTTTTTATGTTTGTAGAATTTTTTTTTCCATTTTTTTAGTCTCTACAGTTTACTGGAGTGTATCTGGTAAAAGTCATATTTTTTTTTTTTTTTTTTGTATTTCTGCGGTATCAGTTATGATGTCTTCTCTTTTATTTGCAGGTTTATTGATTTGGATCTTCTCTCATTTTACTTCATTAATCTAGCTAATGGCTTCACAAATTTGTATATCTTTTCAAGGGATCATCTCATAGTTTTATTAATCTTTTCTATTGTTTTCCTGTTCTTTAATTTGTCTCTACCCTAATGAAAATTAGTTTTCATTATTTCCTGGCTTTTGATAACTTTGACTTAGTTTGATCTTTTTCTAGGTAATTGAAGTGTAAAATGAGGTTGCCTTTTCAAGATCTTTTTATAGTATGCAACTGTAGCTGTAAAATTCCTTCATCGAATTACTTTTGCTATACCCAGTAGGGTTTGATATATTGTATTTCCATTTTAATTTGTGTCAAGATACATTTTTAATATCAACTTCAATTTATTCTTTGACCCATTGGTTGTTCCAGGATTGCGTTGTTTAGTTTCCATGTATTTGTTAATTTTCCAATTTTACTCCTATTTTTAAAATCTCTTACCATACCATTTTAGGAGAAAATGTACTTGATGGTACTGTCCTTCATGATCAAGTTTGCCTCAGTTGCAGAACGGTAGGCCCCTTCTCCAGAAGATCAGCACAAACCCCTAACCACACCATGTTCCCTGATGAGAGAATTCTGCAGGGCTACTGTCATAGTGGAAGTAGTATCATGTCTCATTTCACAAGCAGACCAGAGCATGCCTACTTAAAACTCACCACATTCTTTTTTTTTTTTTTTTAAGATTTATTTATTTATTTATTTATTTGACAGAGAGAGAATGAGAGAGAAAGCACATGAGAGGGGGGAGGGTCAGAGGGAGAAGCAGACTCCCTGCGAGCAGGGAGCCCGATGCGGGACTCGATCCAGGGACTCCAGGATCATGACCTGAGCCGAAGGCAGTCGCTTAACCAACTGAGCCACCCAGGCGCCCAAAACTCACCACATTCTTGATAAGGGACAAACACTGCCCACTGAAGATGAGAAAAGCATCTGCAGAAGACTGGCCTGAAGGACAGAGCAGCCAAAATGCAACAGCTGAGTGCATGTAGCACACAATAGAGACACAACCTGAAGTACAAGACCTGGAACACTATATGACCCCTTCTTTATAAAGCCATTAATCTTAGGACCACCAAACATAATGGGATTTTCTAACAGAGAATAAGAAAGAGACTTAATCAAAATGCCAAGATGGAGGAATTTATCCCAAATGAAATAAAAGATAAGGTTATGGCCACAGATGTAAGTGAAACAGATATAACTAAGATGTCTGATGGAGAATTTAAAGCAAAATCATAGGGGTATTCTCTGGGCTTGAGAAAAGAATGGAAGATGTCAGGGATGCCCTTCTGCAGAGATAAAAGATTTAAAAAGGAATCAGTCAGAAATGAAAAATACAATAATGGAGATTGGAAACATGATCAATGCAATGAACACAAGTATGGAAGAAGCAAAGGAACAAATAAATAATATAGAAGACAAAATAATGAAAAATGAAGCTGAACAAGAGAAAGAAGATTGATGGATCACAAGAGTAGACATATGAAAATCAATGATTCCATCGAATGTAATAACATTCATTTAATAGGAGTCCCAGAAGAAGAAGGGAGACAAAATGGGAAAGAAAATCTATTTGAGGAAATAGGAGCTAAAAAGTTCCCTAATCTGGGGAAGGAAACAGACATCCAGATACAGGAGGCACAGGGAACTCTCATCAAAATCAACTGAAGAAGGCCAACACAAAGACACATTGTAATTAAATTTGAAAAATATAGTGATAAAGAAAAAATCTTAAAATCAGAAAGACAAAAGAAGTACTTAACTTACAAGGAAGACACATAAGATTAACTGGATATCTCTCCACAAAACTTGGCAAGCCAAAAGGGAGTGGCATGATATATTCAACATGCTGAATAGGAAAAATCTGCAGCCAAGAATATTCTATCCAGCAAAGTTATCACTCACAGTAGAAGGAGACATAAAGAGTTACCCAGACAAAAACTAAAGAGGTTTGTGAACACTAAATCAGCCCAGCAAAAAATATTAAAGGACTCTTTGAGAGGAAAAAAAAAAAAAAAAAAAAAAAAGACAAAAATAACAAAGACAATAAAGGAACAGACAAAATCTCCAGAAACGATGACAAAAGAAGGAGTAAAATGACACTAAGTATATATCTATCAATAATTACTCTGAATGTAAATGGACAAAAGGCTCTTATCAAAAGACATAGGGTGTTAGAATAGATTAAAACAAAACAAAACAAAACAAAACAAAAAGACCCATCTATATGCTCGCTAAAAGAGACTCATTTTAGACCTAAACACAAGTGCAGATTGAAAGTGAGGGGATGGAGAAACATTTATCATGCAAATGAATGTCAAAAAAAGGTGGAGTAGCAATTTAAATACAGGAAAAACTGAACTTTAGATCAAAAACTGTAACAAGAGATGAAGAAGGGCACTACCTCATATTAAAGGGGACTATGCTACAAGAAGATCTAACAATTGTAAATATTTATGCACTGAATATGGGAGCACCCAAATATATAAAACTTTTAATAGCGAACATAAAGGAACTCATTGATAATAATACCATAAGAGTAGAGGGCTTTGACAACAGACTTACATCAATGGACAGATCATCTGAGCAGAAAATCACCAAGAAAACAATGGGTTTGGCACACTGGACCAGATGGACTTAACAGATATATTCAGAACATTCCATCGTAAAGCAAAATACACATTCTTTTCGAGTGCATATGTGACAATCTCCAGGATAGATCACACATTAGATCACAAATCAGGCCTCAACAAGCACAAAAAGGTTGGGATTATACCATGCATACTTTCTGACCACAATGCTATGAAACTTAAAGTCAATGCAAGAAAAAAAAAAAAAAAAAAACTGGAAAGGACACAAATACATGGAGGTTAAACAACATGCTACTGAACAATGAATGGGTCAATGAGGAAACCAAAGAAGAAATTTCAAAAATACATGGAAACAAAAGAAAATCAAAACATGACAGTGCTCCCAAGAGGGAAGTATAGAGCAAAAGAGGTGTACAATAAGAAGCAAGAAAAATCTCATATAAATAACCTAACCTTGCACCTAAAGGAGCTAGAAAAAAAACAACAAATGAAGCATAAAGTCAGCAGAAGAAGGGAAATAATAAAGATGAAAACAGAAATAAAAGATATAGAAACTAAAAAGCAATAGAACAGATCAATGAAACCAAGAGCTAGTTCTTTAAAAAAAATTAATAAAATTGATAAACCCTTAGCCAGACTTACCAAAGAGAAAAAAGAACCAAATAAGTAAAATCACAAAAAAACAGAAGAGAAATAAAAACCAACACGACAGAAATACAAATAATTATAAGAGAATACTGTGAAAAAAAAATATATGTAACAAAATTGAATGCCCAGAAGAAATGGATAAATCCCTAGAAACATGTAAACTCCCAAAACAGAAACAGGAAGAAACAAAAAATTTGAACCAACTGATAATGAGCAAAGTAATTGAATCGGTCATCAATAATCTCCCAACAAACAAAAGTCCAGGGCCAGATGGCTTCACAGGTGAATTTTAACAAACATTTAAAGAAGAGTAAATACATATTTTTCTCAAACTATTACAAAAAATAGAAATGGAAGGAAAACTTCCAAAGTCATTCTATGAGGCCAGAATTACCCTGAAACCAAAATCAGAGAAGATTCCACTAAAAAAAAGAACTACAGGCCAATATCCCTGATGAACATGGATGCAAACATTCTCAATAAAATACTAGTAAACTGAATAAAACAGTACATTAAAAGAATCATTCACTACAATCAAGTGGGATTTATCCTGGACTGCAAGTGTGGTTCAGTATTCACAAATCAATCAATGTGATACACCACATTAATATAGGTAAGGATAAAAAACATATGATCATTTCAATAGATGCAGAAAAAGCATTTGACAAAGTACAACATCCATTCATGATGAAAACCCTCAACAAAGTAGGAATAGAGGGAACATAACTCAACATCATAAACGCCATATATAAAAAAACCCACAGTAAATATCATCCTCAATGGGGAAAAACTGAGACTTTTTCCTCTAGGATTAGGATCAATATAGGGATATCCACTCACACCACTATTATTTAACATAATACTGGAAGTCCTAACCAGAGCAATCTGACAACAGAAAGAAATAAAAGGTTTCCAAATCAGCAAGGAAGATGTCAAACTTTATTTCCAGATAAATGATACTCTTAATGGAAAACCTGAAAGGACTCCACCAAAAAATTGCTAGAACTGATACAAATTCAGTGAAGACACAGGATACAAAGTCAATGTACAAAAATCTGTTGCATTTATATACACCATTAATGAAGGAGCAGAAAGTGAAATTAAGGAATAAATCCCATTTATAAATGCAGCAAAAGCCATAAGATACTTAGGAATAAATCTAACCCAAGAGGTGAAAGACCTGTATCTGAAAACTATAAAACACTGATGAAATAAACTGAAGATGACACAGTGTAATGGAAAGACATGCCATGCTCATGGATTGCAAGAACGAATATTGTTACAATGTGTATACAACCCAAAACAATCTACACATTTAATTCAATCCTTATCAAAACAACAATGGCATTTTTCACAGAACTAGAAAAACAATCCTAAACTTTGCATGGAAACCAAAAGACTCCGAATAGACAAAGAAACCTTGAAAAAGAAACACAAAACTGGAGGCATCACAATTCCAGATTTCAAGTTATAGTACAAAGCTGTAGTAATCAAAGCAGTTTGGTACTGGCACAAAAAAATCACATATCTATGGAACAGAACAGAAAATGCAGAAATGAACCCACAAGTATATGGTCAAGTAATCTTCAACAAATTAGGAAAGAATATCCAATGGAAAAAAAAAAAAAAAAAGACAGTCTCTTCAAAAATGGTGTTAGGAAAACTGGACAGCAACACACAAAAGAATGAAACTGGACTAATTTCTTTCACCATACACAAAAATAAATTCAAAATGGTTTAAAGACATAAATGAGAAAGGGAACCTTTAAAATCCTAGAGGAGAACACAGGGAGCAACTTCTTTGACAATGGCCATAGCAACTTCTTTTTAGATATGTTTCCTATGGCAAGGAAAACAAAAGCAAAGACAAACTATTGGGACTTCATCAAAATAAAAAGCTTCTACACAGCAAAGGAAACAATCAACAAAACTAAAAGGCAGCCTAAGGAATGGGAGAAGATATTTGCAAATGACATATCTGATAAAGGTTTAGTATCCAAAATCTATAAAAAACTTCTCAAATTCAATACCTTCTCAAATTCAATACAAGTAATCCTGTTAAAAAATGGGCAGGAGGAGGGAAGATGGCAGAAGAGTAGGTGACCATCCTTTCATCTGGTCCCTTGAATTCAGCTAGGAAGCTATCAAACCATTCTGAACACCTGTGAACTAAACCTAAGATCTAAGAAAAGAATTCCTACAATTCTACAAATAAGAAAGCTACCACTTTTTGCAAGGTAGGGGGTGCAGAGAAGTGAATCTGAGGGATATTTTGGAAGATAAACAGCGGGGGGAGGGAGCCTCCGTAAGCTGCTACTGGAAAGTGATATAGCTGCACTGCACAAAATCTGAAGTTCTAGAAGTCTTCTCTGGTGAAAGTGAGGGATGTCCCTACCTGAAAAGTGCTCAGATGTGAAGCAGGGAAGAATCCTAGGTGGGATAGTGTGGTCTCAGGATCCCTGGGGTCACAGACAGAATGGGAGTGCCTGAGTGTGGCAGAGTTCCCAAGCATGGGAGCAGGGAAGCCAGCTACAATCAGTGAACCAAGAAGTGGGCTTTTGCTCAGTGTTGCCATAAACCACAAAACATGGCACAATCAGGCAATGCTCTCCAAGCAGGGGCCCAGCAAGCAGCAGAACTGTGGGGAGACCCTCCTCCTTTCCCCGGGAGGATTTGCGTGGGTGCACACTGCACTAGGTCTGCCATTTGGTGCCCTTACAAAAATGATTGACAGCTTTTCCTTGAGGGTGCAATGGAGTGGGGACTTCGATCTTTCTGTTCTGGGGCTGGAGATTGGGATGCTGCTATTTTTATTTTCATCCTCTAAGAGGGCAAAAAAAGCCTTCAGGGAACAACAGCCACATAGAGCAACACAGAGCCACTTACACTGAGCCCAGCCCCCTGACAGGGGCAGTGCAAATCTACCCAGGCAAAGACACCTGAGAATCAGCCTATCCCCCAGAAGACCAGCAGGAACATCTGGCTAATACCAAGTTTACAGATCACACAGAACTGAAAAACTCCTGTCTTAGAGGAATACAGTATATAGAATTTGAAGTTTTTTCTCATGATTTTTTAGTCTTTCAGTTTAAAATTTACTTTTACTTTTTTTTCTTTTCAAGTAGTTTCTTATTTTATCAACACTTTTTTTATGACTTTTTTAATTTTCATTTTTACATTTACATTTTATATACACATTCTTCATTTTTGGCTTCCTTTCATCATATTCAATTTTTATTTTGCATATATATAATTGTTTTTGTATATATATATATTTTGTATATATATACATATACAATTGTTTTGTGTGTATGTGTATATATTATATATATCTATATATATACATATATAGATGGATAGATAGATAAGTTTTTCTTTCTTTACAATTTTGGGAACTAGTGTCTTCTAACAGACCAAAATACACTCAGGATCTGGTTTATCACCGTGTTCTGTCCACCTGTTTGATTATATTCTCTCTTTTTTTCCTTTTTCTTTTCTTTTTTGGTTTCTGATCTCTTCTGATTTGTCTAGTGTATATATCACTGTGGTCGTGGTTGATATATATTCATATTTTGTTCTCTTATTTATCTATTCCTCTCTGGACAAAATGACAAGATGGAAAAATTCCCAGAAAAAAGAATAAGAGGCAGTACTAACTGTCACAGACTTAATAAATATGGATATTAGTAAAATGTCAGAGCTAGAATTCAGAATAATGATAATAAAAAACTAGCTGGGCTTGAAAAAAGTATAAGACACTAGAGAATCCCTTTCTGGAGAAATAAAACAACTAAAATCTAATCAGGTTGAAATAAAAAGGCCTATTAATGAGATTCAATAAAAAATGGTGCTTTTTACTGCTAGGATAAATGAGGCAGAAGAAAGAATCAGTGATATAGAAGATAAAATTATGGAGAATAAAGAAACTGAGGAAAGGAGAGATAAACAATTACTGGATCACAAGGGAAGAATTCGAGAGAGCAGCAATACCATAAAGTGAAACAATATTAGAATAATGGGGGTCCCAGAGGTAGAGGAAAGAGAGAGAGAGGGGAGCAGAAGGTATATTTGAGCAAATTATAGCTGAGAACTTCCCTAATCTGGGGAAGAAAATAGGCATTTAAGTCAAGGAGGCACAGAGAACCCACCTCAAAACCAATAAAAATAAATCAACACTCTATACCAGATAATGGTGAAGTTGCAAATTTCAGAGACAAAGAGAAAATCCTGAAAGAAGCTCAGGACAAGAAGTCCTTAAACTACACAGGTAGAAACATAAGGCTGGCAGCAGACCTATCCAGAGACCTGGCAGGCCAGAAAGGACTGGCATGATATATTCATGGTGCTAAATAAGAAAAACATGCAGACAAGAATACTTGATCTAGCAAGGCTGTCATTCAGAATAGAAGGAAAGATAAAGAGCTTTCAGGAGAAACAGAAATTAAAAGAATTGTTGATCACTAAACTAGCCCTGCAAGAGATACTAAAAGGGATCCTTTAAGTGAAGAGAGAGCCCAAAAGTAACATAAACCAGAAAGGAACAAAGACAATATACAGAAACGTTGACTTTACAGGTAATACAATGGCACTAAATTCATACGGTTAAATACTTACTCTGAATGTAAATGGATAAATGCTCCAATCAGAAGACACAGGGCATCAGATTGGATAAAAAAGCAAGACCCAACAATATACTGTCTACAAGAGAATAATTTTAGACCCAACCACACCTCCAGATTGAAAGGGAGGGGGTGGAAAACCATTTATCATTCTAATGGACATCAAAAGAAAGCTGAGATAGAAATCCTTATGTCAGAAAAATTAGATTTTAAACCAAGACTGTAATAAGAGATGAAGAGGGACCCTATGTCATACATAAAGTGTCTATCCAACAAGAAGATCTAATAATTATAAGTAGTTATGCTCCTAACTTGAGAGCAGGCAATTATATAAAAAAATTAATAACCAAATTAAAGAAACACATTGATGATAATATAATAGTATGGTACTTCGACACCCCACTCACAGCAATGGACATATTTAAGCAGAAGATCAAGAAGAAACAAAGGATTTGAATGACACCCTGTACCAGATGGACTTCACAGATATATACAGAGCATTCCATCCTAAAGCAACAGAATACACATTCTTCTCCAGGGCACATGGAACATTCTCCAGAATAGATCAGATACTGGGTCACAAAAAAGGTATCAAGCAGTACCAAAAGACTGAGATTATTCCCTGCATATTTCCAGACCACAGAGCTTTGAAACTTGAACTCAATCACAAGAGGAAATTTGGAAGGAACTCAGACAGTTGGAGGTTAAAGGGTATCCTACTAAAGAATGGAATGGGTCAATCAGGAAATTAAAGAATTTTTTAAAAATCACAGAAACAAATGAAAATGAAAACATAACTATTCAAAATCATTGGGATGCAGCAAAGGCAGTTCTAAGAGGGAAATACATAACAATATAAGATTTTCTCAAGAAACCTGTTCTTGGTCTGAACCCTGGGCTACCCACAAGGTACCCCCCTAAGCAGCACTGGGAGGGGGGAGCCAGGCCCAGACCCTGGACAGACTTCTATGCACAGACAACTCGACTCAGCTGTGGAAGTCTTCCAAGCGCCACTTTCTACAGGGAGACACTGAATTTGTGGGCACCACGTTTCCTTCTGGCATATGAGAATGTTCTGGAACTAGATGGGTGGGGGGGCACATTATGACTACACTAAATGCCACTGAATTGAACACTTTGCAATGGTTAATTTTACGTTATGTGAATTTTACCTCAATAATAATTCCAAAAGAGAGAGAGAGAGAAAGAAAGAGAAAAGAAAAGAAGAAAAGAAAAAAGAAGCAGCACGAAGCCTCTATCCGGCTCGAGTGTTTGCTCTTCTTGACCAAAAAGTCACCTGTCTGGATGCGGAGGCAGGGTCCCCCGGGGCCGGTCCCTACTGGCCACTCTGTGCCAGGACATGACATCCCAGGCCAGGGGGAGCACCGAGGGTCCGGGCATTGCCAGCGGTCAGGAAAGGCAGATGAGTTGGGGTGGGGCAGGGTGGGGAGGGAGGGGTGTTCACGATGTGAGGGGGTGGCTGTGCAGGAAGCTCTCCAACCCAGAAGGGAGGGAGGCAGGTGGGTGCCGAGGGCCCCCATCTCGGGGGAAGGAGTGTCTGAAACCCCACAGTTTCAGACCCCATTTTTACTGGACTTGATGTATTTGGTAACATTGAGGATGGAGAGCACAACTTCTGACCTGGGCCCTTTGGTGGCTCATGTCAGTCATGTGCCCCTCCGCACGTCACCTCTGGAGCCAAAACCCCAAAGCAGCACCAGGGGGTGGTCCACACACATCACTCAAAACCAGCTGCAATCCTTCAGGAAACAGTTCAGAGACCCCGAGAGTGGCCCTAGGCCAGGACCCACTGGGACGCCCAGGAGGCTGCCCCAGCCAGTGTCCCAGGGAGGGAAATGGACCCCCATCCTTCTGTGAGCCTTCTGTCTGGAGCCCCACACATAATGGGGACCGGAAGCCCTCACGCAGTGGAGAAGCAAGCACACATGATGAAAGGTGGATGACCTGGCATCATGGGGCAGGGACGGCCCATATAGGCTGGCAGCACACAGCCTCGCATGGTGGGGGATGGACAACCTTCTACAACGGGGATCAGACAGGATTCAAAGGGAAGCTTGTTCAAGGCCCTGAAGACTCAGTCTAAATGGGGCTGGAAGGTCAGGTGTGACCTGAGAGAATGACGAAGCTGGACAGGTACTAGTTGGTCACATGGGGATGTCTGTCTGTGTCCAACTGGCCTGGGGCAAACCTACACGCTCTCCTGCCCCCAGGTCAAGGTGGGGCCTGGGTTTTCTGAAACGGCTCCAGCTTCAAGAAGCATTCTTTGTAAAATTTGTAAAACTAAAGTCATTTGCTTTGTATAGACTCTGTAAGGGTTTCTAAAGAATATGCGAATTCCCAAGCCTGAAAGCGCAGTGGTCGGACAACAGGCCCTGGACGTCAGCCTGTGGGCCATGGCCTTGGGGGAGGAGTGGAGAGGAGCACGGCAGGTTGGTGCCGGGCCACCTCTGCACCCACCTGACAGTGGTGCTCCCAGCCTGTCCTGGTGACAGCGCTCGAAGAGGCTGCTGACAAGGCTTTCTCCTGGAGGGTCGTGCGTATCTTCTTGCACAGCCGCAGAGTGCACAGGCCCCCGAGGCATGGACGTGCGGGGTGGCCGTCGCAGTGGAGAGCACACCGCCTGTGTGTTCAGACGTCCTTGGCCGTCCCCCTGGTGCTTGGCATCAGCCCCGCCGGGCACGTAGGAGCCATGTAGTCAGTGAGCGTGTAGGCCAGATGGAATTTGGAACATGGTGCCAATGTCTCAGCGCCACAGTCTGGGTTCACGGGGACTAGCAGAGAGGGTATGGGGTAGGGTGGGTGACCCAAGGACCTGAATCAAGAGTCGCAGCTGCCCTGCACCAGGGGTGAGCAAAGCGGGCTTGCTCTGTTTTATTCTGGACGGCCAACCCAGGTTCAAGTGAAGGGGCAGAGGGCAGCTTCCTTCCTGAGACGTTTTCTTCCTGGTGGATTCAACGAGGTGCTTTGGAGCCAGAGGGAGCCCACCTGGGTCAGGGCCCACTCTGACGCTCTTGTTTTGATTTAATCGCCTCTCTGAAGACCCTTTCAGGTGCAGCGAGTTGGGTGCTGACACCCCAGGCCTTGGTATCTCCATCTGGTGCAGCGGCTCTGGGAGTGTCTGCTCCCACCATGAGCCGAGGGAGTGGATCTCGTGAGTTCTGGTTCCTTGTAAACTCTAGACTCTGTGATGCCAAGCAAGTTCTGGTTGAAAGTAGCAAGTGTTGCAGTCAGTAGACTGCAAACGTCTGTGTTTTCCTGAGTCCTGTGCACCAGGTCGGGGAGGCAGACGCCTTACATGTGAGATAAATCTGACCCTGGATAGGAAGTACAAGTGCCTGAAATGTGGTGAAAGCCATATTCTCTCACACTGTGACCCTAAGACACACAGCACAGAGGGACAGCTCTGGACATGGAGCCCCCATTGCCAGGAAAGCCACTGCCCCTCCTCAACGCTGGTTTCCTGATCCCAAACACAATCACATGGCAGTCCTGTCCCAGAGGAGGGCCACAGAGGGTACGGATGGGATAGCTACGAGCCCCAGAGTCTTCTGCAGGGGATGCTTCCTACATGGGGGTCCAGGGACCCTCAACCAGCAGGCAGAGGTCATCCCCTTGGGGCTCAGAGACCCTTGGCCAACCTGCAGGCACATCTTTCCACCATCCCTGTTGCAGTCGAGGACCTAAACTCAGATTGGTTTGGTAACTTTCACAAAAGCAAACAAGAGGGAAATGAGGTGGAGTCAGGACCCCAAATGAGGCCCACCCTGTATTACAGCCTGGTTCTTTTTGTGGGGCCATGCCACCTCTGACAGACGCCATGGACACATAAAAGAACTCATGTGACAGCTCAGTTGTTTGCTGTCTTCTAAATGGACAAAGTGTCCTTGAAATTGACTTCTGAGATGTGCACGATGGCCAGTGAATGGCCAGACCCTCTTGCTGCCGGGATACCTGCAGAGCGCTGGCCCAGTGGGGCCCTGGACCCCAGCTGTGGCACACCCCTGTCCTCAAGAAGCCATGGCACAGCCCAGGGGAAGCAGGGGAGGCCCCAAGATGATGGGACGCCTCCCCTGTGCGGGCAGAAGCACAGCCCAGACCAGGAGGCTGCGCCAGGGCCGTGGGGCTAAAAGGGGAGGTGTGAGAGACTTGTGCCTCCAGGACGCAGCTGGCGGGTAGCTCACTCGTTCAGAGCAACCTCTGTGGTAGGTGTCGGTTGAAAACAAACCCCCGAAAGAGCCAGAACGTGGTTTGGGGGCCTTGGAACTTATCCACTCAGCTGTGTTTGACTGTTTGCAGTCAAACACCTGACAGCGAGGCTCCTGTCTGGAAAATAATCTCTCAGAGCAACGTAGGATTGCAGGAACCAATGCAGGTCTCTGCTCTACACCCCGACCCACCTCCAGAGAAGGTTTCCTGCTCCTGCCCAGCGTCCCTCTCTTTTCCCACGGGTCCAGAGCCCCAACTTCGTCTCCTGCTACCCAGAAACGGAGAGTGACCACTGGCATTCTCACCAATACCTTTACCATCCAGCCCCACGTTTCGACTTCCAGACATGATAGGAGGAGAAGTTATTTGATTTGTCATGAGTTAATGATAAAAGGGTTTCACATTATCCCAGACGGGACGAGCCGAAGGAACAAAGGTGATGGCTGTGTTTTAAGTAACATTCCTAAGATTTGAACATTTTGCCCTTGAACAAGGTGGACTTCATTCCTGTAAATCACTGCAGCTGCAGGATGCCCCCTCCTTTCTCTGCGCACCCCCACCTCTCCTGTCAGTGTCCACCTAGGGAAGCTTGACTTTCTGGGTTTCTGGGAGAGAGCAGGCTGCTCTGGGCTCCCCCTGCAAAGGGCTTCCCACTGGCTCACTCCCTGTCCAGGCTCACACCTTCAGGATGCTGGGACCCTGCTTTCTGCCCCTGGGGGTGTATGCTGCAGGCTGGCCAGTGCAGGCTCTGTGTACGGCTACATGGAGGTTTTTAAAAAGCTGAAGACTCATGTCAGCCCAGCAAACTACAGTACCCCTGAGCACACGCGACCACATTCCATGTTCCTGGAATGACTGACTTCCTACCCACGGTGGGGCGCAGTGGGCACTCCCCCAAGATGCAGACTCCTAATCTTGCCTGATTTTATCCTGGGTACAGGCTCTGGATGCACCACCCAATCTGAGACCTGGACAAAGAGGGGACTTCTTCCTTACAATGTAGATACGCGAGGCAGAGATGGGTTAAGATAACTGAAATGTGTGGTTCTAAGACCCAAGAACATCCAGGTCCAGTAGGCAGTGGAAACAGACAAATACATTTTAGAGTTTGGATCTTTGTAACACCGCAGTCAGCCCTCCAGACCCAGCAGCCAGTCCAGACTGCCCTCTGAGGACCCTGTCATGTGGGGCTGACCCCTGGGGGCCCGTCACCCCCATCCTGAGGCAAACTCAGGGGAGCTATGGTTCTGGAACTCTGAGGAGGAGGGGCCAGTCCCCCTGGCACCGATGAGAACTGCAGGCCTGTGGCCAGGTGGTCCCTACTCTCTCCTGTGGGATGTCGATGCAGAGCCTCCCTATGACATCAGGCCCTGTGAACCCCTACACTGAAGGAGCTGCCCTTCCACGTCCTGCTCATTCTAGATTCTAGATCGGCTGGGGTTTCTGGAGGAACAGGACCGCCATCAGCTCCCGCTCCAGTGCACAGCACACACAGGCTGGCCAGCAGCTTCAGAAGCGCTGGGCTCAAAGCCAATTTGCCTGGGCCATCACGGCTCTTCCGTGGTCCTCAAACTGCCTGCTTCTGAGCTGCTCCTGGTTGATGAATGTTAACAGTTAACCAAAGGCCCAAGGCTGATGTCGCTGTTCACATGCACCAGGCTGGACGATGTGTTCTTGGCTCTCTGGGGCTGCCGAATTGCAAAAGAGCCCGGGCCCTGTCCCGTCCCGGGCTCTGTCCCATGGCACCGACCCCAACAAATCACCAAGCAGCTGAAACAACCAAACCAGGTGCCATCCGGCCTCTCGCCTTCCCTAGGCCCCATCCATGGAAGGTGGTCCTCTGGCTTTTCTCTAGGTGACTCTGTCATTTCTCTGAGAAGCTCAAGTGGACTCTTTCTGGAAGAGCAGAAGCCCATCTCCTGTCCTGTTTGGTTTTTCCTCTCTGGAGCTTACACGTAGAGAATGAGCTCCTGGAATGGTTCTTCATGAAACACCGAACTGTGAGTCCTTGAGATCTGAAGGGACTTCTCATTCTCAGCCCCTCAGCCCCTCTTTGTGGTGTCTCCGGGGCCCCCAGACCCATGGCCTTGTCTGCCTTCCTGCAGAGAAGCCACCAGCTCTTGCATAGGACTGCCAGGCACAGGCCAGGACGAAGGCTCGCCGTGCTCTAAACCTGACCCCATAAATCACAGGTCAGGTCATGTGTGCTATCTGGGTCCGAGAGCCCCATCTCTTCATGAGGTACCCACACGTGGAAATTACAAGAGAAAAATGACGTTTGGATCTTTCCAGGTTTTATGTTTGCTAACCCAGTTCTACAGTTGTGTATCCAAGGGCAGCTGTGTGTGGGTGTTCTGGTGACTATTAAGCTTATATATGGATTTTTCAGATGGAGACAGATGCTATAGGAAACTTTGGATTAAATTCTGAAAGAGATTATTTTTCAAAAGTTTAGGTGGAAAAACCAATCTTGATCTGGAACGACTTCTCTGCTATAATGAAACCAAAACGCCCCTACCGGTGTCTGGCCTGCAGAGCTGGGCCATTCAATTCGTCTGGGGGTCTGTGAGGTGGTAGTGGCCATAACCTCCCTCCAGGGGGGGTCGTGTGGGTCGTCTTCCATCCCTAACTGAGGCTGGTATGAGTGCGGTTTGTAGAGGAGTCTCCTTGAAAGCTGCAGGAGCCCCACAGGGAGGCAACCAAGCAGAGGGAAGGATCAAGGTCCCGAGCTGGCAGGATTTGAGTCCCCATCTTTGGGATAGGGGGTCCAGGAGGGGCAACCACAAAGCCTCAGACCCCAGGGAGATTCCTCTCAATGGCTTTCCTTCAGATTTCTTCCCAGAGCCTTATACAGCTGCCTGACTTGTCCCGTAACATCTGAGTGCCCGCTGGCTGATGATCTTTGGTATGGGAGGGGACAGTGTGGATGGGACAGATATGCAAAGTCACAGCCCTAACCCTCTGCCGGCCCCAAAGAGTGCCATGGGCGCGAGAACAAATGCCACCAGTGGAGGAGAGGGGCCAGACTCCCGCCCCATCCCCAGGGCAGTCCCAGGGAAGAGAGAAGACACTCCTGTCCTGCTTACTGCAATCGAGACTGACTGAGGCCTTTCAGGCCAGACCTCTGAGGACACAGCAATCATGGGTTTCATGTGGGGCTTGGTTGGCCAGAGCAGTTAGCAAAGTCAAACAATCCCAAAGGGTTAGAAGAACATTCAAGTAGAAAGAAGCAGGAGAGGGTGGCAGGTGAGGGCAGCCAAGGCCACAGCATGCCACAGTCCAGACCGAAGTGGCTGACCTGGCCAAAAATGGACCTGACAGATGTGGAAACTCAGTTACCAGGGTTTTTGGTCCAAACATAAAGTCTCTCTCTAGGTGGGAAATTAGAAGGGGCTGTGGCACATCTCAGAGCCCAACCAAACATACCATCGGAACTCCCAAGTGCCTGAGCCCTTGTCAATGCCACCTCGAAGTCCACTGTGGCCGATTCAGGGAAGCCTCCGAGTGAGGAGAAGGCACCATCAGCTCTGACAGGTCAGTGGCCTGAAGGGCACGGGGTTGGTGCGGCCAGCTGCTGGGGCTGCTCCGGTGGCTACTCCAGGGCAGGGGTGGGGGTGGCGGTGAGCACGATGAAGGCGGGCATCTGTGGTTCTACCTTAGAACATGTGCACATGTGTGAGTGCCCAGGTGTGTGTGCACAAGTGTGTGTGTGTGCGCACACGTCAGCCAGAGGTACTTCAAACTGACAGTGCACAGACCCTGCTCACAGTTCACAAAACTCCGTGTGAGAAATGGTGCCTTCTCCATCACAGACCGCGGATTCAGACCTCCTCAAAAGAGCTGCCAGTCAGCGGCCTGGCGAGTGGATTTGGCTGTGGAGAGCAGAGTAAAGGACTTCCCAGCCAGTGGCGCTCTAGCTGCTTGGTCACCCCAAGTTCCCTGGATGCGCAGACGTTCTCAGAGGCCAGCGCACCTCCTCCTGCGAAGACAGCTTGCAGGGTTGGCTGCAGCACGGCCCAGGGAGGGTGGCTTCGAGCACCTGTGCGGGTGACCTAGGTCCCCCAGACCATAGTCAGAACTCGGAAGGGTCTTGCCTTGTGCTGCAGAGAGTGTCCCAGACACTGAAAAGCAACAGCCATGGGAGCAGCTCTCAGTGTCCTCACTCTGTGTCTCTCTAGGTGTCTCCCTGGGGTCGCAGCCCTGACCTCTACTGGCTGTTATGTCAGAGGCCAGGACTGGTTCCCGTGGGGCAGGGGGAAGGAAGCAGGGAGCTAATGGGCAAGAGGCGACCAGTGGTTGATACAAGGGCTGGAATTCCACCAGACCTGACCCTTCAGCTACAGAGCTTAGATCTCAAGATGGGAGTTACAATCGGGGCAGCTGTGTGGGCTGCAGGGAGTGGCCCTGTCTGGGCCCCACAGCACCTGGGCTCATCCTGTCTTGACCTGTAGAGCAGCTGGTCCCCCAGGCTCCCTGCCCCTTCCATCCTTTCAGCGTCTCAGGAAGAACAAGGAAATAACCATTTGCTAAGCCCACAGCTGCCTGGCTACAAGGCAGAGAACAGGAACAAACTGTGGCTTAGCAGCCGAGGAGAATCGGAGTGTCCCCAGGCCCCTCGCCCCACTTGCTGGTAAAGACCGGGAGGCGAGACCCTTGCCTGCTGCTCCTGGCCCCTCCCCAACTCTGCCTCTCCTGGGGAGATTTCTGAAAACCAGGGAGAGAAGGGGACAGTAGGAAATGCACGTGTACACTTGTGGAACCCACCCTCAAGTCAGGCCTGTGGTAAACAGCTGGGGCCAGGAGCGGCTCTCTGCACCCCAAGTGACACCTCTGACAGGCAGAAGACAAGTGCAGAGGCGCCTGGAACCCAGGTCAGTCCCCTCAGCCCTGCTTCCTCTGCTCCCAGCTAGACCTCCCACCACACTCATGAGCCACACTCCCCGGGCTCCCTCACCTTGACTGAAGCAAAGGGAATGGCATCATGGGTGAGACTGTGTCTCAAAACCACACACACACATCATTTGGGGCAGACAGAGAGGAGGGCAGTTGCAAAATGAATAAACAACCAGTGTATCCCGAGCCGTCAGTGGGCTCCTGGTTTTCCCATCCTCTGGCCTGGCCCCGAGTCCCTGCCGAGCCTGCACAGGGGTCTCTGGCCCTGCGTGCAGGGGCTGGCGGGTGGCTGGGGCCTGGGGTGTGTCACCTGCTGGACGGCAGCAGGAAGTGAAGGAACAAAAACCTTGTCCTCAGGGTCACCACCTGCAGCGTTGGCTGCGAGCACGAGCACCGGGGTCAGGGTGGGGTGTCATGGGGCATCATGGAATGGCAGAGCTGCCGGCATGGCTGGGGGCAGTGGGGTCTGTGGGGGAGATAAGCCTTTGCTCTAATCCCGGAAAATCGAGACAGAGGTGGGAGGACACGGTGACTGTCACTTCATCATCCCCGTCAGCATGTGACCCGGCCTGAAGGGGCCCAGGCAACACAG
The DNA here is from genome assembly GCF_004348235.1 of Phoca vitulina. Lineage (NCBI taxonomy): Eukaryota > Metazoa > Chordata > Mammalia > Carnivora > Phocidae > Phoca > Phoca vitulina. The sequence goes on along the minus strand of NW_022589754.1, from coordinate 2,698,072 downwards.
AGGTGGCCGTCTTGGGGCCTTAGGTGGGGTGGGAGGACAGATATGGATGATTATTTTATTTCTAAGATAATTTAAAAATACAGAGACATTCTAAAGCACCCCACAAGGAGCCGTCTGCCCGGAGCTGCCTGTGGTAGGGCTGAGCGGCCTCTCCTGCATGAGTTCACCTCCCAGGGTTGGTGACTCCCCAGGACCAACACTCAGCTGGAGGGGAAAGAAGGAGCCACAAAGATGACTGGCCGTGAAGAACAACCTCTTCAACCTCGGGCACAGCAACTTCTTGGTAGACAAGTCTCCAATGGCAAGGGAACCAAAAGCAAAAATGAACAATTGGGATTTCATCAAGGTAATAGGCTTTTTGCACAGCAAAGCAAACAGTCAACAAAACTAAAAGGCAACTTACATAATGGGAAAAGATATTTGCAAATGACATATCAGATAAAGGGCTAGTATCCAAGATCTATAAAGAACTAAATCTATAAAGAACACCAAAAAAAAAAAAAAAAAAAAAAAAAAATCCAGTCCAGAAATGGGCCAAAGAAACGAACAGATATTTCTCCAAAGAATAGATACAAATGGCCAACAGACACATCAAAAAATGCTCCACATCACTTCGCATCAGGGAAATACAAATCGAAACCACAATGAGATACCACCTCACACCAGTCAGAATGGCTAAAATTAACAAGTCAGAAACAACAAATGTTGTCGAGGATGTGGAAAAAGGGGAATCCTCTTACACTGTTATTGGGAATGCAAGCTGGTAGAGCCACTCTGGAAAACACTATGCAGGTTCCTCATGAAGTTAAAAATAGAGCTATCCTAGGATGCAGCAATTGCACTACTAGGTATTTACCCCAAAGATACAAATGTAGTGATCCAAAGGGGCACCTTCATCCCAATGCTAATAGCTGCAATATCCACAATCGCCAAACTATGGAAAGAGCCCAGATACCCATTGACAGATGAATGGTTAGAGAAGATGTGGCATATATATACAGTAGAATATTACTCAGCCATCAGAAAGGATGAAATCTTACCATTTACATTGACTTGGATGGAACTGGAGGGTATTATGCTGAACAAAATAAGTCAATCTGAAAATGACAATTATCTTATGGTTTCACTCATATGTGGAATAAAGGAAACAGCACAGAGGACCATAGGGGAAGGGAGTGAACATTGAATGGGAAGAAATCAGAAAGGGAGACAAACCATGAGAGACTCTTAACTATAGGAAACAAACTGAAGGTTGTTGGAGGGGAGGTGGGTGGGGAGATGGGGTACCTGGGTGATGGGCATTAAGGATAGCACATGATGTGATGGCCACTGGGTGTTATATGCAACTGATGAATTGCTGAACTCTACATTTGAAACTAATGCTATTCTATAAGTTGCTTATTGATTTTAAATTTTAAAAATGGTCTGAAGACACGAATAGACATTTTTCCAAAGAAGACATACACATGGCCAACAGACACATGAAAAGATGCTCAACATCACTCATTATCAGAGAAATACAAATCAAATCTACAACAAGATATTCACTTCACAGCAGTCAGAATGGATAAAATTAATGGTGCAAGAAACAACAGGTGTTGAGGAGAATGCAGAGAAAGGGGAACTCTCTTTCACTGCTAGTGGGAATGCAAACTTGTCCAGCCACTCTGGAAAACAGTATGATGTTTCCTCAAAAAGATAAAAATAGAAGTACCTTATGATTCAGCAATTGCACTACTAGGTATTTACCCAAATTATACAAAAGTACTAATTCAAAGGGATACATACACCCCAATATTTATAGAAGCATTATACAAGATGGAAAGAGCCCAAATATCCATCAACTGATGAATGGATAAAGAAGATATGGTATATATATATACAATGGAATATTAGCTACCAAAAAGAATGAAATCTTGTCATTTGCAATGACCTGGATGGACCTAGAGAGTATTATGCTAAGTGAAATAAGTCATCAGAGAAAAACAAATACGATATGATTTCACTCATATGTGGAATTTAATAAACATAATAAATGATCATAGGGGAAAAAAAGAGAGGAAAACCAAGAAACAGGCTCTTAATTAACTATAGAGAACAAGCTGATGATTACCAGAAGGGATGTGGGTGGGGTATGGGTTAAATAGCTACTGCAGATTAAGGAGGGCACTTGTTTTGTGAGCACTAGGTGTTGTATGTAAGTGTTGAATTGCTGAATTCTACACCTGAACCTAATATTACACTAAATGGAATTTAAATAAAAACTTTAAGAAAATGTACTTAATATTTCAATTTTCTTAAATTTGCTAATACTTGTTTTATAGCCTACTACAAGATCAATTCTAGAAAATGTCAAAGAGAAAGAAGACCCAAATAAATAACATCACAAATGACAGAGGATAAATAAAAACCAACACCACAGAAATACAAACAATTATGAGAATACTGTGAAAAAAATAATCAAAGAGGTACCTCAAAAAATAAAAAAATAGAACTAACAACACAAAGAAATGGGAAAACATTCCATGCTCATGGATTGGAAGAACAAATATTGTGAAAATATCTATGCTACCTAGAGCAATCTACACATTTAATGCAATCCCTATCAAAATACCATCCACTTTTTTCAAAGGAATGGAACAAATAATCCTAAAATTTGTATGGAACCAGAAAAGATCCCGAAGAGCCAGAGGAATGTTGAAAAAGCAAAGCAAAGCTAGTGGCATCACAATTCTGGACTTCAAGCTCTATTACAAAGCAGTAATCATCAAGACAGTATGGTACTGGCACAAAAACAGACACATAGGTCAATGGAGCAGAATAGAGAGCCCAGAAATGAACCCTCAACTCTATGGTCAACTAATCTTAGACAAAGCAGGAAAGAATGTCCAATGGAAAAAAGACAGTCTCTTCAGCAAACGGTGTTGGGAAAATTAGACAGCCACATGCAGAAGAATGAAACTGGACCATTTCCTTACACCACACACAAAAATAGACTCAAAATGGATGAAAGACCTAAATGTGAGACAGGAGTCCATCAAAATCCTTGAGAAGAACACAGGCAGTAACCTCTTTGACCTCAGCTGCAGCAACTTCTTCCTAGAAACATCACCAAAGGCAAGGGAAGCAAAGGCAAAAATGAACTATTGGGACTTCATCAAGATAAAAAGCTTTTGCGCAGCAAAGGAAACAGTCAACAAAACCAAAAGACAACCAACAGAATGGGAGAAGATATTTGCAAATGACATATCAGATAAAGGGCTAGTATCCAAAATCTATAAAGAACTTATCAAACTCAACACCCAAAGAACAAAGAATCCAATCAAGAAATGGGCAGAAGACATGAACAGACATTTTTCCAAAGAAGACATCCAAATGGCCAACAGACACATGAAAAAGTGCTCAACATCACTTGGCATCAGGGAAATACAAATCAAAACCTCAGTGAGATACCACCTCACACCAGTCAGAATGGCTAAAATTAACAAGTCAGGAAACGACAGATGTTGGTGAGGATGCAGAGAAAGGGGAACCCTCCTAAACAGTTGGTGGGAATGCAAGCTGGTACAGCCATTCTGGAAAACAGTATGGAGGTTCTTCAAAAAGTTGAAAATAGAGCTACCCTACAACCCAGCAATTACACTACTGGGTATTTACCCCAAAGATATAAATGTAGTGATCCGAAGGGGCACATGCACCCCAATGTTTATAGCATCGATGTCCACAATAGCCAAACTAAGGAAAGAGCCTAGATGTCCATCAACAGAAAAAAAAATATATATATGTTGTGTATATATATATATATATATATATATATATATATATATATATATATATACATACACAATGGAATATTATGCAGCCATCAAAAAAATGAAATCTTGCCAATTGCAACCATGTGGATAGAACTAGAGGGTATTATGCTAAGCAAAATAAGTCAATCAGAGAAAGACAAGTACCATATGATATCACTGATATGAGGAATTTGAGAAACAAGACAGGAGATCATAGGGGAAAGGAGGGAAAAATGAAACAAGACAAAACCAGAGAGGGAGACAAACCATAAGAAACTCTTAATCTCAGGAAACAAACTGAGAGTTGCTGGACTGAAAGGAGGTGGGAAGGATGGTGTGGCTAGGTAATGGACATTGGGGAGGGTAAGTACTATGGTGAGCACTGTGAATTGTGTAAGACTGATGAATCACAGACCTGTACCCTGAAACAAATAATATATTATATATTAATTAAAGAAATAACATTCATTATTTCATAATAAATATGATTTTGGCTTAAAAAAATAGAACTAGCATATGATCTAGCTATCTCTCTTCTGGTTATTTATAAAAAGTAGATGTGATCAGTATTTTGAAGTGATGTTTACACTCCCATGTTTATTGTAGCATTAATTATGATATTCAAGATCTCAAAAAATCTTAAGTGCCCATTGACAGATAATTGAATAAAAAATGTGGTATATACATACAATTAATTATTATTCAGTCATTAAAAAAAAGAACTTCTGTCATTTGAAGAACATGAATAACTTGGAAGACCTCATTCAAGGGAAGCAAGCCCATCAGAGAAAGGAATTTTTTTTTATGATTTCATTCATATGTGGAATCTAAAAATAAGAAGTCAAATACATAGAAACAGTAAATGGTGGTTTCTTGGGCCTGGGGAGTGGGGACAATGAGTAGATGTTGGTCAGAGTGTACAAATATTCATTTATAAGATGTATGAGTACTGAGGAGCTAACCCATATTGTAGTGACTATAGTTAATTCTGTATTACATATTTGAAATTTGCTAAGATAATCTTTTCTTTTTCATTTTTTAAGGTCTTTATTTAAATTTCACTTAGTTAACATACAGTGTAATATTAGTTTCATGTGTACAATATATTGATTCAACACTTACATACAACACCCTGTGCTCATTACACAAGTGTACTCCTTAATCTCCATTACCTATTTAACCCTCCCACCCACCCACCTCCCTTCTGGTAACCATCACTTTGTTCTCTATAGTTAAGAGTATATTTCTTGGTTTTCCTCTCTCTCTCTCACTCTTCTTTTGACTTAGCTCATTTGTTTTATCTCCTAAATTCCATACATGAGTGAAATCATATGGTATTTGTCTTTCTCTGAATGACTTATTTCACTTAGCATAATACTCTCTAGCTCCATCCATGTCATTGCAAATGGCAAATTTTCATTCTTTTTATGGCTAATATATATATACATCTTCTTTATCCATTCATCAGTTGATGGACACTTAGGCTGTTTCAATGATTTGGCAATTGTAGATAATGCTGCTAGAAACATTTAGGTGCATGTAACCCCTTGAATTTTTATTTTTGTATTAGTAGGGAAATACCTAGTAGTGTAATTGCTGGCTGGGATGTAGGATAGTTATAGTTTTCACTTTCTGAGGAACCTCCATACTGTTTCCACAGTGGTTGCACCAGTTTACATACCACCACCAAGGGAAAGAGGGTTCCCCTTTCTCCACATCCTTGCCAACACTTGTTGTTTCCTGTGTCATTCTGACTGGTGTGAGGTGATATCTCATTGTAGTTTTCATTTGTATTTCCCTGATAATGAGTGATGTTGAGCATCTTTTCATGTGTCTGCTGGCCATGTGTATCTCTTCTTTGGAAAAATGTCTATTCATGTCTTCTGTCCATTTCTACTTGGAGTACTTCTTTTTGTGTGTTAAAATTTATATATTCCTTACATATTTTGGATACAAACCATTTATCAAATGTGTCATTTGCAACTATTTTCTCTCATTCCTTTTAGTTTTCTTATTTCCCTCACTGTACACAAGCTTTTTATTTTGATGAAGTCCCAATAGTTTATCTTTCCTTTTCTTTTTTTTCTTGCTTCGGAAGACATATCTAGTAAGAAGTTGCTGTGACCAATGTCAAAGAAGTTACTGCTTGTGTTCTCCTCCAGGATTTTAATGGTTTCCTGTCTCACATTTACATCTTTAAACTATTTTGAATTTATTTTCTGTGTGGTATAAGAAAGTGGTCCAGTTCATTCTTTTGCATGTAGCTCTCCAATTTTTCAAAAACTGACTGTTGAAGGGATTTTATGTTTTCCATTGTATATTCTTTCCTGAATTGTCTAAGATTTATTGAACATAGAGTTATGTGTTCATTTCTGCATTTTTATTCTGTTCTATTGATCTATATTTTTGTGCAAGTACCATACTATCTCGATCACTACAGTTTTGTAATATAACTTGAAGTCTGAAATTGTGATGCCTCCAGTTTTGCTTTCTTTTTCAAGGTTGCTTTGGCTATTTGGGGTCTTTTGTTATTCCATACAAAGTTTAGAACTGTTGTTTCTAGCTCTGTGAAAAATGCTGATGGTATTTTGACAGGGATTGCATTAATGGGTAGATTTCTTTGGGTAGGATAGACATTGTAACTATATTTGTTCTTCTGATCCATGTACATAGAATGTCTTTCCATTTCTTTGTGTCATTTTCAATTTCTTTCATCAGTGTTTTATAGTTTTCAGGTACAGATCTTTCACTTCTTGGTTTAGGTTCATTCCTAGGTATATTATTGTTTTTGGTGAAATTGTAAGTCGGATTAACTCCTTAAATTCACTTTCTGTTGCTTCATTATTGGTGTATAGAAATGCAACAGATTTCTGTACATTAATTTTGTATCTTGTGACTTTATTGAATATGTGTATCAGTTCTAGCATTTTTGATTGAGTATTTCAGGTTTTCTATATATAGTGTCATGTCTTCTGCATATAGTGAAAGCTTTACTTCATACTTGCCAATTTTTATGCCTTTTATTTCATTTTGTTGTCTGGTTGCTGTGGCCAGGACTTCCAGTACTATGCTAAATAACATCCCTATCTTGTTCCTGACCACATAGGAAAAGCTCTCAGTTTTTCATATATGACCCTTATTTTGTAAGGTATGTTCCCTCTAGACCTAATTGTTGAGGGGTTTTATCATGAATGGATGTTTTACTTCGTCAAATGTTTTTTTCTGCATCTATTGAAATGATCGTATGTTTCTTATCCTTTCTTTTATTAATGTGGTGTTTTACTTTGACTGATTTGTGAATATATGAACCACTCTTGCAACCCAGGAATAAATCGCCCTTGATTGTGGTGAATAATTTTTTAATGTATTGTTGGATTTGCTTTGCTAGTATTTTATTGAGAATTTTTGCATATGTGTTCATCAGGGATATAGGCTTGTAGTTCTCATTTTTAGTGCAGTCTTTATCTTGTTTTGGAATCAGGGTAATTCTGGCCTCATAGAATGAATTTGGAAGTTTCCTTCCTTTTCTATTTTTTTGGAATATTTTCAGCAGAATAAGTATTAATTCTTCTTAAACGTTTGGTAAAATTCTCTGCGAAACCATCTGGTCTTGGACTTCTGTTTGTTAGGAGTTTTTTGAGTACTGATATAATTTCTTTGCTGGTTATTGGTCTGTTCAGGTTTTCTATTTCTTCCTGTTTCACTTTTGGTAGTTTCTATGTTTCTAGAAATTTATTCATTTCTTCCAGTTTGTCCAATTTGTTGGCATGTAGTTTTGATAATATTCTCCTATGACTGTTTGCATTTCCAGGGTGTTAGTTGTTATTTCTCCTCTCTCTTTTGTGATTTTTATTTGGGTCCTTTTCCTTTTCTTTTTGAAAGTCTGGCTGTAGTTTTATCAATTTTAAAATTTTTTTTCAAAGAACCAGTTTCTGGTTTCATTAATCTATTCTATTTTTTTTTTTTTTTAGTTATTTCATTTATTTCTGCTCTAATATTTATTATTTCCTTCCTTCTGCTGGCTTTAGGCTTTGCTCATTGTTCTTTCTCTAGCTCCTTTTGGTGTAAGGTTAGAATGTTTATTTTAGATTTTTCCTACTTCTTGAGGTAAGCCTGTATTGATATATACTTCCCTCTTAAGAGTGCTTTTGATGTATCCCAAAGGTATTGGACCTTTGTATTTTCATTTGTTTCCATGTATTTTTTTTTTTAAATTTTTTCTTTAATTTCCTGGTTGACCCATTAATTGCTCAGTAGCATGTTGTTTAACCTCCATGTATTTGTGGTCTTTCCAAATTTTTTCTTGTGGTTGAGTTCTAGTTTCCTTATATTGTGGTCAGAAAAGTTGCATGGTATGACTTCAATCATTTTGTGTTCATTGAGGTCTGCTTTATGAAATAATGTGTGATCTATATTGGAAAATGTTTCATGTGCACTTGTAAAGAATGTGTATTCTGCTGTTTTAGGATACCATGTTCTGAATATATCTGTTAAGACCATCTGGTCGAGTATATCATTCACAGCCATTGTTTCACTGTTGATTTTCTGTTTAGATGATCCATCCATTGATGCAAGTGGGGTGTTAAAGTCCCCTTTTCTTACTGTATTTTTATCAATGAGTTCCTTTATGTTTGTTATTGTTTTATATATTTGAATGCACCCATGTTGGATGCATATTTACAATTTTGGGGTCTTCTTGTTGGATTGTCCCCACTCTTATGATATAGGGCACTTCTTTGTCTTTTGTTATAGTCTTTGTTTTAAAGTCTAGTTTGTTCACTATATGTATTGCTACTCTGGTTTTCTTTTGACATCCATTTGCATGATAAGTGTTTCTCCATCCCTTCACTTTAAATCTGCAGGTTTCTTTAGCTCTAAAATGAGTCACTTATAGGCAGCATATAGATGAGTCTTTATTTTAATTTTTTAATTTTTATTTTTTTATCCATTCTGACATCCTATGTCTTTTGATTGGAACATTTAGCCCATTTGATATCAAAGTAAGTATTGAAAGATATGTATTTATCACCAGTTTATTTTTTGTTTTGTCATTGTTTCTGGGGATTTTTTTTCTGATCCATTTTTGTCTTTGTCACTTTTGATCTCTCCTTTGCACTCAAAGAATCCCCTTTAATATTTCTTGGAGGGCTGATTCAGTGGTCATGAACTCCTTAATTTTTGTTTGTCTGGGAAATGCTATCTCTCCTATTCTGAATGATAGCCTTGCTGGATAGAGTATTCTTGGCTGAAGATTTTTCCCATTTAGCACTTTGAATATATCATGCTATTCTCTTCTAGCTTGTCAAGTTTCTGTGGAGACATATCCAGCTAGTCTAGTGGGTCTTCCCTTGTAAATTAAGGACTTCTTTTGTCTTGCTGCTTTTAAGTTGTTGTTTTTTTTTTTTTTTCCTTCATCACTATATTTTGCAAACTTAATTACAACATATCTTGGTATTGGCTGGTTTTGTTGATTTTGATGGGAGTTTTCTGTGCATCCTGGACCTGGATGTCTGTTTCTTTCCCCAAATTTGGAAGTTTTCATTTATTATTTCTTCAAATAAATTTTATTCTCCCTTTCTTCTCCCTTTTCTCTCTTCTTCTGGGATTCCCATAATACAAATGTTATTACATTAATGGAGTCACTGGTTTCCCTAAGCGTGTTCTGATGTTGCATAATTCTTTGCTCTCTCTTTTGTTAGGCTCCATTACTTTCCATATTTTGTCTTCTAAGTCACTAATTCATTCCTCTGCTTCTTCCAGACTGCTGTTCATTGCATCAAGCTTTTTTCCAATCTCATTTATTGCACTCTTCATCTCTGATTGATTTTTTTAACTCTTTTATGTCTGCGTTAAGGTTCTCGTTAATGTTTTCCATTCTTTTCTCAAGCCCTGTGAGTATCCTTATGATTGTTGATTTAAATTCCCCATTAGGCATGTTACTTTTATCTGTTTTGCTTTAGATATCTGGCCATGGCCTTATCTCATTCTTTCACTTGGGATAAATTCCTCTGTCTCCACATTTTGTTTAAGTCTCTGCCTTCTTCTCTGTTAGAAAAGTCAGTTATGTCTACTCTTCCTTCTTCAGTCTGGCCTCTTTCCCTTTAATTGTGGAGTTTGTTCTGTCAATCTTCAGGTCCACTTCTGGAGTATTTAGGATGATTTGATAGTTATCTAGTTGTTTTCCTGGGATGAGGTAGCCTAGGTCCTCCTACTCCATTGCCATCTCCATAGGCTCCCTTTCCTTCTTTTATTAAGGTTGAATAATTGTATGTATATACAGGCACACACTTGATGGTCTTTAGGTCCTTACTTGAATCTGTGAAATGAGTTTTAGAGCATGTGATGCCCAACATCCCTTCCAAGCACAGTCTTGCTCACTGTAACACCCCAGCACTTATCATATGCCCAGGAGAGCCACAACCCACTGGTAGCTCCATAGAAACTTCTCAAGCCCAGCCACCAAGTAGGTTTGGGAGGACAGAGCTGGGCGGGAGCTCCACATGCCACCTCTCCTCCCACTGACTCCTGGTCCATGGGCATGGGAGTCCTAAGATAGTAGATCTTAAACATTGTCACCACACACACAATAAAAGTACTATATGAAGTGATGGATGTGTTAATTAACTTAATTGTGGCAATTAATTCACTATGTACACATATATAAAATCATTACATTGTGCACTTTAAATATACACAACTTTATTTGTCAATTATAACTCAATAAAACTGGAAAAAAAAACAGAAAAAGAAAGTGAATGACAACATACAATAGAAGAAAATATAAAAGAATTGTATCTAGAATAGATAAAGAACACTTATGACTCAATACTAAAAAGACAAAAGAAAATTAAAATGAGCAAAAGATTTGAATAGAAATTTCTCCAAAGATGATATACAAATGTTATATAAATACACATGCACATACATAATGCTTAACATCATGATAATCATTAGAGAGGTGGAAACAAAAACCACAGTTAGATGTTACTTCACAACATTCAAATGCCTATAATAAAAATTACAGAAAATAGTAAGTTTTGGTGAGGATGTAGAGAAATCAGAACCCTCGTAAACTATTGAAGGCAATGTAAAATGATACAGCTGCTTTCTAAAACATTCTGGAAAATCCTCAAATAATAATAATATATTAACTTATAAATATTACCCAGCAATTCCATTCCTAGGTATATACCCAAGAGAAATTAAAATACATAACCACACAAAAAGTTGTAAAGAAATGTTTGTAGCAGTATTATTCATAATAGTCAAAATTGGAAACAAACCAAATACCCATGAAGTGATGAATGCAGAAATCAATGTGTTATATCCATACAAAGGAATATTACTATGCCACAGAGAAAATGAAATACTGAGTCATGCTACTGTGTGGAAGAATCTTGAAAACATTATGCTAAGTCAATGAAGCCAGACGCATAAAACCCCATATTGTGTGATTCCATTTATATGAAAGTGCAGAATAAGGAAATACATAGAGGCAAAATTAGATTAGTGGTTAAAGAAGTGATGAAAAAAGACTTAGGAGTTCCTACTAATGAATAAAGTTTTTTTAGATAAGAGATGGAGTAGTCTGGGATTAGTTTAGCAGTAAAGCTTGTAAAGCTTGGAAATATACAAAAAATGCACTGAATTATAGTTTTAAAAGGTGATTTTTATGGCATATTAATTACATCCCATTAAAAAAGAATAGATAGGGACAGTCTTTACAGAATTATATTGAGATGATCTCCTGAAGGAATGTTCCCCAGAATAAAGATACTGGTCCATTATGACTACCTGTATATCTAATAATGTGGGCATAGTGTTAACTAAATCTGTTCTCTTCTAACTTGCCTAGTCATTCAGAATGCACCTCGAATACCCCTAGACTTCAGTGGTTGAAGTAAGAACATTTCTTGGTTCTACTGGCAGTCAGTCTTTGTATCTTGGATTTCAAAGACAAGAAATTCACATAAAAAGTGACTAGTTCTACAACATCATTCTTTCTTCATCCATCTATCTATCCTTTCATCCATCCAATATTTATGGAGTACCATTTACTGAGGATACAATAAAGAAAACAATGGTTTCTGTACTTTTGGAGTTTATCACCATGAATGCTAAGTGCAGTCATTCCATGAAATTTTTTTTTGATAAATCAACTTAGAATTAAAGATTTTCTACTATTAAATTCTACACCTGAAAATAATATTACACTGTATGTTAACTAACTGGAATTTAAATAAAAACTAAAACAAAGAAGCAAAAGAATTAAACTTATTCAGCAGACTGGAACCAATTTATGTTATTAGTTCCCCTTGTTCACATAGGTGTGTCTATTTAACATGTTTCAAAAAACATTCATAAACTGTGCAGTGAAATTAAAAAATAGTGGATTCAAAATATTGTTTAAAAGATAAAACTGGGTGTTGAGTTTGAGTTCTTTATAGATCCTGGAAATCAGCACTTTGTCTGTAATATCATTTGCAAATATCTTCTCCCATTCTGTGGGTTACCTCTTTGTTTTGTTGACTGCTTCCTTTGCTGTGCAGAAGCTTTTTATCTTGATGAAGTCCCAAAAGTTCATTTTTGCTTTTGTTTCACTAGCCTTTGGAGATGTCTCTTGAAAGAAGTTGCTGTGGCCGATGTCAAAGAGGTTACTGCCTATGTTCTCCTCTAGGATTTTGATGGATTCCTGTCTCACATTGAGGTCTTTCATCCATTTTGAGTTTCTCCTTGCATATGGTGTTACAGTCAAAAATGGGCAGAAGACATGAACAGACACTTCTCCAAAGAAGACACACAAATGGCTAACAGATACACGAAGAAATGTTCATCATCATTAACCATCGGGGAAATTCAAATCAAAACCACATTGAGATACCACCTTACACTAGTTAGAATGGCAAAAATTGACAAGGCATGAAACAACAAATGTTGGAGAGGTTGTAGAGGAAGGGGAACCCTCTTACGCTGTTACTGGGAATGCAAGTTGGTACAGCCACTTTGGAAAACAGTGTGGAAGTGCCTCAAAAAATTAAAAATAGAGCTATCTTATGACCCAGCAATTGCAGTACTGGTTATTGACCCCAAAGACACAGATGTAGTGAAAAGAAGGGCCATATGCACCCCAATGTTCATTGCAGCAATGTCCGAAATAGCCAAACTGTGGAAAGAACCGAGATGCCCTTCAGCAGATGAATGGATAAAGAAGATGTGGTCCATATATACAATGGAATATGACTGAGCCATCAGAAAGGATGAATACCCAACTTTTACATCAACATGGATGGGACTGGAGGAGATTATGCTAAGTGAAATAAATCAAGCAGAGAAAGTTAATTATCATATGGTTTCACTTATTTGTGGAACATAAGGAATAGCATGGAGGACATGTCTTCTGCCCATTTTTTGACTTGATTATCTGTTTTTTGGGTGTTGAGTTTCAAAAGTTCTTTATGGATCTTGGAAATCAGTGCTTTGTCTGTAATGTCATTTGTAAATATCTTCTCCCATTCTGTGGGTTGTCTTTTTGTCTTGTTGACTGTTTCCTTTGTTGTGCAGAAGCTTTTTATCTTGATGAAGTTCCAAAAGTTCATTTTTGCTTTGTTTCACTAGCTTTTGGAGATGTCTCTTGAAAGAAGTTTCTGTGGCCGATGTCAAAGAGGTTACTGCCTATGTCCTCCTCTAGAATTTTGATGGATTCCTGTCTCAATTGAGGTCTTTCATCCATTTTGAGTTTCTCTTTGTGTATGGTGTTAGAGAATGGTTGAGTTTCATTCTTCTGCATGTGGCTGTCCAATTTTCCCAGCAACATTAGGAGAAGGAAAGGAAAAATGAAGTGGGGGGGGAATTGGAGGGATAGATGAACGATGAGAGACTATGGACTCCAAGAAACAAACTGAGGGTTTTAGAGAGGAGGGGGGTGGGGTGATGGGTTAGCCCAGTGATGGGTATTAGGGAGGGCACGTACAGCATGGAGCACTGGGTGTTATATGAGAACAATGAATCATGGATCACTACCTCAAAAACTAATGATGTATTGTATGGTGACTAACATAACATAATAAAATTAAATTAAATTAAAAAAATAAAGAATGGCAGTTACAATTACATAAGTATTTTTTTTATTTATTTACCTTTAAGCCTCTCATGAGTAATGAAGACTAGAGCAAGGTGCACTTCTAAATAATGAGTGGTGAAGTCCACCATTGCTTGTAATAATTAAAGAGAAAAACACAACTCTGTTTATAGTTTAAGTTCTTTCACCTCTACTTATCAGGTGGGCCCCTTGAAGCAGTGGTTTATGAAAGTGCTTAACTCCCCATTTTATAAATTGTTATGGCTGGCATGACCAAGGTACTAGTCAAGTGAGAAGATAGATACTGAGATTTCTGAGATAGCTGATTAGATTGTGACCCTAGTTACCTAAGGAAGTCCAGAATGAAAACAGCAAGAGAGATGAAGCAAGCCAACATGATTGGGGGAAAATATAGTCATACACAAAGGAGACAAACTGCAAACACACGTCAAAAATTTCTGAGACAGGATTAGTCCTGGGATGTAGACTTGCATATTTAACAAACATTTCTGCCTAGTTTTCTCATGTTGCAGTGTTCAGCTCAAAATAAGACTTAAATTATTATCGGTTTAGGACTTAAATTATTTTTTGTTTCAAAAGTAAAACTGCAAGTTGTAAAACTATATACTCCATATAGACATATATAATAATACATACCAATAGTAGTGTGTGTTATTTTAATTTATAATGAACAAAAAAAATCAACATATATAGTTTTTTTGCTCAGAATATTAGCCAAATTATTAATAGTGAATATCTCTGGAGCTTGGAATTTGAGGAAAAAAGATTTGCATTTTCTCCTTTACACATCTTCATGTTTTATTTTTTCACCACAAACATGCATTTTTTTATTATGTAAGCATTATAATAAAGAAAAATCTTGTTAATTTCTAAAATAAAGTATTATTGAATGAAGAGTGGATAATCAAATGCCAGATGATTAACAGAAATATTTTATCTATGGTATTTCATATCTCTCCTGAAAATAAAATAATTTAATAACCTTGTTTAATGGCCTCATTGCTACCAACATATGCACGAAAAGTTACATTAGCTGCTGTCATCCCAATCTTGGAACTAGGCATTAAGTCACTTTGGATTATTGACCACCAATCACCTACAGCAAATCACCAGGTCAGCTTATACATTACAAGAAAATGCCTAAAATCCTAAAATAAACAGATATAATTATATCCAGTAGGGAACAATTCAAGAGGATAAAGTGAGTTTCTCCCACTACTGAGTATAATGTTAAGTGACAGAAGACAGAGAAAGACAAATACCATATGATCTCACTCATGTGTAATTTGAGAAACAAAACAAATGAACAGAGGGAAAAAGAGAGAAAGAGAGAGAAACCAATAAATGGGACTCTTAGTGATAGAGAACAAATTGAAGGTTACCAGAAGGGAGGTGGGTGGGGGAATGGGGGAAATAAAGGATGAGGATTAAAGAGTACACTTATCGTGATGAAAAGCAATTATAATAAAATAAAAAGTATATTTTAAAAAATGAGTACCTCCTCAAGGAAAAACTTGACCAACAGCAACAAAAAAAAAGTTGACCAACAATTTTAATCAGAATTGTGAGTTGTTTCAGAAAGTCTCCTAGTATAAGCAGATCCTAGGGGTCTGGACTTTTCTAAAACCAAACAAATAAAAAACTTGAGCAATCAGTTGCAGAATATAATTTTTTACCCAATTTAACTGTAGAAGGCAATGGATCAGTGGAACTACACTGCAATACATTAGGGAATGCTACCATCTTATGGTCAAGAGTGGGAAGTTGACCAAAACGTATGGGCTCAAAAAACAGTCGGATGGGAGGGAGGATAATTTAATTAAAAACAAGGAGACATAAGCTGTAAAAGTCATCAGTTCACACCAGTCAATTTGATAAGTTTCAAGGGCAAGTGAAGTTGATACAATTTTTTTTTAAAAGAATGATTATATTCAAACAGAATGGGTCAAGGTACTCGGTGATCTATTATATAGACAACAGGTGTTTCTCATAACCTCATGCCTCAGCACCTGCTCACAGTGGATGTTCACTAGATGGCAATTTACTGGCCCATTCTCCCTTAAAGAAGAAAGGGTGTTTTCCCTCATTTAATTCCACTTTTTGTACTCCTCCTCTAATATTGTAACTGCTAACTCTTGCATAGATCTCCCCAGAATCCACTGGAAATGAATCAAAAGAAACATTTCTTAAGCACCTACTTTAGGAGAGGCCATTGACTGGAAGATCTGAGATATAAAATAAGACTTCTTCCCTCTAGGACAGCAAAGTCAATTGTTTAAGTTTTTGCAGGATAAAAATGACTGACTGGCTGACTGACTGACTGACTGACTGACTAAATAAATAAATAAATAAATAAGTTTTTGCAGCTTAAACTAGAATCAATTTTGTGAAATGTTATACTTAATCAAATTATATATTAGAAAAAAATGGAAGTTTTTTAAAAAATAAAAATTTAAAAAAGGAATAAAATGAAATTGTTTTCATGATATGTATGGAATGGAATGAAGCCCAAACTATTTATGTCTACTTTTTTTTAAGATTTTATTCATTCATTTGAGGGAGAGTGAGAGAGAGATCACTAGCAGGAGGAGGGGCAGAGGGAGAAGCAGGCTCCCAGCTGAGCAGGGAATACGATGTGGGGTGATCCCAGGGGCCTGGGATCATGACCTGAGCTGAAGGCAGATGCTTAAGCAACTGGGCCACCCAGGCACTCTGAAGCTGAACTGTTTGGTGCTTGCTCCCTGCTGGGGTATTTTGGGATGCAAGAAACAAGATATTCAGGCTTCCTCAGCTAATAGGGTTTATAATGAGTATGGAAACTCATTTTATTGAGATGTTAGGAGGTGAAGATGGTGGTGGAGTAGAAAGTTCCTAGGCTCACCTCGTTCCATAAATACAACTAGATAACTATCAAATCATCCTAAATACCCCAGAAATCAACCTGATGACTGGCAGAACAAGTTCTACAACTAAAGGTAGAGAAGAAGCCACATTTAAGAAGGTAGGAAATGTGGAGAGAGAGTTTGGGAGAGAAACAGATCATGGCTGCTGTGGTGGGGAGGGAGCCAAAGTCACAAAGAAGGGTGAGAGACTAGCACACAAAGGAGCAAACTGGGAAAATAGATTCCCATAGCAATTGGTTTGGAAAGTGAGAGAGGCTGATTTCCTGCATTCTTACAATCAGTGGGGCTTAAAGCCTGGAGTTTTAAGATCAGTGGGTTTGGCAGGGATAGAGTCCAGGGGACATTGGGTTTGCTCTTGGAGAGAAGAAAGGGCAAACAGCCCATGGACATACAGCAGGACAGAGTGATATGGAGAGCACCTGGGGCACACAGTGGGAAGGTATTTGCTCATCTCAGAACTTGTTTCAGAGAGGCAGCATTCACAGAGAGACGCCCTCCAGGAACAAGAGAACTGATAGTCACCATTTCCCTCCCCTACACCTCAGCAGAAGCACAGGTCAATCTGTGGGAACTAGGGAAGCAATGACACTCACTAACTTGCTTACACCAAGCTCTACCCTGTGTTCTGGCAGAATCGCCCTTCCCAGTTATGCTTGCCTCAGACTCAGCTCAGTGTGTCTCTTCCCCCAGAAGAAGTCAGTTACATCTCCTGTTCTTCCCAAGTCCTTGCCAACACAATATATCCCAGCCCAGGAGTTTTGTAGAGCCTCAGTTCTGGCAGCAGTGGTGACAAGTATCATTCATAAGCAGACCTGAGCAGATGTAGTTAAAATGTGCCACATTCAGGCCAGGGGCCAAACACTGCCCACAACAGGCAAAGACAAACTCTCCAAATGACTGGCCTGAAGGATAACATGGCAAGGACAAAACAGCAGAGCACACAGAGCACACACTGGAGACATTCCTGGAAGCACCAGGCCCTGGAGAACAAGAGACAATACACAGCAGGCTGCTACAGGAACTTTTCTTCATGAGGACATTACCCTGAAGAATAGGAGACATAGCTGACTTCCCTAACACAGATAAACAAGCTCAGAGACTTAGACAAAATGAAGAGACAGAGAAATTTGTCCCAAATGAAAGAACAGGACAAGGCCATGGCCAGAGATCTAAGTGAAACGGATATAAGTAACGTACCTCATGGAGTATTATTTAAAACAATAATTCTAAGGATACTCAACGAACTTGAGAAAAGAGTGGATGATATCAGTGACACCCTCAACAGAAGATTAAAAAAGAACCAATCAGAGATGAAGAATGTAATAAATGAGATGAAAAACACCATTGATGCAATGAACAGCAGGGTGGAAGAAGCAGAGGATGGAATTATTGACCTAGAAGATAGAGTAATGGAAAGTAATCAAGCTGAAAAAAGGAGAGAAGAAAGAATTATTCAAAACAAGAATAGACTTAGGGAACTTAGTGACTGCATCAAACATAATAATGATTGTACTATAGGAGTCCCAGAAGAAGAGAGAGAAAAAGGGACAGAAAATTTATTTGAAGAAATAATAGCTGAAAACTTCCCTAATGTGGGGAAGGAAACAGATATCCAGATCTGGGAGGTACAGAGAACCCCCAACAAAACCAGCAAAAGCAGATCCACACCAAGACATTTTAACTAAATTGGCAAAATACAGTGGTAAGAAAAAAATAAATAAAATAAAAGCAGCAAGACAAAAAACAAAAACAAAAAACAGTAACATACAAGGGAAACCCCATAAGGCTATTGAGATATTTCAGCAGACACTTTCCAAGGCAGAAAGGAGTGACATGATATATTCAAGGTACTGAAAGGGAAAAATCTGTAGCCAAGAATACTCTATCCAGCAAGGCAATCATTTAGAATAGAAAGAAAGATAAAGTGTTTCCCAGACAATCACAAATCAAAGGAATTCATGACCACTAAACCAGCCCTCTGAGAAATATTAAAGGGGACTCTTTGACTGGAACAGAAAGACCATAAGTGAAAGCATAAAAAGTAAAAACAAAAACAAAAACAAAAACAAAACAAAAACAGTAAAAAATAGGTATTTCTATAAAAATCAGTCAAGGTATTCATAAAATAAAAGGTTGTAAAATATAATATCAAATATCCGAAAGGTGGAGGGGAGAAGAGTAAAGAAGGAGTTAAAATTAAGTGACAATCAGCTTAAAATAGACAGCTATATGCTGAAGATATTATATATAAACTGAGTGGTTACCACAAATCAAAAAAACAGTAATAGATATGCAAAAAATAAAGAGTAAGGTATCCACATATATCACTAAAGAAGACAAACCACGGAAGAGAGGAAGAGAAGAAACATTCAGAAAAAAGCTATAAAAACTATCCCAAAACACATAACAAAATGGCAATAAATACATATCTATCAATAATTACTTTGAATGTAAATGCACTGAATGTTCCAATAACATAAGGTGACAGAGTGGGTAAGAAAACAAAATCCATCTATATGTTGCCTACAAGAGATGCATTTCAGACCTAAAGATTGAAAGTGAGGGGATGGAGAAACACCACGCAAATGGATGTCAAATGAAAGCCTGAGCACATATATCAGACAAAATAGACTTCAAAACAAACTCTGTAAAAAAGACAAAGAAGGGGGCACCTGGGTGGCTCAGTCAGTTAAGCGGCTGCCTTCAGCTCAGGTCATGGTCCCAGGGTCCTGGGATCGAGCCCCGCATCAGGCTCCCTGCTCGGCAGGAAGCCTGCTTCTCCCTCTCCCACCCCCCTGCTTGTGTTCCCTCTCTTGCTGTGTCTCTCTCTGTCAGATAAATAAATAAAATATTTAAAAAAAAAAAAAAGACAAAGAAGGACAATATATAATAAAAGAAACAATCAAGAAGACAGAACAATTATAAATATTTATGCATCCAACATGGGAGCACCCTTATATTTAAAGCAGCTAATAACAAACATAAAGGAACTAATCAATAGTAATACAATAATACTAGGGTACTTAACATCCCACTTACATTGATGGACAGGTCACCCAAATAGAAAATAAACCAGGAAACAGTAGCTTTGAAGGACTCACTGGACCAGATGGATTTAATATATATATTCAGAACGTTCCATCCTAAAAGAGCAGAATACACATTCTTTTCAAGTGCACGTGGTACATTCTCCAGAATACATCACATATTAGGTCACAAAACAGCTCTCACCAAATACAAAAAAAAAAAAAAAATCAAAGTCATACCATGTATCTTTTCTGACCACAACACAATGAAACTAGAAATCAAGCACAAAAAAAAATCTGGAAAGATCACAGATACATGGGGGTAAGAAAAACATGCTAAACAATGAGTGGGTCAACCAAGAAATCAAAGAAGAACTCATAGAAGAAATTAAAAAGTACATGGAAACAAACAGAAATGAAAACACAAAGATCCAAAACCTCTCAGATGCAGCAAATGCTGTTTTAAGAGGAACGTTTATCCCAGTACAGGTCTACCTCAAGGAAGCAAGAAAAATCTCAACTAACAACCTAACCCTAAATCTAAGAAGGCTAGAGAAAGAAGCAGAAACAAAACCCAAATCCAGCAGAAGGAAGGAAATAAGCAATAAAGGCAGAAAAATTATAAAGAAAACTTAAAAAATATAATAGAACAGATCGATGAAACCAGGAGATGAGATGGTTCATGGAAAAGGTCAACAAAATTGAGAAACCTCTAACCAAACTCAGGGAGAGAGAAAGAAAGAGAGAGCGAGAAGGAACTCAAATGAACCAAATCACATGTGAAAAAGGAGAACTAACAACCATCCACAGAAATACAGACAATTGTAAGAGAATATTATGAAAAACTATATGCTAACAAATTGGACAACATAGAATAAACGGATAAATTCCTAGAAACATATAAACTACAAAACTGAAGCAGTAAGAAATACAAAATTTGACCACACTGATTACCACCAAGGAGATTGAATCAGTAATCAAAAACATAACAAACAAAAGTCCAGGACCAAATGGGTTCACAGGGAAATTCTACCAAATATTTAAAGAAGACTTAATACTTAGTCTTCACAAAGTATTCCAACAAATAGAAAACTTCCCTTCATTCTATGACACCAGTATCACCCTGATACCAAAGCCATATAAAGATAATACCAAAAAAAAAAAAAAAATAGAACTATAGGCCAGTATTTTTGATGAACATAGATGCAAAAAATATCAACAAAATACTAATAAGCAGAATCCAACAATACATTAAAAAAAAATCATTCACCACAATCAAGTGGGATTTAGTCCCAGGATGGAAGGGTGGTTCAACATTTGCAAATCAATCAATGTGATACATCACATCAATAAGAGAAAGGATAAAAACCAAATAATCCTCTCCATACACATAGAAAAAGCATTTGAAAAAGTACAACATCCATTCATGATAAAAAAAAAAAAAAAAAACAAAACCAAACCTTCAACAAAATAGGACTAGAGGGGAACATACCTCCACATAATAAAGGCCATAAAAAAAAAAAAAAAAAAAAAAAAACAGAGAACATCATACTCAATTTAGAAAAACTGAGAGCTTCCTCCCTAAGGTCAGGAACAAGACAAGGATGTCCAGTCTCACCACTTTTATTCAAAATAATACTAGAAATCCTAGCCACAGTAATTAGGCAACAAAGATAAATAAAAGGCATCCAAATCAGTAAGGAAGAAGTAAAAGTTTCACTATTTGCAGATGACATGATACTATATAGAGAAAACCCAGAAACTCCACCAAAAAACTACTAGAATTGATAAATAAATTCAGTAAAGTCACAGGCTACAAAATCACTGTGCAGAATTCTTTGACATTTCTATACACTAATAGTAAAGAAGCAGAAGGAGAAATTAAGAAGACAATCCCAGTTATGACTGCACCAAAAATAATAAAATACCTATGAATAAGCCTAACCAAAGATGTGAAAGACCTCTATCTGAAAACAATAAAACATTAATGCAAGGAATTGAAGACTACACAAAGAAATGAAAAGATGTTCCATGCTTATGAATTGGAAGAACAAATATTGTTAAAATGTCTATATTACCCAAAGCAGTCTATACATTTAATGCAATTCCTATCAAAATACCAACAGCATTTTCCACAAACTGGAAGAAAAAAAATCCCAAAATTTATATGGGACCACAAAAGACCCCAAACAGCCAAAGCAATTTTGAAAAGAAAAGCAAAATTAGAGGCATCACAATTCCAGACTTCAAGTTATGTTACAAAGCTGTAGTGATCAAAACAGTTGGTACTGGCACAAAAATAGGTCAATGGAACAGAATAGAAAACCCAGAAATGAACCCACAATTATATCATCACTTAATCTTCCACAAAGCAGAAAAGAATACCCAATGGGAAAAAGACAGTCTCTTAGACAAATGGTGTTGAAAAAACTGGACATCCACATACAAAAGAATGAAAGTGGACCACTTTCTTACACCATACACCAAAAATAAATTAAAATGGATTAAAGCCCTCAATGGACACAGGAAACCATAAAAATCCTAGAGGAGAGCATATGCAGTAATTTTTTGGATATCAGCCTAGCAACATTTTTCTTGATATGTGTCTGCTGAGGCAAAGAAAAGAAAAGTAAAAATGAACTCTTGGGACTACATCAAAATAAAAAGCTTCTTCACAGTGAAGAAAATGATCACCAAAATAAAAGGCAACCTATGGAATGGGAGAAGATATTTGGAAATGAAATATCAGATAAAGGGTTAGTATCCAAAATATATAAAAAACTCATACAACTCAAAAACAGAAAAACACATAATTCAATCAAAAAATGGGCAGAAGACATGAATAGACATTTTTTCAAAGAAGACATCCAGATGGCCAACAGACATAAAAAGATCCTCATCATCACTCATCATCAGGGAAATGCAAATCAAAACTACAGTGATATATCATCTCACACCTGTCAGACTGGCTAAAATTAAAAAAAACAAACAAACACAGGAAACAACTGGTGTTGGCAAGGATGTAGAGAAAGGAGAACCCTCTTGCACTGTTTGTGGGAATGCAAAATGTTGCAGCCACTATTGAAAACAGTATGGAGGTTCTTCAAAAAGCTATAAATAGAACTATCCTGTAATCCAGGAATCACACTACTGGGTGTTTACTGAAAGACTACAAAAACCCTAAGTCAAAGGGATACATGCACCCCTGTTTATAACACTACTTACAGTAACCAAATTATGGAAGCAGCCCAAGCATCCATTGATAGATGAGTGAATAAAGAAAATGGTATATATACACATATATATATCACATGTATACCATATATATATATGTATGATTTTATTTATTTATTTACCAGGGAGAGTGCATGAGAGAGAGCACAAGCAGGGAAAGCAGCAGAGGGAGAAGCAGGCTCCCCACTGAGCAGGGAACCCAATGTGGGGCCCAATCCCAGGACCTTGGGATCATGACCTGACCCGAAGGGAGACGCTTAACACATTGAGCCACCCAGACACCCCAAAAATGGCATATGTATGAAATGCAATATTATTCAGCCATATAAAATAGTGAAATCTTGCCATTTGCAATGACACGGATGGAGCTAGAAAGTATAACACTAAGTGAAATAAGTCAGTCAGAGAAAGACAAATACCATGTATTCTCTCACATGTGGAATTTAAGAAACAAAACAAATAAGCAAGGGAGAGACAGAGAGAGAGGGAGGGGAGAGAAAACAAGAACCAGACTTCTTAACTGTAGAGTACAAACTGATGGTTACCAGAGGGGAAGTGGGTGGAGGGATGGTGAAATAGGTGATGGGCTTTAAGGAGTGTGTTGTGATGAGCACTGGTGATGAATGAAATTGTTGAATCACTATATTGTGCACCTGAAACTAATATAACACTATATGTTGATTATACTGGAATTAAATTTTAAAAAAACCTTTTGTAAAGGTAAAAAAAGAAAAAAAAAACCTGTGTTTTTTGTCAGTATCTTTCCTTTTTCTATTTTAAAAATTACTGTTCTAGTACATTTCCTATCAAAGCAAACTAGATTGCTTAGACCAGTTAAAGTTTTTTTTTTAAACTTGATTAAAAAATAAACAGTTATTTCGCTCAGCATAACACCCTCCAGTTCCATCCACGTCGTTGCAAATGGCAAGATCTCATTCCTTTTGATGGTTGCATAATATTCCATTATGTGTGTGTGTGTGTGTGTGTGTGTGTGTGTGTGTGTGTGTGTGTGTATAGCACATCTTCTTTATCCATTCATCTGTCGATGGACTTCTTGGCTCTTTCCATAGTTTGGCTATTGTGGACATTGCTGCTATAAACATCGGGGTGCATGTACTCCTTCAGATCCCTACATTTGTATCTTTGGGGTAAATACCCAGTAGTGCAACTGCTGGATCGTATGGTAGCTCTTCAGAGAAAGACATGTATCATATGACCTTACTGATATGAGGAATTCTTAATCTCAGGAAACAAACTCCAGGGTTGCTGGAGTGGGGGGGGGTGGGAGGGATGGGGTGGCTGGGTGATAGACATTGGGAAGGGTATGTGCTATGGTGAGTGCTGTGAATTGTGCAAGACTGTTGAATCACAGATCTGTACCTCTGAAACAAATAATGCAATATATGTTAAGAAAAAAAAACAGAAGAAGAAGATAGCAGGAGGGGAAGACTGAAGGGGGAGAAATCGGAGGGGGAGACGAACCATGAGAGACGATGGACTCTGAAAAACAAACTGAGGCTTCTAGAGGGGAGGGGGGTGGAAGGATGGGTTAGCCTGGTGATGGGTATTAAAGAGGGCACGTTCTGCATGGAGCACTGGGTTTTATGCACAAATAATGAATCATGGAACACTACATCAAAAACTAATGATGTAATGTATGGTGATTAACATAACAATAAAAAATTTAAAAAAAACAGTTAACCTAGTGATGTAATGAACTTGATTGAGACTTTCTTATTTGAGAGTTTTTTTCAATAATCACATCAATATAGGTTATAGACATAGACAGGCTTAAAAGGTAAGAGGGGGGCACATTACTACTAACCTCTCTAGACATCCTACTAGTTTCTACTGTTCTTTACAGCAGTGTGATTTAGGATCTTCATAGAAGAGGAATAAATAAAATGAACTGTGTGGTCTTGATAGAATGTAATGGAAAAATGCCAAGTTACCATACATATTAGGTAAGAATGAGGAAATACAGATATATAGAATGCCAAAATAACCATCCTTTTTTTCTCTCCATTTTACTAAAAATTTTCTCTAAAATTTAGCATCCATCCATTCATATATCATTTAAAAGTAGGTCACCAGAGACCTAGTAGTTATCCATTCTGCCTTTTATACTTTAAGTCAAATCAACTCACACAAATGCCCCACAACATAAAAACAAGTCACAAATACCCAAGCAGTTCATGCCATTTGTTCAAACACACTCCTATTCCTAAAAAAGTGTCCTAACATCCAGTTCTCTGTGTAAAGAGTTTGGAAGCTACCACTGTATTATAATAGCAAGTTAAAAGGCTGAACAGACTGAAAAATCAAATATTCTAGTATCTTTAAGATTGGTGAGGACACAGGGCAAACTGTCCCCAGAACTGGAGAGACCTACAGGCAAATACACAAAATAATAACTTACCAGAGTAGAGACTCATGAGCAGAAACCACAACAGGGACCAGTGCCAGGGTAGGAAAACTAGAAATGTAATTGATAAATTGCTAGAAGTTCAGTATGGAAAATTTTGAGATTTAAAAACTCCAGGTCCACCAGTTGTAGAAAAGCCCCCACAATTTTGTATCCTTTAAATACAGGAGCTAGACCAGGCTTACACAGTAAATATCGGAGAAAAATCCTTTCCTACTTCCGGCGAGGAGAGAGGAAAAGGAATCATTTTGAAATATGCCAGAGCACTCTATTCTTAACAAGGCCTGCCCTCAGTAAGACCTAGTTAACCAGAGCCTAACCTGCTGTAATGTCATCAGAACCTAACTACAGTGGACAAAGTACCCAATAGAGTCAGCTCTGGCCTTCCACAGGCAAGGAGGGAAATATCCAACTCCAGCCAGCTCTAACCATCTGGTCCCACCTAAAGGGAGAGAAAAAAAATGTGAAGTTTACAATCCAGAGGCATAGGCCCACTAAAAGTTGGAGAATAATCACAGTATTATAGAACACTTCCCCTTACCCCACACCTCATCACAACATTATTAAAGGCCTGTTTTTAGCAGCTCCTTTTACCTTATACATTATGTCCAGCTATCAAGAAAAATTATAAAGCACACTAAAAGGTGAAAAACACAATTTGAAGAGACAGAACAAACATTAGAACCAGACATGGCAGAAATATTGGAATTATCAGACTGGGGATTTAAAACAACTATGAATAATATGCTAAGGAATTGTTTTGTGCTGGTCTCAAATTATCAATAACCAATATTGTGGCTGGACCAGACTAACCAGGAGCTTATGATTGCAAGATGCCCTCGACAATAACAATTAGGAAACTTTGAAAGAGACAGATTTATTGATTACAAATCCTGGAATTTACACAGCACACCCAGGGCCACACAGCACAATTGTGAGGGGGCAGAGAGAGCATGCACAGGCCTGGGGTTCTGGTTTAATTGGATTCAAGAGAGGGGGTGCTGGGGTTTCACAGTTTCATTCTTTAGTAGTAAATTCAAAATATGAGTGGAAATTTAAAGCATAGGAAGAGACAAAAAACAAAACAAGAAACAAACAAGCAGCCCAAATGGCTGGTTATGGAAATCAAAGGAGCTGGTGGGAGGGGGGCAGCAATTTGGCTCTTAATCACATCATGTGGCTGGCAGTGTGTTCATTCAGATAGCCATTTCTAAGTGGATGCCCTTTGAAGTGCATGCCTCAGCAATCAAAGTTTAATTGAGGTGCTTGCAACACAAAAAAAGAAAAATCAATATCAAGGAGTTATAAGGAGATTTACACTATAATCCACCCTGTGATGCTGCAGGCATCAGATTTAATGTTAAAGCTTTTAATGGACTGGGAAGAAGATATGGTAAAAATCAGGGGTAAAGGTGTGTTGTAAACAAGAAAGGACATGTTGAAATAGGACTACAATAGCAAATCCTATAACAAGTATAGAAGCAATAATCTGAAACCCAGTCTTAGCCGTTGTCCCAAACTTCAAGTTTCCAGTCATGAAAATAGGTCAGGGTTCTCATGGGCCCTAGGAATCTGTTCAAAGATTGGGTAATATTGTGGAATATTTTAACATCTTGGAATAGCTGGTGTAAGTAGGTTTGAACCTGACCTGAGTTGTTAGATTGCTCCATATCGCATTGAACCAGTCTTTTAGTCTTGAGTATAGGTCAGTTTAGTTAAACGGTCATGTCTCATTTCAGGAGGCAGTGAGGCAGGTGTGTTCCCAAAGTTAGGCTTATATGGTACAAATATATATACCAGGTATGTAATAAGAGTCAATTCTATGGAAACAAAAGGAAAGCAATGGCTAATTGTTACAGGATTTCTTCTCCTTTACTGCCTGTGGTTCTTGGTCATGCCGCTTTGAAGAATGAAGAGGTAGACCAGACGAAGAGTGGTGGGCAACAAAGTAAGGTTTATTGAGCAATAGTAAAGTTTGAATGATAGTACAAAGCTCCCAAAGAGGGAGGGAACCCGAGAAAGTTGTCACCAGAGTTTCTAAGTCTAGGGGTTTTGACAGGTTTGTTGGTGGGCTGTATTAATCTGATAAACCCTCCATGAGCCTGTCACCCAGTCAGGTTTTTGTCATCTGCCTACCACATGGGAAAGGGTGGAGGGCTCCTTCAAGGGTGGTGTAAAATCCTTTTAATGGTAGTTTCCTCATAGGGTAAACCCCTTGTCCCTGCCTGCCTTTCTTCCAACTATCCATCATCATAATGATCAGAGCCAACTATAAACCCAGTCTGAATTGGCCAGTTGAGATTTCTAGATGTAATGCTCAAAACATCTTCGGATGAAGTGAGGACAGGCAGTGGCAACCTGACAGAGTATCCTGTTTTATAGTTTGAATGTCTCTAGTAATCTTTCTGAGGGGTGCACATAGTAATAGGAATAAAGACTGTCTATACATGAGCTGTTGTACTGATTTTGATGCAGTTTCTTTGAATGTTGTTGTGTTGGTGGGGTCCAGAGCTGACAGCCAAGAAAGAATTCTTGAGATGTCTTTGGTGCAAAATGATGGTTTTATTAAAGCATGGGGACAGGACTCATGGGCAAAAAGAGCTGCTGCCACTTCTCCCTGCTGCTCCCTGCTGCCCCAGGATTGTGAGGAGCAACTGATTATATATTTTGGGGTTTGGAGAAATAAAGATAAGGGAAGTTCCAAAAGGACTTCCATATGTTAAAGGAGACTCAGGATCCTGGAGGACTGTTATAACCTGCCTATCTCAAGTATTTGTCAACGGGCTACAGGTTATAAGGAGATTTAATTTTATCTACATTTCCTTCTGCCTCTGTTTCCCACATCAATTTCTCTGAAGTTTTTATTAAGTTATCCAACTTTAGCTTGCATAGCTTCAGAAAAAGGTGACATTTCTTAATAATTCCAAGTTAGAAGGATCGGAGAAAAATTGGAAACATTAGTTTGGAGATTTGTAGCCAGCTACTGCAGAAAACTAGAATTCAACGTCCAGTCCAGTTTACAGGCAAGCAACAAAATTTTAAAGACAATTAAGAGGACTAGAATATGATATCAACAAGGGTGTACTATAGCTTTCCACTGAAACATATTTTTCCCCCTATACTCACCCCCATTTCAATCAGAGATAATCAAAGTAAGACTGATCTGGCTGCAAAATAAATCTAGTTTCATTAAATTTGGCCTGATTATTTACATAACTGAAGCAAGAATAGTGATTGACTATATAGGCTCTTTTAAGTCTGCTTTACTGGACATTTTCACATGGAATGTCAGAGTGGACTCTTAAAAGCCTCTTGATAATAGCAAGCCAAAGATTTGCTATCAGACTTTGTCTGCATTATCTATGGGTTTGAGTAAGTTCTTATCTTCTTTTTTTTTTAAGATTTTATTTATTTATTTGAGAGAGAGAGAATGAGAAACAGATAGCATGAGAAGCAGACTCCCTGCTAAGCAGAGAGCCCAATGCAGGACTCGATCCCGGGACTCCAGGATCATGACCTGAACCGAAGGCAGTCACTTAACCAACTGAGCCACCCAGGTGCCCCAGTTCCTATCTTCTTGAAGTCCCTAAAATATCCTGAGGTTCCTGGGCCTGCCAGAAAATGCCCTTTCTTACTCACCTGGTAAGGCAGCTGAGAACTCTGGCAGCAAGGTACCAGGCCAACTTTTCCAAGGGGCTTTATTGGCTTCATAAATTCAACCTTAGTTCCTTAAAGATGTCTGGTCATATCTGAGTCCATGCATATTTCTCCCAGATATGGTATTCCAGTCAGAGACTTGGTAATATAGCCAATGTTTCCAATTATGTCCTATTACAAGAAGAAGAGATTCTTATTGAATTCATGCAAATAACTATATTGCCTTGAAAATAAGAATACTCACTGAAAGTTCAAATTCTAGAGGGATCAGTATAGATAAAAAAAGAAGAATTGTTTAAATTTTGTTCCCAAAAATATACTTTGCCAAATTGTGGTAAGTCATAGATAGCTTAGGAGAAGAGGTTTCCTTAAATCTGGAAAGAAACACAAAATTTTAAAGAACTAACAATCTTAAAACAAAAAGTCATAAAAATTTATAAACTGTGATCTGTCTATTATATCAGCTTCTGTAGATTGACAAATTTATGAATACATTTCATAATTTCTGGAAGCATATGATATTTTACTATAATTTCAACATAGTACTGGACATATTTGCTAACACACCCAAATATCTTTAGCTTCTCTGTAATAAGCTGGAAGTCAATAAAACTATGTTCAGTAATTAATGTTTCAGTATTTTATCTTATTTAGAAATAATCTAGATATTCAATTAATTTCCATCATTTAACTTAATTTAGAAAAACTCTAAGGGTGTAAGTTACTGAAGAGATATGGGAAACTGTAACCAAACCACCATGAGTTTGCTCCTTGGTCAGTCACAGATACACCAGACAGAGTTGTTGCACAAAGTAAACTTTATTTGCAGCAAATAAGGAGGTCCTGGGGAATAACTTCCAAAGCCATGTCTTCCCAAGTGAGGGATGCATGGGTTCCTTTTATTTAGGGCTGGATGAATATTTAGATAGGGAAGCCTTGCCATCATATGTAGAGGTGGGCATAAGGCTGTGCATCCACCTTAAGGAAACATGGTTATACATGCATTGTATGTTATATGGATGAATTTGTGCTCCTCCTTGGGCAGAGATTTTAGTATTATAATGAGGTAAAGGTAGTTGTTGGTCATTCTAGAGGTCATTCCGTGGTCCATCTGGGCAGGTACAAGATGGGGATTACTCTCAAACTGGTCTGGTCGTCTGGGTTGGCTGGAGGCCTTTTCAGGGCAATTGCTATTTCTAGAGGGGTGGTTTCAGTTTCCATTTGCCTGAGTTAAGAGATAAGCTGGAAAGGAGCCTGGGTGGCCAGTTGGTTGAGCATGTGACTCTTGGTTTTGTCTGAGGTCATGATCTCAGTGTCATGAGATTGAGCCCCATGTGGGGATACACTCAGGGTGGAGTCTGATTGTCCCTCTCCCTCCCTTTCTGCCCCTCCCCCCTGAAAGGAATAAATGAATTTTTAAAAAGAGAGATAAGCTGGAAGCAAGAGCTTAAGGGAAAAGGTGGGACAAAGGTCAATGAGTACAAGCAGGTAGTGAAGGTCAGGTCTTGGAGTTGAGCTGGTGACAAAACTATTTAAGTAGACATATCACAAAACATAATTGATGTTGAAAAGTTCACTTAAAAACTTTTACCTCACTGAAATTTATTTAATTTATTGATTCTTAACAATTAAATTTATATTACTTATGAAAATGTCATAAGACACTAATATGGCTAACCATCATGACAAATTTTGTAACAAAGATAAAATGAGCTTATTTGACTAATAAACTCAGGTGAAATAAAAATTGTATGTCTGTTTTATGTTTAATGCTGATAACTCTGAAGCCATTTTAATTAAACCAACTAACAACTATCTTTTATTTATTGAATGTTATCCCAGATCATGCAAACTTGAAAACCATTGGATCAGTTTCTATTATATTTCTTAGAGTTTAGAAATATTTAATTTGATAAGTACTTATTTTTCTTAAGCCAATTAAACAAAAGTTTTAGTATAAATTAATTTTGACAATACCATTCAGAGGTAGAGAAAATTCACATATATATAACACACATCCATAGACATACATAAACACAGACACAGACACAGAGACCCTATAGCTTCTATTCTAACAAATTTTGCCATGAATCAGATACATTACAAAATTAACTAGTATATATATATATATATATATATATATATATACACACACACACAGCTGTATTCAAATTGTGTCTCTGGCAGATGGAACAAGTAAAATTTACCTGCTCTAATGACTAATTTTTTTACTAATATTTCTGTAGAATATTTTATTTGTATTTGTCATTGACAAGTAATCTTGAGGCTATGGATAGATTTTGGTCAAAAGAGCTATTATAGCAGTTGTATTTTAATAGGCCTCCCCACCCCCCCTTTTTTCGCCTTCAGTTTTAGGTAGTTATGGGTAATATTTTAGTTACCTCCTGGGGTGTTTATGTAAGATATGGCAAGATTTACAAATACAGGAACTCCAACAAGAAAGTCAACAAGTTACCATTAATACTCTCAATGACATTTCTACCTGGCTCAATCCAAAAAAACTGGTTCTCTGGGCTCAATCTCCCCTTTTGGTTTTACATAGCTATACTGCTTTTAATGATTTTCTTTCTCGTTATAATCATTAAGGCGAGCTGCTCCTGCTGTTCTGCCTGGAGGACCCGATACACACTTGTAGCAACCACACAGATCCTCTCCACCCCCTTGGTAGCCCACCTACAAATCCCAGTAAACGAAAAAGGGGAACTGTGGAGTTATTCTTAGAAAATGTATTGTAAATCCTAAAGGGTGATTGTGGAAGCAGCTGAAACATCAGCAACATTCCTGTTCTTGGACTAATGAACCCAATAGCCTGGTATGAACAGGATCCCATCATCTCCTGGGGCAGGGCATAGATTGGGAGCTATGAAAGAAAGTAACGCTCAGCTCCCCTTCCTGCCTCAGGCAATTGCTAGCACAAACATCCCATTCCTCCCTTATCCCATGACTGCCTCCCTGCGTGCCCTCGTGTAGGGGAAGGTGCAGGCCTGCTTTTCAGCTTCAAGATAATTGCCGTCTCTTTGTATTCTTTCCCCATGCTTTGAGAAATCTGTCCTTGCTTTTTTGATAATAAAATAAAATAAAAGCTATGTGCAGAATTCAGCTTCTGCTACTCTCCCTTGTAAAAGCAGCCCTGCACGACTGCTCAGATTGGTATCTGAGAGCTTTATTTCAGTGCATGACCACAATTTGAATTCAATTAATTAACATATAATGTATTATTAGTTTCAGAGGTAGAGGTCAGTGATTCATCAATCTTATATAATACCCAGTGCTCATTACATCACGTGCCCTTTTCTAGGTATTTATCCAAAGGATACAAAAATAGTGATCCGAAGGTGCACATGCAACCCAATGTTTATAGCAGCATGTCCATAATAGTCAAAATATGGAAAGAGCCCAGATGTCTATGGACTGGTAAACGGATAAAGAAGACGTGTTATATATGTGTGTGTGTGCATGTGTGTGTGTGTTTGTGTGTATAATGGAATGTATATATATGTATATATATATATGTGTGTGTGTGTGTATATATATATATATATATATACACATATATATATATATAATGGAATGTGTGTGTGTGTGTGTGTGTGTAATGGAATATTACTCAGCCACCAAAAAGAATGAAATCTTGTCATTTGCAACAACGTGGATGGAACTAGAGTGTAATATGCTAAGTGAAATAAGTTAATCAGAGAAAGACAAATACCATATGATTTCACTTTTATGTGGAATTTAAGAAACAGAATTGAACACAGGGGAAAGGAAGGAAAAATAAAATAAGATAAAAAAAGAGAGGGTCAAACCACAAGAAACTCTTTTTTTTTTTTTTTTAAGATTTTATTTACTTATTTGACAGAGAGATACACAGTGAGAGAGGGAATGCAAGCAGGGGGAGTGGGAGAGGGAGAAGCAGGCTTCCCGTGGAGCAGGGAGCCCGATATGGGGCTCAATCCCAGGACCCTGGGATCATGACCTGAGCTGAAGGCAGACACTTAACAACTGAGCCACCCAGGCGCCCCATCAAACCACAAGAAACTCTTAACTATAGGGAACAAACTGAGGGTTGCTGGAGGGGAGGTCAATGGGGGAGTGGGGAAATTGGTTGATGGGCATTAAGGAGGGCACTTGATGTAGATGTAATGAGCATTGGGTGTTATATGCAACTGATGAATCACTAAATCCTAAGCCCTGAAACTAATAATACACTATATGTTAACTAACTTGAATTTGAAAAAATCTAAAAGAAAACAACAAAGAACAAATGAAATATATCTATATATATCTATCTGTATCTATCTATATCTATATCTATATCTATATCTATATCTATATCTAGATATATATATATTGGAATATTAGCCATCAAAAAGAATTCAATCTTGCCTTTTGCAACAATGTGAATGGAGCTAGAGAGTATTATGCTAAGCAAAATAAGTCAGTCAAAGAAAGACAAATACCATATGATTACACTCATATATGGGATTTAAGAATCAAAACAAAGGGGAAAAAGAGAGAGAGAGAACCAAACCAAGAAACATTCTCTTAACTATAGAGAACAAACTGATAGTTACCAGAGGGGAGATGGTGGGGAAGTTGGTTCAGTTGGGGATTAAGGAGTGCACTTGCTGTGATGAGCTCTGGGTGTTGTATGGAAGTGTTGAGTCAATATATTGTACATCTGAAACTAATGTACCATATGTTAAGTAACTGGAATTTAATAAAAACTTTATAAAAAAAGAGAAAAAGAAAAAAATTGACAATATTCAGCATCTATTCATGATAAAAACTCTCAACAAAGTGGAGTGAGAGAAAATTTTTCTCAATATAATAAAGGCCATATATGAAAACCCACAGTTACCATCATACTCAATGGTGAAAAACTGATAAATTTTCTTCTAAGTTTAGAAACAAGACAAGGATATCCACCCTCGCTATGTTTATTCAACATAGTACCAGAAGCAATCAGACAAGAAAAAGAAATAAGAGATATCCATACTGGTAAAGAAGAAGTTAAACTCTCACTCCTTTCAGATGACATGATACTCTACATAGAAAATCCTAAAGACTTCACCAAAAAACTACTGGAATAAACGAATTCAGTAAACTGGCAGGATACAAAATTAATACCCAGAAATCAGTAACATTTCTGTATGCAAATAATAAAGTAGCAGAAACAGAAATTTAACAAAACAATGCCATTTATAATTGTACCAAAAATAATAAAATCCCAAGGAATAAACTTAACCAGAGGTGAAAGATCAGTACTCTGAAAATTATTGAAATGAAATTGAAAGAAATTGAAGATGAAAAACAAATAGAAAGATAGTCCAAGCTAATGGATTGGAAGAATTAATATTGTTAAAATGTCCATATTACTTAAAGCAATCTATATATTCAATGCAGTCCTTTTCAAAATACCAATAGCAGTTTTCACATAAGTAGTGCAAATAATATTAAAATTTGTATGGAACCACAGAAGACCCTGAATAGCCAAAGCAATTCTGAGAAAGAAGAACAAGGCTGGAGGTATCACATTATCAGATTTCAAGATATACCACAAAACTCTTGTAATCAAAATAGTATGGTACTCTAACAAAAATAGACACATAGATCAATAGAACAGAATAGGGACCCCAGAAATAAACCCATGATCATAATGTCAATTAATTTATGACAAAGGAGACAAGAATATACCATGGGGAAAGGATAGCCTTTTCAATAAATTGTGCTGTGAAAACTGGACAACTACATATAACAGAATGAAACTGGACCACTTTCTAACACTATACAAAAAATAAACTCAAAATGGATTAAAGACTTAAATGTGAGGCCTGAAAGCATAAAAATCCTAGAAGAGAGCATGAACAGTAAATACTCTGACATTGGCTGTAGCAACATTTTTCTAGGTATGTCTCCTAAGGCAAGGGAAACAAAAACAAAAATAAACATTGGGACTACATCAAAATAAAAAACCTCCACACAGCAAAGGAAACCATCAACAAAACAAAAAGACAATATACTGAATGAGAGAAGATATTTGCAAATGATATATTCATAGGTTAATATCCAAAATAAATAAAACTTATACAACTCAATACCAAGAAAAAAAAATAATATCATTTAAAAATGGGTGGAGGACCTAGATAGACACCTTTTTTCCATAAAAGACATAGAGATGGCCAACAGACACATGGAAAGTTGTGCAATGTTACTAATCATCAAGGAAATGGAAATCAAACTCACAGTGAGATATCACTTGTGCCAGTTAAAATGGCTAAAATAAAAATGACAAGAAATAAGTGTTGGCATGGACGTGGAGAAAATGGAACACATGCACTGCTGGTGGAAATGTGTAATGGTACAGCCACTGTGAAAAAAAAAAACAATATGGAGGTTCCTTAAAAAATTATAAATAGAACTACAATATGATCCAATAATTCTACTATTCGGTATTTACCAAAAAAATAAAAACACTAATTCAAAAAAATATATGCACCCCTATGTTTATTGTAGCATTTTTAACAATAGCCAAGATATCAAAGCAACCTAAGTTCACCAGTAGACAAACAGATAAGGAAAATGTGACACACATGTACACACACACACACACACATGCACTAAAATATTATACTGTCAAAATAAAAGGATGATATCTTGCCATTTGAGACAACATGGATGGACCTAGAGGGTATTATACTAAGTGAAATATGTCAGACCGAGAAAGACAAATATCATATGATTCCACTTCATAAATGGAATCTAAGGAAGAAAAAGAAAAACAAATGAATAAACAAAAAGCAGAATTAGACCTATAAATACAAAGAACTAATAAAGAGTTGCCAGAGTGGAGGGGGGTGGAGGGTTGGGCAAAATGGGTGAAGAGGAGAGGGAGATCCAGGCTTCCAGGTATGGACTAAATAAGTCATAGGAATAAAAGGTACAGCATTGGGAATACAGTCAATGATATTGTAATAGCAATGTAATGAATGGGACAGATGATAGTTACACTTGTGGTGAACACTGCAAAATGTATAAACTTGTCAAATCACTAAGTTGTATAACTGAAACCAATGTAACCTTGTGTATCAACTATACTCAAAAAAAAAAAAAAAAAAAAAAAAGTACCAGGCATGCAAAGAAGCAGGAAAATACAACCCATAGTGAGGAGAAAAATCAATCAATAAAAACAGTCCCAAAAGTGATGCAATATAATAGATTTAGTAGAGAAGCTGACATTAAAACATCTGTTGGGGGGCACCTGAGTGGCTCAGTTGGTTAAGCGACTGCCTTCGGCTCAGGTCATGATCCTGGAGTCCCAGGATCGAGTCCCACATCGGGCTCCCTGCTCAGCAGGGAGTCTGCTTCTCCCTCTGACCCTCCCCTCTCTCATGCTCTCTGTCTCTCATTCTTTCTCTCTCACTCAAATAAATAAATAAAAATCTTTAAAAAATAAAAAAATAAAAACAGCTATTGGTATATATATTCTACATGTTTATTGCCTACCTGTAAGGTCATAAACATACTCTTAGTTAACCCACTTGATTTTTGTGTATATGCAAAATAGAAATCAAGATTCACTTATTTTTGTTACTATATGGATATCCAGTGAACCAAACATCAGTAATTGACAAAAAATATTTTCCCTTGCAATACAGGTGTCACCTCTGTCACAGTGTGTTCACATAGGAATAAGTCTCCTTGTTGTCTATTCGGTTTTGTTAGTCTAGTTTCCTAAATCTCAACAGCTTTTTTACATTTAGGACACTAAAGGAAAGTGCCACTTTCAGGTGTCATTTCTAGTGGTCTCTTTCCACATGTCCCCCAGTTGCCAGTGCATAAGATCCACCTGTTAGGCCAAATTGGCCATACCTACTCCTTTTTCTGCAACCTGGCTTAGACTCATGGGAAACTGGATGATATCTATTGTGCATAGTCTTACCCACAGGTAATTATGGAGGGTGTGTGATTTTTGCCTTCATTCAATTAGCAATGTCTCTGCATAAGGTGATTTCTCAAAACTTGTTCTGCCTCTACTAGAGTTCTCAAAGATTCACAAATAAATGAGATTCCCATTGCTCCTTCATTGAGACAACCTTAAGCATCATAAGTTTCTTAGGGCCCTTCATGTTTTGAATGTCTCCTCTTAGCAAACGCTTCTGTTGGGATTCCTAAAATATTTTTTTAGCATTGAACCATCTCTAAAATCATGCTTGCTCTGACTCTTGCAAAACACAATTACACATCTGTGAGGTCTCCTTCCAGTATTCTGTATAGTTGTCCCCTAGTTTTATTGAGAAATAATTGACATATACCACTGCATATGATTAAGGTGTACAGCATGGTGGTTTGAATTACATATATTGTGACATGTTTACCCCAATAGGTTCAGCTAACTCCTATCTTCTCAAATAGATACAATAAAAATAAAGAATTAAAAAGGGAAAAATTACCCTTCTGATGAGAACTCATTATTTACTATTCCTATATATATTAAATACAGCAGTGCTAGCTATAGTCATCAAGTTGTACAGTACCTCCCTAGCACTTATGTTATCTTATAACTGGAAGTTTGTACATTTTGACGACCTTTTTCTAATCTCCTCTCCTTCCACCCTCTGCCTCTGATAACCCTAAGTCTGACTTATTTTTCTATGAGTTTTGGGGTTTTTTAGATTCTACACAGAAGCGATATCATAGTATTTTTTTCCTCTGACATTTCACTTAGCATAATGCCTTCCAGTTGTACTTTTTAAAATATGGCTCAGACTTTGAGTCTTAGTGGCACTCTTATCTATCTCCACTAGGGGTCATAACAGCCCCAGGCTTTTTATGTTGCTATGGTTTGAAAGTAACGATTTCATTTTCGTAACAAATGTATTGACTAGCAAGTGTATAATTTTAAACTGTACAACGATTCTTAATGATCACAGAGAATGTCACCAAAATTTGAATTGTCCAATCAAGCAATCACCACTCAGATATGTGCAGAGGAAGCTCACTTTATTTTCAAAACTGCACACACTGTTCTTGGCCCTGAAAACCCCAATCTGTCTAGAGCATCTTATTTGTAAACTATTCCATTTCAAAAAGTTCTAGGTAGTTATCAAAATGCCAGGCTCTTCATTTCAGTAGCTATTTCACACACTCATATGTTGAAATATTGAACATATTTTACATAAAAAAACATTTAGCATAATTCATAAAGCGAATAACCCTGTTTCATTGTGCATTAATTTTACAAAAATTTTATTTTTTTAATTTTATTTATTTGAGGGAGAGAATACACGAGCAGGGGGAGGGGCAGAGGGAGAGGGAGAAGCAGACTCCCTGCTGAGCAGGAAGCTGGTTGGGGGCTCAATCCCAGGACCCAGGATCATGACTTGAGCTTAAGGCAGACGCTTAACCGACTGAACCACCCAGGCGCCCCCCTTTTCTCTTTTCTTTTGGATAAGTCTGGCCAGAGGTTTATCGATCTTATTATTTCAAAGAACCAGCTTCTAGTTTTGTTCATCTGTTCTACTGTTCTTCTAGTTTCTATTTCATTGACTTCTGTTCTAATTTTATTATATCTCTTCTCCTGCTCAGTTTAGGCTTTATTTTGCTATTCTTTGTCCATCTCCTTTAGATGTAAGGTTAGCTTATGTATTTGGGACTTTTCTAATTTTTTGAGAGAGGCTTGTATCTCAATGTGCTTCCCTCTTAGGACCGCCTTTGTTGTATCCCAGAGATTTTGAACCTATGTATTTTCATTATTATTAGTTTCCATGAATTTTTAAAAATTCTTTAATTTCCCTGTTGACTCATTCATTCTTTAGCAGGATGCTTTTTAACCTCCAAGTGTTTGAGTTCCTTTCAAATTTCCTCTTGTAATTGAGTTCAAGTTTCAAAGCATTGTGGTCTGAAAATATGCAGGGAATAATATCAATCTTTTGGCATCAGTTGAGGTCTGATTTGTGACTCAGCATGTGATCTACTCTGGAGAATGTTTCATGTGCACTCGAGAAGAATGAGTATTCTGTTGCTTTAGTATGGAATGTTCTGTACATATCTGTGAAGTCCATCTGCTCCAGTGCGTCATTCAAAGCCCTTGTTTCTTTGTTGATTTTCTGCTTAGATGATCTCTCCGTTGATGTGAGTGGGGTATTGAAGTCCCCCTCTATTAATGTATTATTATCAATGTGTTTCTTTACTTTGGTTATTAATTGGTTGATAAAATTGGCTGCTCCCATTTTGGGGGCATACATATTTACAATTGTTAGATCTTGTTGGATAGACCTTTTAAGTATAAGATAGTATCCCTCTTCATCTCTTATGACAGTCTTTGGTTTAATATCTAATTTGTCTGATATGACGATTGCTACCCCAGCTTTATTTTGAGGTCCATTAGCATGGTAAATGGTTCTCCATCCCCTCACTTTCAGTCTGGAGGTATCTTTAGGTCTAAAATGAGTCTCTTGTAGACAGCATATGGATGGGTCCTGCTTTTTTATCCAATCTGATACCCTGTGTCTTTTGATTGGAGAATTTAACCCATTTATCAGAGAAACTATTGAAAGGTATGAATTTAATGCCATTGTATTGCCTGTAAAGTCCCTGTTTCTGTAGATTGTCTCTCTTTCTTTCTGGTCTATATTACTCTTGGGGTCTCTCTTTGTTTACAGTATCCCCCTTAATATTTTTTGCAGGGCTGGGTTGGTGGTCACATATTATTTCAGTTTCTGTCTATCCTGGAAGCTCTTTATCTCTCCTTCCATTTTGAATGACAGCCTTGTTGGCTAAAGAATTCTTGGCTGCATTCTCTTCCCATTTAGTACCCTGAATATATCATGCCAGCACTTTCTGGCCTCCCAGGTTTCTGTGGATAGGTCTGATGTTATTCTGATGTTCTTCCCTCTGTATGTAAGGAACCTCCTGTCCCACGCTGCTCTCAGGATAGTCTCTTTTGCTCTAACATTTGCAAGCTTCACTATTTATTATATATAGGGGTGTTGATCAATTTTTATTGATTTTGGGAGTGGGTCCTCTCTGCCTCTTGGACACAAATGCCTGTTTCCTTCCCCAGATTGGGGAAGTTCTGAGCCATGATTTGCTCAAATATACCTTCTGTCCTTCTCTCTCCTCCCCCTGAGGCACCCCAATAATTCTGACATTTTTTTCTTTTCAGAGTATCTGAATTCTCAAAGCCTTTCTTCATGTGCTCTGTTTTCTCTTCGTGTTTCTCTCTTTTCCTCAACTACCTTCCTTTCCATCAGTCTGTTCTCTAGATCACTTATTCTCTTGTTTGCCTCATTCACCCTAGCTGTTAGAGCATCCAATTTAAACTGAATCTCAGTTATAGCATTTTTAAGTTCAATCTGATTAGACCTCATTTCTGCCCTTAGAGATTCTCTACTGTCGTTTATGCTTTTTTCAAGCCTAGCTATTAACTTTATAGTTGCTATCCTGAATTCCTTCTCTGACATCTTAACTTATATCCATATTGATTAGCTCTGTGGCAGAGAACATTGCCTCTGTTTTTTTCTTTTATTTTGAATTCCTCCTTCTAGTCATTTTGTCCAGAGAAGGATGAGTGAGCGAGTGAGCAAAGTCCAAAGTATCAACCATGACCCAAGCAAAATACACCCTAGACAAATCTGAAGTTGTTGGAAACCACAATAGTCAAGCAAACAAAACCAAAAAAAAAGCGGGGAGGGGGGGAACTATAATCTCACAGGGTCAACAAAGCAGGGTCCACTTGTTCCTGATTGAATTTTGGTGTCTAGGTTAGAAGACACTACATCCCAAAATTTCAAAGAAAGCAAAACTTGAATAGAGTGAAAGCAAAAATTGAATAGAGTGAAAAATACTAAAATGAAACATATATCTCTAAAATGTATGACCTTGATTATTTTGAGGTATGTTCCTTTTAAACCTACCTTGTTGAGGGTTTTTATCATGAATGGATGTTCTACTGTGACAGTTTTTTTTTTTTTTTTCCCTGCATCTATTGAAAGGATCATTCGGCTCTTATACTTTCTCTTATTGATGTGATGCATCACATTGATTGATTTATGAATATTGAACCACACTTGCAACCCAGGAATAAATCCCACTTGATCATAGTGAATGATCTTTTAACATATTGTTGAATTTGGTTTGTTAGTATTTTGCTCAGAATTTTTGCATCTATGTTCATCAGGAATATTGGCCCATAGTTTTTTTTTTTGTTTTTTTTTTTAATATTTCAAGTTTTCATTTAAATTCTAGCTTGTTAACATATCGTGTAATATTAGTTTCAGGAGTAGAATTTAGTGATTCATCACTTACATATAATACCCAGTGCTCATCACAAGTGCCCTCCTTAATACCTATCACCCATTTAGCCCATCCCCTCACTCACCTCCCTTCCAGCAACCCTGTTTGTTCTCTATACTTAAGAGTCTGTTTTCTGGTTTGCCTCCCTCTCTCTCTCTCTTTTAGCCTTTCCCCTATGTTCACCTGTTTTGTTCCTTAAATTCCACATATGAGTGAAATCATATATTTGTGTTTCTCTTACTAATTCTGCTTACCATAATACACTGTAGCTCCATCCACATCATTACAAATGGCAAGATTTCATTCTTTTTTATGGCTAAGTAATATATATATATATATATATATATATATATATATATATATATAATCATGAATGGATGTTCTACTGTGACAATTTTTTTTTCTGCATCTATTGAAAAGATCATTCAGTTCTTATACTTTCTCTTATTGATGTGATGCATCACATTGATTATTTTATGAATAGTGAACCATCCTTGCACTACATCCCATATATAAATACCATATATATAAACATATATAAATACCACATCTTCTTCATTCATCAGTCGATGGACATTTGGGCTATTTCCATAATTTGGCTATTGTTGATAATGCTGCTATAAATATCATCTAGGTGCATGTGCCCCTTTGAATCAGGTTTTTTGCATCCTTTGCATAAATATCTAGTAGTACAATTTCTGGATTGTAAGTTACTTCTACTTTTAATTTTTTGAGGAACCTCCATACTGTTTTCCACAGAGGCTGCTCCAGTTTGCATTCCCACCAACAGTGTAATAGGGTTCCCCTTTCTCTGCATCCTTGCCAACATCAGTGGTGTCTTTATCTACTTTTGGTGTCAGGGTAATGCTAGTCTCATAGAATGAATTTGTAAGTTTTCCTTCCTTTTCTATTGTTTTGATTGGTTTAAGAAGAATAGGCATTAATTCTTCTTTAAAAGTTTGGTAGAATTCTCCTGTATATCCATCAGGCCCTGGACTTTTGTTTGTTGGGAATGTTTTGATTACTAATACAATGTCTTTGCTACTTATTGGTCTGTTCAAATTTTCTATTTTTTCCTGTTTCACTTTTGGTAATTTATATGTTTCTAAGAATTTACCCATTTCTTCTAGGTTATCCAATTTCCTGACATATATGTTTTCATAATATTCTTTTATGATTGTATTTATGCAGTGTTATTTCTCCTCTCCCATTTGTGATTTTATTAATTTGAGTCCTTTCTGTTTTATTTTTTTCTTGCTAAGTCTGGCTTATCAATTTATCAATGTTATTGATTTTTATTCAAAGAACCATCTTCTGTTTTCAATGATCTGTTCTATTGTTGTCATTTTTGGGTTTTGGGGTTTTTTGTTGTTGTTTTTTTTACTTTCTATGCCATTTTTCCTGCTCTAATCTTTATTGTTTTCTTCCTTTTGCTGATTTTAGTTTTTGTGTGTGTGTTCTATTTCCAGCTCCTAAGTTTAGGTTGTTCATTTGAGATTTTTCTTCTTGAGGTAGGCTTGTATTGCTGTAAACTTCCCTCTTAGAACTTCTTTTGCTGCATCCCAGAGGTTTGGAAATATTGTGTTTTCATTTTCATTTGTTTCCATGTACTTTTTTTATTTCTTCTTTTATTTCTTGGTTGATCTAATTATTGTCTAGTAGCAAGTTATTTAACCTCCACATATTTGTGTTCTTTCCAGTTTTTTCCTATGTTTGACTTCTAGTTTCGTAGCACTGTGATCAGAATATGTG
This sequence comes from Phoca vitulina, assembly GCF_004348235.1. Taxonomy (NCBI): domain Eukaryota; kingdom Metazoa; phylum Chordata; class Mammalia; order Carnivora; family Phocidae; genus Phoca; species Phoca vitulina. The sequence continues at coordinate 2,654,864 of NW_022589754.1, read as the reverse complement.
CATGGTATGGTTTCCATCTTCTTGAACTTGTTGAGGTTTGTTTTGTGGTATAATATGTGATCTCTTCTGAAGAATATTCTGTGTTCACTTGAAAAGGATGTGTACTGTGTTGTTTTAGAATGTAATTGTCTGAATATATCAGTTTAATCCATCTGTTCCAGTATGTCATTCAAAGCCATTGTTTCCTTGTTGATTTTATGTGTAGATGATCTGTCCATTGATGTATGTGGAGTGTTAAATTCCTCTACTCTTGTGTTATTATCAATTTTTCCTTTATGCTTGTTATTAATTGTTTTACATATGTTGGTGCTACCAAGTTGGGGACATAAATATTTACACTTGTTAGATCTTCTTGTTGGATAGTTCCCTTTATTATCGTATGTGCACTTCTTCATCTCATGTTACAGTCTTTGTTTTAAAGTCTAGTTTGTCTGATATAAGTATTGCTACTGGGGGTCTCTTTTGACATTCATTTTCATGACAGATGTTTCTCAATCCCTTCACTTTCAATCTGCAGGTGTCTTAAGGTCTAAAATGAGTCTCTTGTAGGCAGCATATAGATGGGTCTTGTTTTTTAATCTATTCTGTCACCCTATGTCTTTTCATTGGAGCATTTAGTCCATTTTCATTCAAAGTAATTATTGATAGATATGTATTTATTGCCTTTTATTATTTGTTTTGCGGTTGTTTACAAAGATTTCCTCTGATCCTTTCTTTTATTTTTCCTTGTTTTGTTGATTTTCTTTAGTGATATATTTGAATTTCTTGTCTTTATTCTTTGCATATTTATAATTGTTTTTTGATATTTGGCTACCATTAGCTTTGGATATAACAGCTTCTGTATACAGCAGTCTATATTAAGTTGATGTTCATTTGAATATGAAACCATTCTTTTCTCTTCTTCCCCCCACGTTTTAATTAATTTGTGTGTGTTCCTTGACTGAATTGTTACAGAAATATTCATTTTTACTGCTTTTGTGATCCCTACCTCTATAGTGTCACTTTTCATCTCTCCTTTCTGCTCAAATAGTCCCCTTTAATATTACTTGTATGGCTGGTTTTGTGGTCATGGACTCCTTTAATTTTTGTTTTCCTGGGAAATTCTTTATCTCTCTTATTCTGAATGATAGCCTTGCTGGATAAAGTATTCTTTGCTGTAGATTTTTTCATTCAGCACTTTTAATATATCATGCCACTCCCTTCTGGCTTGGAATGTTTCTGCTGAAAAATCTCCTGCTAGCCTTATGGGATTTCCCTTGAAAATTAATGACTTTTTTTTTCTTGGTGCTTTTAAGAAATTTTATCGTATATTTTTCAAATTTAGTTACAATATGTCTTAGTGTGGTTCTGTTACTGTTGATTTTGTTGGGGGTTCTCTGTGCCTCCTGGATCTGGATTATCTGTTTCCTTCTGCAGATTAGGATAGTTTCCAGCTATTATTTCTTCAAATAAATTTACTGTCCCCTTTTCTCTTCTTCTTCCGGGACTTCTATAATACAAATATTATGTTTGATGGAGTCACTGAGTTCCCTAAGTCTGTTCTCATGTTCCATATTTTGTTTTCTCTCTTTTCTTCAGCTTGATTACTTTTCATTTCTCTGTCTTTGGGATCACTAATTCATTCCTTTGCTTCTTCCATCCTGCTGTTCATTCCATCAAACATGTTTCTCCTTTTGTTTATTGTGCTCTTTATGTCCTGTTCTGTTATTCCCTATCTCTGTGTTAAGTGTCTCTCTCATGTCTTCCATTTTTCTCAAGTCCAGTGGTCATTGCTTTATGATCATTGCATTAAATTCTCTATCAGGCATGTTACTTATATCTGTTCTGTTTAGATCTCTGGCTGTGGCCTTGTCCTGTTTTTTTTTTTTTTTTTTAATTCAGGATAAATTTATCTATCTCCTCATTTTTTTGCCTCTCTGTGTCTGTTTCTCTGTGTTAAGAAAGTCAGTTATGTCAACGGCTCTTGAAAGTAGTGGCTTTATGAAGAAGAGGGCCTGGAGTGCCCTGCAGTGCAGTGTATGTTGTTCACCAGAACCTGGCCTTTCATGAGAGGATCCTTTGTGTGTTGCTTATGCCCTACTTTTGTGTCTGAGTTATTTTTCCTTTGTAGTATAGGCTACTGCACTAACTCTTCTTGCTGTGAGCTATCCTTGCTCTCTGTGGGGTTAGTGGTTTGCATACAGGCCAGCTCTGAGGGGGCATGTCCCCCAGGGAACCTGTGAGTGGAGTGAAAGTATTAGTAAAATTTTCGCTGGGCCACTAATCCTACCATGGCTCCCTTGAAGTTCTGTGGAGGGTGGGGGCTGAATGCTAGGGACTGCAGGAGTAGTGAGGCTGGGCAGGGCTGGGCCCAAGTGCAAAGGTGACTGGGGGTGTGCACCTTAGCAGGGCATGCTATGGCTGCTGGGGGTATACTGCTGGGAGAAGAACAGGAAAGTACCTAAGTGTGCACAGCTGGGCACTGCTTGCAATGGTGCCTAGACATGCTGTGTGATTGTGAGTGGGGCACGAGGCTGGGCACAGGGTGGATAGGGGTGCACAGCTGTGCACCACAGGAGATATGCATGGCATATTGTGACAACTGTGGACTCTGCAGTTAATTGGGACACATGGGAGTCTTTTACAAAATTTGCCCTAGCCCAGGGAGTGGGCTAGTCCTCAGGAAAAGTTGTGGACATAGTACACTGCTAATGGGTTAAGTAGCAAGTGTCTATGATGCCCTGCCCCTTGCAAGTGGCACTTTGTTTATGTTGGGGGGTGGGAGAGGAAAATGGTGCCCGCTGGCTTCCTGAATTTAGAGAAGTCCTCCTACATGCTTCAAAATCAATATGAATAGATTTATCTCCTGTTTGTCCCCAGCGTTGCATAAATTGCCTTTTTTATGTTGCCTCTCCTTGCAGGCTGCTGTTTCTTTAAGGGCAGTGAGGGAGATATCACTCACCCAGGTCACCCAGTGCTGAGTTAGCAGACTTTTAAAGCTCCAGGTTCCAGGGGCGCCTGGGTGGCTTAGTCGTTAAGTGTCTGCCTTCGGCTCGGGTCGTGGTCCTATGGTCCTGGGATCGAGCCCCGCATCGGGCTCCCTGCTCGGCGGGGAGTCTGCTTCTCCCTCTCCCACTCCCCCTGCTTGTGTTCCCTCTCTCGCTGTGTCTCTCTCTGTCAAATAAATAAAATCTTAAAAAAAAAAAAAAAAAAAGAACTCCAGGTTCCAAATAGCACTGATTTTATAAACTCATGTAGTTCAGCCAGTCTGTTGGTTTTTGTTTTTGTTTTTGTTTTTTTATATTTTATTTTTAAGTAACCTCTACACCCAATGTGGGGCTCAAACTTATAACCCTTAGAACAAGAGTCACATGCTCTACTGACTGAGCCAGCCATGCACCCCAACCCATCTGGTTTTTAAAGCCAAACCTTATGGGGATTAGTCTTCCCTGTGTGAGCTCCCTAGTGAGAAGGCTCATTTCTCACCTGCTCCATGTGTACAGCTCTCTCCCTGCTGTGGGCAGCCTCCCTCTGCCTTTCTGACCTTCTTAACCTTTAAGATGCAGCTTCTTCTCTATATTTGGTTGTGGAGTTTATTCTGCCAGTCTTTGGATTACTCTCTGGTTTGTTGACTTAGGTGTGTACAATATCTAGTCAAAAATGTTGGACGGAGTGGGCTCAGGGTCCTCCTACTCTGTCATCTTCCCAAGCTGCTCCTGTTCCTTGCTTCTTAACCTGAAATGCTTTTTTGTATTTTGATTTCTTTTAATATTAGTATGCTTTGACGTTTTTTTAAATCATGTTTCTTTGTGTAATAACTATAGGCTTTTCCTTTGTGGTTACCATGAAGCTTATAAAAAATAAAATGTTAACCGCCTATTTTAAACTAACAAGAACTTTAATGCTATATCTAACGTTTACATGTTTATTTATTTTTCTCCTTACCTTTTAAGTTATTGATTTTACAGTTTACATATTTTTATATTGTAAGTAATAACAATTACTATAGTCATGGTTGTTTTTACTACATTTGTTTTTTTAACTTTTAAACGATAATTGTAAATGAATTATGCACTAGCATTGTCATATTACAAAATTTAACTTTTACTATATATTCATTATTACCAGTGAATTTTACACTACCTTTTTGAATTTTTATATTAATTAGCATCATTTCACTTCCACTCAACTCCCTTTAGCATTTCTTGTAAAGCAGGTCTAATGGTAGTGAATTCCCTCAACTTTTTCTGTTCAGGAAAATCTTTGTCTCTTCATTTCTGAAGGACAACTTTGCTGGGTATAGAATTCTTGGTTGGCTTTTTCCCCCAATATTTTCAAAATATTATTCCATTCTTTCCTGGCCTGAAAAGTTTCCATTTGCTGATGGTGTTATGGAAGTTTCCTCGTGTGTCCTTTTTCTTTTGCTGCTTTCACCATTCTTTCTTTATCTTTAATTTTGACAATTTAATCATAATGTTTCTCAGTGTAGTCCTATTTGAGTTCAACCTATTTTGTGTCTTTGGGAAATCATGGATCTGGATATCCATTTCTTTTGCCAGGTTTAGGAGGATTTCAGCCATTATTGCTTTATTTATTTCTTCATTTCATTATTTATGTCTTTATTGAAGAATACTGGACATACAATATTATAGTAATTTCAGATTACAGCATAGTGATTTGTCATTTATATATATTATGAAATGCTGACCATGATAACTATAATTATCTGACACCATATAATCATATTACAATATTATTGACTATATTGCCTATGCTGTACTTTTTATCCCTATGACTTATTTATTTTATAACTGGAAGTTTGTACCTCTTGATCTCCTTCTACTAATTCACACACCTCCTTCCCCTCTGGCAACAACCTGTTGGTTCTCTATATTTATGAATCTGCTTTTGTTTTTATTTTTTTCCTTTGTTTTGATTTTGGATTTCATATATAAGTGAAATCATAAGTACTTGTCTTTCTCTGACATTTCACTTAGTGTATTAGGTCTAGGCTTATCAGTGTCACAAATGGCAAAGTATTATTCATTTTATGGCTGAGTAATATTTCGTGTGTGTGTGTGTGTGCATGTGCACATCATGTATCACATCTTCTTGATCTATTTATTTATCAATTGACATATACATAGCTTCCATATTTTGGCTATTGTAAATAATGCTTCAGTAAACATAGGGTACATGTATCATTTCAGATTAGTGTTTTCATTTTCTTTGGGTAAATATCCAGAAGTGGAATTAATGGTTCATATCACATTAATATTTTTAATTTTTTGAGAAGACTCCACACTGTTTTCCATAGCGTATGCACCAATTTACATTCCCACCAACACTGCACAAAGTCTCCCTTTTCTCCACATTCTTGACCACAGTTGTCATTTCTTGTTTTTTGATACTAAGCATTTAGATTGGTGTGAGATAATATCTCATTTTGTTTTTGACTTGCATTTCCCTGATGATTAGTGATGTTGAGCACATTTTCATTTCTCTGTTGGTTATATGTAGGTCTTCTCTGGGGAAACTTCTATTCAGGTCTACCCAATTTTTAATTGTATTTTTAGTTTTTGGGGTTTTTTTTCTGTAGAGTTGTATGAGTTCTAAGTATATTGTTCATATTTGACCCCTTAATAAGATATATAATTTACAAATATTTTTTCCTATTAAATGGGCTTGACTTTTCATTTTGTTGGTTTTCTTCACTGTGCAAAGCCTTTCTGGTTTGATATAGCCCTAATTACTTATTTTTGCTTTTGTTTTCTTGCCAGAGGAGACAGATCAAATATATATATATATATATATATATATATATATATATATATATATATCTGTTAACACCAATGTGCAAGAGTTCACTGTCTATGTTTCTTTAAGGTGTTTTATGTTTCAGGTCTTGCATCTAAATTTTTAACCAATTTTGAGTTTATTTTTGATTATGGTATGTGAAATTTGTACAGGTTCATTTTATGAATGCAGCTATCTAGTTTTTCCAACACCATTTATTGAAGAGACTTTCTTTTCCTCATTGTATATTCTTGTCTTCTTTGTTATAGATTAATTGACTGTGTAAGTGTGTTTTTTTTCTGGGATGTGTATTCTGTTCTCTTGATTTATGTGTCTATTTTTGTGCCAGGACCTTACTATTTTGATTATTATAACTTTATAGTATAGTTTGATTGCTCTTTTTCAAGATTACTTTGACATTATGGGTCTCTTCCAGTTCAACATGAATTTTAGTATTATTTGTTCTTCTGTGAAAAACCCTATTGGTATTTTTATAGGGATTGCATTGAATCTATAGATTGCTTCCAGTAATATGAACATGCTAACAATATTAGTTCTTGATATTCATGAGTATGGTGTATCTTTTCATGTATGTGTGTCAGCTTATATTTCCTTCATCAAAGTCTTAAACTTTGTAGAGTACAGATCTTTTACCTCCTTGGTTAATTTTTTTCCAAGATATTTTTTGATGTAATTTTTAATGGATTGTTTTCTTAATTTTTTGTTCTGCTAGTTCAAATGCAACAAATTTCTGTAAATTAATGCAACAAATTTCTGTAAATTAATTCCTGCAAATTTATTAAACCCATTTATTAGTTTTAATGGTTTTTTAGCAGAATCTTTAAGATTTTTCTCCATATAGCATCATTTTTTCTGCAGATACTGACAATTATATTTCTTCCTTACCAATTTAGATGCCTTTATTTCTCTTTACCTTCTGATTGTTGTGACTTGGGCTCCAGTACTATGCTAAATAAAACTGGCAGGAGTAAACAACCTTGTCTTATTACAGATCTTAGAGGAAAAGCTTTTTGCTTTTCATCATTGAGTATAATACTAACTATTGAGTTGTCAGATATATGGCCTTTACTAAGTTGAGGTATGTTCCTTCTATGTCCACATTTTTAGAGCTTTTATCATGAATGGATGTTGAATTTTGTCAAATGATTTTCCACATTTATTGAGATGGCCATATGATTTTTCTTTTTCATTTTAATAATGTGGAGTATCACATCGTTTGATTGGTAGACATTAAACCAACCTTGCATCCCTGGAATAAATCCCACTTAATCATGGCAAATGATTCTTTTAATGTATTGTTGAATTCAGTTTGCTTTTTTTTTGTAATTTTATTTTTTTGGTAGGTTCTTTGGTTTTCATATTAGAGTAATACTGGACTCAGAATAAATTTGGCAATATTCCCAAGGAAGCAAGATGGTAGAAGAGTAGGGGACTTCCTTTCATTAGGTGTCTTGAATTTAGCTAGATAACTATCAAATCATTCTGAACACTTATGAATACAACCTAAGATATAAGAAAAGAATTGCTGGAAACCACTTTTTACAAGATAGGAGGTATGGAGAAGTGAATCTGAGGGGATTTATCAGAAGATAAATGGCTGGGGGAGGGATTCTCTGTAGGCTGGCTACCAGTGAGTGGTATAGCCCCAGAACACAAAAATCAGAACCTTTAGAAATCTGCTCCAGTGAGAGACATCTCTGCCTGAATGATGCTCAGGTGGTAAAGTGAGGCAGAATCTTAGGTGGTAGAGTGTGGCCTCAGAATACCCAGGGTCACAGAAAGAATGGGGGTGCCTGAGCCAGCAGAGTTTCTAAGCATTGGAGTAGGGAAATTGGTTAAGTTCAGTGAGCCCAGGAGGGGGCTTTAAGCTTGGTTCACCATAAAACATGAACCACAGCATGATTCAATGACAGATCTCTGTGTGGGGGTCCTGCAAAGGGCAGAAATATGACAACCTTCCACCTTCCCCTGGGAGGATCAGTGTGGGTGCACACCACAGGAATCTGCAGAGTTTGGCACACACAAAAGGGAAGGCTGCTTATCTCTGAGAGTTTACTGAAGAAAGGGTACCATGAACTTTCAGCTCTGGGGCTGGAGATCAGGGAACAGCCATTTTTCTTTTCATCCTCTAAAGCAGCGTGGAAATCCTTCAGGGAAGAAAAGCCACTTAGCACAACCTGAAGCAGCTTACACTGAGCCAGGCCCCCTCAAGGGATGGTGCAACTCCACCCAGGCAAAGACACGTAAGAATCAGTGCAGCAGGCCCCTCTACCAGAAGACCAGCTGGAAGAACAGGCAAACACCAAGTATATGGAGCACACAGGACTGCAAAACTCCAGTGCTAGGGGAAAATAATATATGGAGTTCGAGGTTTTTTCTCATGAGTTGTTTATCTTTCAGGTTAAAATTTTCCTTTTTTTTTTTTTCCTTTTTTTTCCTTTTCAATTAGTTTCTTATTGTATCAACTCTTTGTTTTTAAATCATTTTTTTAATTTTTATTTATTTATTTGAGAGAATGAGAGAGAGAGTGTGAGCATGAGAGAGGGGAGGAGTAGAGGGAGAAGCAAGCTCCCCGCTGAGCAGGGATATCGATGCGTGACTTGATCCCAGGACCTCGGGATCATGACCTGAGCCAAAGGCAGACACTTAACGGACTGAACCACCCAGGCACCCCTAAGTCATTTTTTAACGTTCATTTTTTACACTTACATTTTATACATATATTCTTCATTTTTGGCTTCCTTTCACTGTATTCAATTATATATATATATATAATATATATATATAATTGAATATATATATATATAATTGAATATATATATATATATATATATATATATATATATATTTCTTTATATATATATATATAAAGTTTGGCTTTCTTTACAATTTTGGGATTTAGTGTCTGCTAACAAACAGACCAAAATATACCTAGGACCAAGTGGATCACCCTGTTTTGTCCACCTGGGAGATTATATTCTCTTTTTTCCCTTTCATCCCTTTCCTTTTTCTTATCTTTTTTGGTTTCTGCCCTCTTCGGATTTATCTAGTGTGTATTTCTTTTGTTTTGTGGTTATTTTTTTATTTTTTTCTCTCGTTCATGCATCTGTCTCTGGACAAAGTGACTAGAAGGAGGAATTCACAACCAAAGAAAGAACTAGAGGCAATACTCTCTGACACAGATCTAATCAATATGGATATAAATAAAATGTCAGAGTTGGAATTCAGGATAATGATTATAAAGTTACTAGCTGGGCTTGAAAAAAAGCATAAAAGACACTAGAGAATCTCTTAGTGCAGAAATAAAATCTAATCAGGCTGAAACTAAAAATGTTCTGAGATGCTGTCTAAATTTGATGCTCTAACAGCTAGGGTAAATGAAGAAGAAGAGAAAGTCAGTGACATAGAAGACAAGTTGATGGAAAGGAAGTTGAAGAAAATTGAGAAAAACAACTAATGGTCCATGAGGGAAGGTTTTGAGAAATCAGTGATACAATAAAGTGACACAATATTAGAATTATTGGGGTCCATGAAGAAGAAGAAAGAGAGAGAAGGACAGAAGGTATATTTGATCAAATTATAGCTGAGAACATCCTTAATCCGGGGAAGGATACAAGCATTCAGCTCCAGGATGCACAGAGAACCTCCCCAAAATCAATAAAAATAGATCAACACCCTAACATATAATAGTGAAGCTTGCAAATTTCCGAGATAAAGAGAAAATCCTGAAAGCAGCTTGAGACAGGAAGTTCTTAACCTATAGGGGTAGAAACAATAAGCAGGCAGCAGACAGATCCCCAGAGATCTGGCAGGCCAGAAAGGGTTGGGATGATATAGTCAGGGTAATACATGAGAAAAACATACAACCAAAAAGTCATTATCCAGCAAGGCTGTCATTCAGAATGTAAAGAGAGATAAAGAGCTCCCAGGAAAAAACAGAAATCAAAAGAATTTGTGATCACTAAAACAGCCTTGCAAGAAATATTAAAGGGGATCCTGTAAGTGAAGAGAGAACCCAACAGTAACATATACCAGAAAGAAACAGAGACAATCTTCAGAAACAGGGACTTTACAGGTAGTACGAAGGCACTAAATTCTTATCTTTCCATAGTTACTCTGAATGTAAATGGGATAAATGTTCCAATCAAAAGACACAGAGTATCAAATTGAATAAAAAAGCAAGACCCATCAATATACTGTCTACAAGGGACTCATTTTAGAGCTAAAGACATCCCCAGAATGAAAGCTAGCAGGTGGAGAACAATTTATCATGCTAATGGACATCAAAAGAAATCTGAGGGAGTGATCCTCATATCAGGAAAATTAGATTTAAAACCAAAGACTGTAGTAAGGGTTGAGGAGGGTCAAGTATGTTAAGTATATCATAGTTAAAGGGTCTATCCAAAAAGAAGATCTAACAATTATAAATATTTATGCTCCTCACTTGGGAGCAGCCAATTATATAAACCAATTAATAACCAAATTAAAGAAACACTTTGATAATAGTACAATAATAGTAGGGGACAACAACACCCCTCTCATGGCAATGGGCAGATTATCTAAGCAGAAGATCAACAAAGAAACAAAGGCTTTGGTCCAGGTGGACTTCACAGATATATACAGAGCATTCTATCCTAAAGCAACAAAATACATTCCTCTCTAGTGTCCATGGAACATTCTGTAGAATAGATCACATACTTGGTCACAAATCAGATCTCAAGCAGTAACAAATGATTGGGATTATTACCTGCCTATTTTCAGACTACAATGTTTTGAAATGAACTCAGTCACAAGAGGAAATTTAGAAGGAACTCAAACACTTGGAGGTTAAGGAGCATCCTACTAATGAATGAGTGGTTCAACCAGGAAATTAAAGAAGAATTTAAATAATTAATGGAAAGAAATGGAATTGAAAACACAACTATTCAAAACCTTTGGGATACAGCAAAGGCAGTCCTAAGAGGGAAGTACATAGCAATACAAGCCTTTTTCAAAAAATTAGAAAAATCTCAAATATACAAGCTAACCTTACACCTAAAGGAGCTGGAGAAAGAACAGAAAATAAGGCCTAACCAAAGAGAGGGAGAGAAATTATAAACATTAGAGCAGAAATCAATGAAATAGAAACCAGAACAATAGAACAGATCAATGAAACTAGAAACTGGTTCTTTGAAAGAATTAATAAGATCAATAAACGCCTAGCCAGACTTGTCAAAAAGAAAAGAGAAAGGACGCAAATTAATGAAATCATGAATGAAAGAGGAGAGACTATGAAATGAGGCAATAATCAAAAATCTCCCAACAAACAAGAGTCCAGGGCCAGATGGCTTCTCAGGTGAACTCTACCAAACATTTAAAGAACAATTACCTATTCTTCTGAAGGTGTTTCAAAAAGTAGAAATGGAAGGAAAATGTTAAAACTTGTTCTATGAGGCCAGCATTACCTTGATCCTCAAACCAGACAAAAACCTCATCAAAAAGGAGAATAACAGACCAATATCCCTGCTGAACATGGATGCCAAAATTCTCACCAAGATTCTAGCCAATAGGATCCAACAATACATTAAGAGGCTTATTCACCACACCCACATGGGAATTATTCCTGGGCCACAAGGGTATTTCAACATTCCCAAATCAATCAACGTGATACATCACGTGAGTAAAAGAAAAGACAAGACCCATATGATCCTCTGAATAGATGCAAGAAAAGCATTTGACAAAATACAGCATCCCTTCTTGGTTAAAACTCTCCACAGTGTAGGGATAGAGGTAACATACCTCAATATCATAAAAGCCATCTACAAAAAGCCCGCAATGAAATATCATTCTCAACAGGGAAAACCTGAGAACTTTTCCCCTAAGATCAGGAACATGACAGGGATACCCACTCTCACCATTTTGTTCAACACAGTACAAGAAGTCATAGCCTCGGCAATCAGACAACAAAAAGAAATAAAAAGCATTGAAACTGCCAAAGAAGTCAAACTCTCACTCTTCACAGATGACATGATACTTTATGTGGAAAACCCAAAAGACTCCATCCCAAAATTGCTAGAACACATACAGTAATTTAGCAACTTGGCACAGAAATCAGTTGCATTTCTATACACCAACAATGAGATAAAAGAACCAGATATTAAAGAATTTATCCCATTTACAAGTACACCAGAAACCACAAGATACCTAACCAAAGAGGTAAAGGATCTGTACTCTAAAAACTACAGAACACTTATGAAAGAAATTAAGGAAGACACCAAGAAATAGAAAAACATTCCATGCTCATGGTTTGGAAGAACAAATATTGTAAATGTCTATGCTACTCAGAGCAATCTACACATTCAATGCCATCCCTACCAAAACACCATTGACATTTTTCACAGAGCTGGAACAAATAATCCTAAAATTTGTATGGAACCAGAAAAGACCCCAAATAGCCAGAGGAATATTGAAAAAGAAAAGCAAAGCTGGTGGCTTCACAATGCCAGACTTCAAGCTCTATTACAAAGCTGTACTCAGCAAGACAGTATGGCATTGGCACAAAAGCAAACATATAGATCAATGGAACAGAATAGAGAACACAGAAATGGACCCTCAACTCTATGATCTACTAATCTTCAACAAAGCAGGAAAGAATATCCAATGGAAAAAAGACAGTCTCGTCAATAAATGGTGTTGGGAAAATTGCACAGCTAATTGTAGAAGAATGAAACTGGACCATTCTTTTACACCATATACAATGATAAACTCAAAATGGATGAAAGACCTCAATGTGAGACAGGAATCCATCAAAATCCTAGAGGAGAACACAGGCAGCAACCTCTTTGACCTCAGTCATAGCAAGTTCTTGCTAGACACATCTCCAGTGCAAGAAATGTCAGAACGACTAAAATTAACAAGACAGGGAACAACAAATGTTGTGGAGGATACAGAGAAAGGGGAGACCTCTTACTGCTGGTGGGAATGCAAGCTGGAACAGCCACTCTGAAAACAGTATGGCGGTTCCTCAAGAAATTAAAAATAGAGCTACCCTACGACTCAGCAATTGCACTACTAGGTATTTATCCCAAAGATACAAATGTAGTTGTCAGAAGGGACACCTTCACCCCAATGTTCATAGCAGCAAAGTACACAATAGCCAAACTGTGGAAAGAGCCAAGATGTCCATTGAGAGAAAAATGGATAAAGATGTGGTGTGTGTGTATATATTATATATATATATATATATATATATATATATATATATATATATATCCATCAGAAAGGATGAATACTTACCATATACATCGACGTGGATGGAACTGGAGGGTATTATGCTGAGAGAAATAAGTCAGTCAGAGAAAGAGAATTATATGGTTTCAGTCATATGTGGAATATAAGAAACAGCACAGAGAATCATAGGGGGAGGGGGGGAAACTTAATGGGAAGTTATCAGAGAGGGAGAAAAATCATGAGAGACTCTTAACTATAGGAAACAACTTGAGGGTTGCTAGAGGGGAATTGGGTGGGAGGATGGGGTAACTGGGTGATAGGCATTAAGGAGGGCATGTGATGTGATGAGCACTGGGTGTTATATGCATCTGATGATTTATTGAACACTACATCTGAAACTAATGTTGTAGTATATGTTGGCTAAATGAATTTAAATTAAAAAATGGTTTGATAAGAATAAATACAACTCTTCTTTAAATGTTTGTTAGAATTTACCTGTGAAGCCACCTAGTCCTGGAATTGTGTGTTGGGCGCTTTTAAATTACTGATTAAATTTCATTACGAGTAATCTGTCTTCATATTTTCTATTTATTCTTGATTCAGTCTAGGAAGATTGCATGTTTCTAGAAATTTTCCAATTCTTCCAGGTTGGCCAATTTGTTGGCATTTCATTTTTAGCAATAGTCATTTACAATCCTTTTTATCTCTGTGGTGTCAATTGTAACTTCCCCTTTTTTATTTGTGATTTTATTTACTTGAGTCTTCTCTCTTTTTCCTAATGAATCTTGCTAAAGTTTTATCAATTTTGTTATTTGTCAAAGTGCCAACTCTTAGTTTCACTGATTTTTCTATTGTGTTTTTAGTCTGTCATTTATTTCCACATTGATATTTATTTTTTTCTTTATTGTTTGGGCTTTGGGAAGAGGAGTTAATATGGTGAAGGAGTAGAGGGACCTTTAGCTTGTGTCTTCCCTCAAACACATCTAGGTAAATATCAGATCATTCTGAGCACCCAGGAAATCAATCTTAGGACTGAGAGAACAAAACTGCACATCTATAAGTAGAAAAACAACCATCTTGTGGAAGGTAGGATCTGTGGAGAGTTGATTTTGGGGAGAAAAGAACTGCAGGTGCTGCGAGGGGACAGAGCCCTGATTGCAGAGAGAGGACCAAGAGGGAGTGAGAGAGAGAGAGAAGCAGTAGGCAGGGGATTACAGTCTTCTTTAAAACCACTGACTGTGAAAAGGAGAGGGGCAGACTACCACAAGTTATTATAAGCAGCAGAGCACTAAGTCTGAATTTTTAGAAGCTTGTGCCATCGCTGAGGTCACGCCTAGTGGGCTTAGAGGCGCTACTGCAAGGTAGGAGGGCAGAGACCTGGGATCAAGCAGCGTGGTCTGAGGATCCCCTGGGTCACACAAGGAGAAACAGTTCCCCTTCTTGGAGTGCATTTGGGAGTGGTGGCACAGCCTCTCCAGGGACAAAAGAACTGGCGATGCCAACATGCTGCCCCATTCCCTAGCATAGGAACAAAGACACCAGCTGAGGGCAGTAAAACTTGGTACTGGATTTTTGGTGCGCTTTACATAAACTCTGAACCACTGCATAGTCATGTGACTGCTTTTCTGGGACAAACTGGGAAATGACAAAAGCACGGCGAGACCCTCCCCCAGAGGATCAGCACAGGTCTGCGCCACACAGGTCCCTAAAATTTGGAGTTTTGAAACATAGCTGTACACCTGAGATAAACCACGGGAGTACTGTGCCCCCTGGCAGACAGACCGCTTGCCCACAGGGTGAAGGCAGGGATCTGATGGAAGCTGGGGACACAAAGAGGGGTTGTTTGCTCTTCTGTGAGGGCTTCCTGAAGAGTGGTGGGCACAAGCTTCCCCGCTCCAGGGACAAGAGAGCAGGGTGACCAGATATTACACCCCCCAACCCAGCAGAACTGATCAACTTCAGTGAGCAACACAGTGCCCCCCAGTGGAGAATGAAGCTGCTTACACCAAGTCCCGCCCCTTGCACCCTGCAGCTGCTTCTCCACTACAGTCAATGCTTCCTGATAATCAACACAGCAGGCCCTTCCCCCAAAAGATCAGCCCAACCCCCTCACAAGCAGCAAGTCTACTCATCACAGAGTGCTGCAAAGCTTCAGCTCTAGGAGAAATGGGATCTAGCAACCTTTTTTTTTTTTTTTTGATATAGCTTCTTTTAACAAATAAACCAAAACACACCCAGTTAAAGCCACACAGTGGACAAGTTCCAATCAGCCCCCCTCTGCAGGAAAGGAGAAACTCTGCAGAACACTGACCTGAGGGTAGGAGAAGCCAAAACACAACAGCAGACTGCATATAGGACCCCCCCCCCTTTTTTTTTTTTGTCTTAGACCTCTTCTTAACATAGCCATTACTCTCAGGAGCAGGAATATAACAGGCTTTCCTAACAATCTCACAAAAAAACACACTGACCTAGACAAAGTAACAAGATGGAGGAATTCATCTCAAAAGAAAGAACAGGAAGAAGTAATGGCCAGGAATCTAATCAATACAGATATAAGTAAGATGTCTGAAACAGAATTTAAAACAACAATTAAAGTATACTAGCTGGGCTTGAAAAAAGAAGACACTAGAGAATCCCTTACTGCAGAAAAGAGAGAGACAGACTTTTAACTATAGAGAACAAACCAGTGGTTACCAGAGGGGATGTCTGTGGGGGGATGGGTTAAATAGGTGATGGGGATTAAGGACTGCACTTGTGATAAGCACTGGGTGTTGTATAAATGTGTTGAATCACTAAATTGTACACCTGAAACTAATATTACATTGTATGTTAACTAACTGGAATTTAAATAAAAACTTTTAAAAATATTTAATGTGTTTTTTATGAGCCCATTCATCTTTTCAATTAGGCCTGCAGCAGTGGGATTGTATGGCAGGTGGGAAGTCCATAATATATCCTAGGACTCTGCCCATTCTTAGACCTCATGTCCAGTAAAATGTGTCCCTTGATCACTATCTGAATTGGCGTCACTCACATGCTCTCTGGCTTTGTTAATCCCTTTTTAGTTGCAGTACCACAGGCAAAAGCATATACAAATCCTGTGGAAGTGTCCCTGCAGGTCAGTGCACATCTGTGCATTTTCAATTCTGGCAAAGGGCCTGTGGAATTTACTTGCCAGAAAGAATAGTGTGTGTAGTCTGCTAAGTACACCCTGGTGTATGGCATAATGGCCATTGCCTGAGGTGACATTGATGAAGTTCTTGTCAGCAGCTTGTAGATTGAAATATTTTATTTTTTAAATTTAAACTCAATTAATATATAACGTATTATTAGTTTTAGAGGTAGAGTTTAGTGATTCATCAGTTGCATATAACACCCAGTGCTCATTACATCAAGTGATCTCCTTAATGTCCATCACCCAGTTACCCCATTGCCCCACCCACCTCATCTCCAGCAACCCTGTGTTTGTTCCCTACAGTTAAGAGTCTCTTTATGCGGTGGCGCCTGGGTGGCTCAGTCGTTAAGCGTCTGCCTTCGGCTCAGGTCATGATCCCAGGGTCCTGGGATCGAGCCCCACATCGGGCTCCCTGCTCCACGGGAAGCCTGCTTCTCCCTCTCCCACTCCCCCTGCTTGTGTTCCCTCTCTCGCTGTGTCTCTCTCTGTCAAATAAATAAACGAAATCTTTAAAAAAAAAATTAAAAAAAAAAAAAAAAGAGTCTCTTTATGGTTTGCTTCCCTCTCTGTTTTTGTCTTATTTTATTTTTCCTTCCTTCCCCTATGTTCATCTATTTTGTTTCTTAAATTCCACATATGAGTGAAATCATTTGGTATTTGTCTTTCTCTGACTGACTTATTTCACTTAACATAATACACGCTAGCTCTTTTCAGGTTGTTGCAAATGGCAAGATTTCATTCTTTTTGATGTCTGAGTAATATTCCATTGTACATATACACCACTTCTTTATCCATTCAACAGTCAATGGACATTTGGGCTCTTTTCATAATTTGGCTATTGTTGGTAATGCTGCTATAAACATCATGGGGGTCCATGTGCCCCTTCAAGTCACTATTTTTGTATCCTTTGGGTAAATACCTAGTAGTGCAATTGCTGGGTCATAGGGTAGTTCTATTCTTAACTTTTTGAGGAATCTTCATACTGGTTTCCAGAGTGGCTGCACCAGTTGGCATTCCCACCAATGGTGTAAGATGGTTCCCTATTCCCTGCATTCTCACCAACATCTGTTGTTCCTGTATTGTTAATTTTAGCCATTCTGACAGGTGTGAGGTGGTATCTCATCGTGGTTTTGATTTGTATTTCCCTTATGATGAGTGAGTGATGTTGAGCATCTTTTCATGTGTTTGTTGGTCATCTGTAGGTCTTTGGAAGAGTGTCTATTCATAACCTCTGTTCATTTCTTAACTGGATTATTTGGCTTTTGGGTGTTGAGTGTGGTAAGTTCTTTATAGATTTTGGATACTAACCATTTATAAGATATGTCTTTTGCAAATATCTTCTCCCATTCCATTGATTCTTTTAGTATTGTTGACAGTTTCCTTCACTGTGCAGAAGCTTTTCATCTTGATGAAGTCCCAATAGTTCATTTTTGCTTTTGTTTCCCTTGCCTCCAGAGACATGTATAGTAAGAAGTTGTTACAACCCATGTCAAAGAAGCAGTTGCTTATGTTCTCCTCTAGGATTATGATGGTTTCCTGTCTCACATTTAGTTCTTTCATCTCTTTTGAATTATTGTTGTTATGGTGTAGGAATATGGTCTGTTCTCATTCTTCTGCATGTTGCTCTCCAGTTTTCCCAACACCATTTGTTGAAGAAATTGTCTTTTTTCCATTAGATATTCTTTCCTCCTTTGTTGAAGATTAATTGACTATGTAGTTGTGGGTCCACTTCTGGGTTTTCTATTCTGTTCCATGGATCTATCTGTTTTTGTGCTAGTACCATAATGTCTTGGTGACTACAGCTTGGCAATATAGCTTGAAGTCCAGAATTGTGATGCCTCCAGCTTTGGTTTTCTTTTTCAAGATTGCTTTGTCTATTCTGTGTTTATCATGATTCCATACAAATTTTAGGATAGTTTGTTCTAGCTCTGTGAAAATTGCTGGTGGTATCTTGATAGGGATTGCATTGAATATATAGATTGCCTTAGGTATTATAGACATTATGAAAATATTCATTCTTCCAATCCGTGAGCATGGAATGGTTTTCCATTTCTTTGTGTCATCTTCAATTTCTTTCATAAGTGTTCTCTAATTTTTAGAGTACAGATCTTTTACCTCTTTCCGTAGGTTTATTCCTAGATATCTTATGGGTTTTGGTGCAATTGTAAATGGAATCAATTGCTTGATTTCTATTTCTGTTATTTCATTATAGGTGTATAGAAATGCAACAGATTTCTGTAAATTGATTTTTTATCCTGCAAATTTGGTGAATTTGTATATCAGTTCTAGTAATTTTTTGGCAAATTTGGTGAATTTATATATCAGTTCTAGTAATTTTTTGGTATAGTCTTTTGAATTTTCTATATACAGTGTCATGTCTTCTGCAAACAGTAAAAGTTTGACTTCTTCCTTGATGATTTGGATGATTTATTTCTTTTTGTTTTCTGATTGCTGAAGCTAGGACTTCCAGTACTATGTTAAATAACAATGGTGAGAGTGGACATGCCTGTCTTGTTCCTCACCGCAAAGGAAAGTCTCTCCTATTTTCCCCATTGAGGATGATATTAGCTGTGTGGCTTTTGTATTTAGCCTTTATGATGTTGAGGGATATTCCCTCTAGCTCTACTTGTTCAGTGTTATTATCAAGAATGGATGCTGTATTTTGTCAATGCTTTTCCTGCATCTTTTGAGAGGAGTAATTCTTTGAATAATTCTTTTTTTTTTTTTTTAAGATTTTATTTATTTATTTGACAGAGAGAGACACAGCGAGAGAGGGAACACAAGCAGGGTGAGTGGGAGAGGGAGAGAGGCAGGCCTCCCGCGGAGCAGGGAGCCCGATGTGGGGCTCGATCCCAGGACCCTGGGATCACGACCTGAGCCGAAGGCAGACGCTTAACGATTGAGCCACCCAGGCGCCCCTCTTTGAATAATTCTTTTAATGTACTGTTGGATTCGATTTCCTGGTATCTTGTTGAGAATATTTGCATCCATGCTCATCAGGAATATTGGCCTGTAGTTCTTTTGTGTGTGTGTGTGTATGTGTGTGTGTGTGTGTGTGTGTGTCATGATTCATTGTTTGTGTATAACACCCAGCGCTCCATGCAGAACCTGCCCTCTTTATTTTTTATTTTTTTAAAAAGATTTTATTTATTTATCTGACAGAGAGAGACACAGCGAAAGAGGGAACACAAGCAGGGGGAGTGGGAGAGGGAGAAGCAGACTTCCCGTGGAGCAGGGAGCCCGATGCTGGGCTCGATCCCAGGACCCTGGGATCATGACCTGAGCCAAAGGCAGACGCTTAACGACTGAGCCACCCAGGCGCCCAAACGTGCCCTCTTTAATAGCCATCACCAGGCTAACCCATCCTCCCACCCCCCTCCCCTCTAGAACCCTCAGTTTGTTTTTCAGAGTCCATCGTCTCTCATGGTTCATCTCCCCCTCAGATTTCCCCCCTTCATTCTTCCCCTCCTGCTATCTTCTTCTTCTTCTTCTTTTTTTTTTTTTTTTAACATACAATGTATTATTTGTTTCAGAGGTACAGATCTCTGATTCAACAATTATCTAGAATCAAGGTAATGCTGGGCTCATTAAATGAGTTTGTAAGTTTTCCTTCCATTTTTGTTTTGGAACAGTTTGAGAAGAATAGGTATTAAGTCTTCTTTAGAAGTTTGGGAAAAATTTCCCTGCAAAGCCGTCTGGCCCTGGACTTTTGTTTGTTTGGACATTTTTTACTACTGATTTAATTTCTTTGCTAGTTTTCATGCTGTTTAAATTTTCTATTTTTTCCTGTTTCAGTTCTGGTTGTTTATATGTTTCTAGGAATTTGTCCATTTCTTCCAGATTGCCCAATTTGTTGGCATGTTATTTTTTATAGTATTCTCTTATAATTGTTTGCATTTCTGTGGTGATAGTTGTGATCTCTCCTTTTTCATTTGTGATTTTATTTATTTGGGCCCTTTTTTCTTTTCTTTTTGATAAGTGTAGCTAAGGTTTATCAACTTTATTAGTTATTTCTAAGAACCAGCTCTTAGTTTCATTGATCTGTCCTACTCTTTTTCATTGGGAGGGAGTGGTTCTATAGCATTTATTTCTGTTCTAATCTTTATTATTTCCCTTCTTCTGCTGGATTTAGGCTTTATTTGCTGTTCCTTTTCTAGCTCCTTTAGGGGTAAGGTAAATTTATGTGTTTGAGACTTCTTATTTCTTGAGGTAGACATGTAGTGCTATGTACTTCCCTCTTATGACCGCCTTTGCTGCATCCCAAAGGTTTTGGACTGTTGTGTTTTCATTTTCGTTTGCTTCCATGTATTTTTTATTTATTCTTTAATTTCCAGGTTATCCCATTCATTCTTTAGTAGTATGTACTATAACTTTCATGTGTTTGTGGTCTTTCCAAATTTTTTCTTGTGGTTGACTTCAAGTTTCATAGTGTTGTGGTCTGAAAATATGCTTGGTATGATCTCAGTCTTTTTTTTTATTATTATTATTAATTTCAGAGGTAGAATTTAGTTATTCATTAGTTGCATATAACACCCAGTGCTCATTACTTCAAGTGCCCTCCTTAATACCCATCATCCAATTATCCCTTCCCCCTACCTCCCCTCCTGCAACCCTCAGTTTGTTTTCTAGAGTTCAGCATCCCTTATGGTTGTCAATCTTTCTGTACTTGTTGAGGTCTGTTTTGTGACCCGGTATGTGATCTATTCTGGAGAATATCCCATGTGCACTAGAAAGGAATGTGTATTTTGCTGCATTAGTATGGAATGTTCTGACTATATCTGTTAAGTCCATCTGGTCCAGTGTGTCATTCAAAGCCATTGTTTCCTTGTTGATTTTCTGCTTAGATGATCTGTCCATTGTTGTAAGTGGGATGTTAAAGTCCCCTCATATTATTATATTCTTTTCAATGAGTTTCTTTATGTTTGTTATTAATTGACTTATATGTTTGGGTGATCTCATGTTAGGGGTATAAATATTTATAATTGTTAGATCTTCTTCCTGGATAGACCACTTTATTATGATACAGTGCCCTTCTTCATCTCTTGTCACAGTCTTTGGTTTAAAATCTAGTTTGTCTAAGGATGGTTATTCCAGCTTTCTCTGGATATCCATTAGCATGATAAATATTTCTCCTTCCCCTCAATTTCAATCTGCAGGTGTCTTTAGATCCAAAATGAGTCTTTTGTAGGCAGCATATAGATTGGTCTTATTTTTTATCCATTCTGATACCCTATGTCTTTTGATTGGAACATTTAGTCTATTTACTTTCAGAGTGATTACTGATGGATATGAATTTAGTGCCATTGTATTACCTGTGAAGTCATTTTTTTCCTGGAGATTTTCTCTGTTCCATTCTTGTCTTTGTTGCTTTGGGTCTTTCTTTCTCGCTCAGTGAGTCCCCTTTAATATTGCTTGCAGGGCTGGTTTAGTGGTCATGAACTCCTTTAGTTTTTGTTTTTCTGGGAAACTATCTCTCCTTCTATTCTGAATGATAGCCTTGCTGGGTAAAGTATTCTTGGCTGCATATTTTTTCCCATTCAACATGTTGAATATATCATATCACTCTCTTCTGGCCTGCCAATTTTCTGTGGAGAGATCTGCTGCTAACCTTATTTGTCTTCCCTTGTAGGTTAAGGATTTCTTTCCCCTTAGTGCTTTCAGGATTCTTTCCTTATCTCTGTATTTTGCAAATTTTACTATGGTATATCTTGGTGTTGGCCTGATTTTGATGATTCTGATGAGAATTCTCTGTGCCTCTTGGATTTTTATGCCTGTTTCATTCCCCAGATTAGGGAAGTTTTCAGCTATAATTTCCTCAAATAAACCTTCTCCCCCTTTTCCCCTCTCTTCTCTTCCTGGGACTCCTATGATACAAATGTTATTATGGTTTATGAAGTCACTGAGTTCCCTAAGTCCACATTTGTGATCCAATATTTTTCTTCCCCTCTTTTTTTTAGCTTCTTTATTTCCTATAATTTTATCTTCTATATCACATTCATTCCTCTGAGTCTTCCATCCTTGTGGTCATTATATCCAGTTGGTGTTGCATCTTGGTTATAGCTATTTTTTAATTTCAGGCTGACTAGACTTTAGGTCTTTTATCTCTGTGGTTTGGGCTCCCTGGTGTCTTCTATGCTTTTCTCAAGCCTAGCTAGTATCTTTCTGATTGTTGTTTTAAATTCTGGCAGAGACATATTACTTACATGTTTTGATTAGTTCCCTGGCTGTGACCTCTTCTTGTTCTTTCTATAGGATGAATTCCTCCATCTTGGCATTTTCTCTAGGTCTCTGTCTTCCCTATGTTAGGAATGCCTGTTGTGTTTCCTGCTCCTGAGAGTAATGGCTATATTAAAAAAGATGTCATATAATGTCCAGGGCTTGACACTTCAGGAAGTGTTTCTAGCATATACTCTGTGCACTCTGCTGTTGTGTTTTGGCTGCTCTATCCCTCAAGTCAGTACTATGCAGAGTTTCTCCTTCCCAGCAATGGGGAGAATTTGGACCTTGTCCACTGTGTAGCAAGTTTAACTAGGTGTGTTTTGGTCTGCATCTTAAAAGAGGCTAGATCTTATTTCCCCTAGAGCTGAAGCTTTGCAGCTCTCTATGATCCATAGACTTAGTGTATGTGTGGGGTTTCTGCTGGTCTTCTGGGGTTGGGGCCTGCCCCTGCTCTGGCTCTCAGGCACACTAGCCCTAATTTAAAAGCACTTATATAGCACAGGGAGGCAGGGCTTAGTGCAAGCAGCTCAAGCCTCCACTGTGGGCACTGTGCTGCTTACTGAAGTCCATCTGTAATGATGGGTGGGGGAGGAAATGGCATCAGCTGGCTCTTTCACCCCCAGAAAGGGGATTTCATGACTGCCACTCTGCTAGAAACCCTCACCGAAGAGTGAAAAATTTCTCTTCATTTGTCTGAGGAATCCCTCAGATTCCTGCCTGTCTTCACCCTGTCTTTGTCTGAGCCATCTGCCCACCTTGGCACAATGCTCCTGTTGTTTTGTTTTGTTTATCTCAGGTGGGTCAGCTGTGTTTCAAAACTCCAAATTTTAGGGGCCTGGCTCAGCCTGGACCCATACTGATCCTCTGGGGGAGGGTTTCTCCAAGCTATGGCTGCTGCCAGTTTGTCCCAGAAGGCCAGTTGCACAAATGCACAGGACCTTGGAGTTTATGGTAAAGCACAGCAAAAACCAGTGTCCAGGTTAGCTGCCCTCAGCATGCATCTCTGCTGATATGCTAATGAATGGGGCAGGTCAATGGCATCCTCCCGCTCTTTTGTCCCTGAAGAGGCAGTGCCACCTCTCCCAAATGCACTCCAAGAAGGGAAACTGTCTTTCCCAATGTGGCCCCGGGGATCCTCAGATCAAGCTGTCTGCTCCTGGGCCTTTGCCCTCCTCCACAGGAGCATCCCTATGCCCACCAGACTCCAAATGACAATTGGTATGGACTTCTAAAACCTCAGGCTTTGTGCTCCATCCATTGCTTGTTAAAACTTGCAATAGTCAGCCTCTCTTGTCTTCCCTGTCAATGGCTTTTCTTATGCAACGCCCTGTGCTCTGTTCTCTCTTTCTCTCCTCTCTCCTTGATCAAGGCTCCCTCCCTTCACAGCACTGGTGATTTTTTTTCACCCCAAATCATGTCTCAGCACTTCCTACATTCCACAATGTGGCCTCTTTTCTCCCTTTAGTTGTGCAGTTTCTTCTCTCAGTCCTCAGATCGATTTCCTGGGTGTTCAGAATGATTGGGTATTTATTTAGCTGTGTCTGAGGGATGAGGCAAGCATAGGGTCCTCCTACTACTGCTCCAACCTAACTCCTCCTCCCTACGTAAGAATCTTTAAAACACATGGCTAAAGACCACCATTGGGAAGAAATCTCTTGGACATGTTTAATTTTCCAAACAATAGTTAACATTTATTGAATTTGTATTATGTTCAGTCACTGTGTTTTACATATATTATATAATTCTACCTTTAAAGCAGTCCTTTTGGGAAAGTCCCATTTATAGATAAAGAAATCAAAGCATTGAGATATTAAGTGATTTACCTAATGCCACATAGACAGTAAATGGTAGAAATAGGATTTGAACATGAGTAGGCAAGTTCCATATATTCAATCAATATTTAGTCACCATTTTGAATGGTGAAAGTGGCTGTCATAATTAGTGTGGCCCTTTAACAAATTATAGTCATGTAAGGGCATCTCAGAGTTTTCAAGATGGAATGGACGTTAGAGATCATCTAAATTACCCACCTAACTGAAACTGAGTGAGGCCATTGTTACATCTTTTATTCTGAAAATGACAAGTTCAGCCACATCAACTAATCAAATTAAGCTAGAGAAACAAAGCTGAGAGAGAAAGAGCTAAGCTTAGATTCTGCTCAAGACCAACACTAATAGGTAAGTTAGGCTTTTTAAGGATTCCTTCAGACTATTTCAGTAAAGGGGACTAGCTCTTTAGAAAACTAGAAAGGTAACAAGACTTCCTAATGTTGTGTCTATTGTGTAGGTTAGTGAGAAAAAAGATATTTATTCGAGCAGAATTCTAAATGACCTTCCTTTAAGTCCCAACAACAAATTAATTCAGTATATGGAAGTGAAGGGACTGATTTGATTTACTACAAATTTCTGGAATCATAACCTGCCTTATTTAAAAGAAATCTAGCTGTGAACCTGTTATGAAAAGAGAGTATATTGGTTATAAGTTAATTAGAAAAAAATTTGTAGAGTATACTACTTAACATTTTTTTTCCTCTTACTCTATAAGAGCATCCTTCAAATCAGTTGAAAGGAAATGGACTAATTAGGTTTTGACTTTGTACCTTTTAATTTTGCTTTTAATTCAACAGTCCTAATGTAGTGAGAACCAGTATTTCTTTTATTCCAAAACCTCAGCCCCCAAAACAAGCTTTACTATTTTATTACCTTTACCTCTTTGCTGGTATAAACTTAAAAGGTAACTTCACTCGCTTGTGGAAAGAGAAAAGAGAAAAGGCAGCCTTTGCAGAGCCTCCTATGGAGTCCCTGAGAACTGTCCTGCCAAAAGGGATGAATGCCCACAACCATGCCACTCAGGCTGGGTGTCTTCACTACTTACTACACGCATGCGCACACACACACACACACACACGCACACACATATTCCTTTAGGCCTTCAGGGAATTGTACATATTCTTTCTGTAAAACTACTCCCTGTCCTTTATATATTTTGTCAAAGGCCCACATGACGGAAGGCATATGGGACAGTGTTTACATACAATGGCATTGGTATCAAAGACAAATGAGTTCAAATTCCAGCTTAGTCCCTCATTAGCTGTGTTACCCTGGGTGATTTATTTGACTTCTTTGAGACTGAATTTCCACATCAGAAAAAAAATAGGGATAATAATAATACCTAATTTATAGGGATGTTATGTGGTTTAAATGAGGTAATGAAAAACATTTTGATCAATATCTGGCATATAGAAATCAATAAATGGTCACTGTTATTGTTACTCATTTCAAGCTATAGGTCTATTGTTTTTGCTTGAAGGTTTATGCTTATCCAGAGACCTCCTCTTACAATATTTTCAGTGCAAACATTTTTTTTTATATCTTCTGTCTTGCATCATCATCTGTTTCATATGTTAAATGTAAAGAAAAATAATTTTGTCTGGATAAAGTTGTGATAGAGCTTTTAGTTTTGACTCTGCCAAGAAAGTACAAATTGGTATTGTAAGCCCATATTCAATGACAAAATTTGGACAAGTTTTCTTTATGTAGTGTCTTTCCTCTGTGAAATCTTCTTGGAAAAAGCTAGAAATTAATTACTAATGTGTATCCTCTGGCCTGGCAACAACTGAAAGACTAAGGCTTTTGCCAAAGAATATCCAGGAAAAAACGTTTACAGACTGTCTAAACAGAAAGAATGACACAATATTGCCAGGTTAATAGTGAGATATGTGCTGTTTTCATGTTCACACATGGTCTTGAAATTAAAAGAATGCATTTACCTGCCAGACATCCTTATTTCATTAAGGTTCTAACAGCTTGAACTTTGCAGAAATCCTGGGGAAAGGAGCATCAGGACAAAAAGACTTAGAGAAGAAAATTTATGATTCCTGACTATTGAAATTTGTTGAAAGTATATGGGTCCTTGGGGTTAAATAATCAGTTTTTCTACTTTTTAAAGTATCTGGACACCTTAGATAATGATTTTGAGATGTCCTTATTTATAATCAATGACTGTCTAAATGATGTGGTAGAATGACAGAGGGAAAAGGAAGGATCATTTCTTGATGAAAAAACATGGCGGAGTTTGGGCAAGATGGCAGAAGAGTAGGGGACTCCATTTCAACTGGTCCCTGAATTTAGCTGGATATCTATCAAATCATTTTGAACATCCATGAAATCAGCCTGAGATGTAAGAATATATATCTGGATCCCTACAAGCAGAAAAGCGACTGCATTTTGCAAAATAGGATGTGAAAAGTCATACATCTGCAGGGAGATATCTGAAGATAAATGGAAGGGGGAGGGAGCCTCCATAAGCTGGCTCCTGGAAAGTGATATAACACTGGAACACAAAATCAGAAACCTTAGAAATCTGCTCTAGGGAGAAACATCCCTCTCTGAAGGGGGCTCTGGAAATGAAAAGGCAGAATTCTAGGTAGGGCATGGTGGTCTCAGGTTACAAGAGACCACAGAGCAAAAGGGGATTCCTGAAATGGTAGAGGGCCTGAGCATTGGAGCCAGGAAGCGGGTTATGGTCAGTCAGCCCAGGAAGGGAGTCTCAGCTCTGATCTCCATAAACCAGGAACCCAGCCAGTCGATAACCGCTCTTTCCTTGTACAGCCTGAAGAAATCTGAAACCTGCACCCATGACCAGGCAAAAACTCCAAGAGCGGTAGTGGCTGAGAAAGGGCTTTAGGGCAGAACCCAGACCTGACTCCAGAGTTTCAGGTGCAAGCTCTCTCCAGCCTGCAGCCAGCCGCTTGCGGTTTTAGAAACGCAAAGGGCAGAGGCACTCCCAGGCCCCTGAGACTGCCTCTGAGAGAGTAACTGTGGGCGTGCACCATGGGAGGCTGTGGTTTTCAGCCTCACAGGCAGAAGTGGAGACTGTTTCTCCTTGAAGGTCTATTAAAGAGGGCAGACTGAGATTTTTCTGCTCTGGGCCAGAGGTTTGCCTGCAGCCATTTTTGCTCTGATCTTCTGAAGAGGCACCCGGGAAAAGCACCCAGGGAACAAAAGACACACAGAAGACCGGTTTCCATTGAGCCCATCCACCAGACAGGGGGTGGGGCAACTCCACACAGGCGGGATTACCTGAGAAACAGTGCTGCAGGCCTCTCCCCCAGAGGACAGCTGGAAGAACAAGTGGATGACAATTCTGTGGATCCTATAAGACTATAAAATCCCAGCACCAGGGGAAAATTGTATATTGAGCTCCAGGTGTAGCCTGACGACCTGTTAATTTCTCAGATAGAATTCTCCTTTTCTTTTCTCTCTTTCTTTTTCCTTTTCTCATGCTTTTTTCTCTATTGTATTTTTCTTTTTACCTTCTCCTCATTTCAATTAGATGTCTATTAAATCCATTTATTTTTCTTTTTTTTGATATTATTAAATTACTTTATTTCTGAGAAGAGTGAATCTGAATACTTAAAGTTTTATATGACCACAATTTATTTTTATATTTATTTTTTTAATTTAATTTTATTATGTTATGTTAGTCACCATACAATACACCATTAGTTTTTGATGTGGTGATCCATGATTCATTGTTTCCATATAACACCCAGTGCTCCATGCAGTACATGCCCTCCTTAATACTCATCACCAGGCTAACCCATCCCCCACCCCCCTCCCCTCTAAAACCCTCAGTTTGTTTCTCAGAGTCCATAGTCTCTCATGGTTCATCTCTCCCTTTGATTCTCCCTCCTTCATTTTTCCCTTCCTTCTCCTAATGTCTTCCATGCTATTCCTTATGTTCCACAAATAAGTGAAATCATATGATAATTGACATTCTCTGCTTGACTTATTTCACTTAGCATAATCTCCTCCAGTCCCATCCACGTTGATGTAAAAGTTGGGTATTCATCCTTTCTGATGGCTCAGTCATATTCCATTGTATATATGGACCACATCTTCTTTATCCATTCATCTGTTGAAGGGCATCTTGGCTCTTTCCACAGTTTGGCTATTGCGGACATTGCTGCTAAGAACATTGGGGTGCATATGGCCTTTCTTTTCACTACATCTGTGTCTTTGGGGTAAATACCCAGGAGTGCAATTGCTGGGTCATAGGGTAGCTCTATTTTTAACTTTCTGAGGCACCTCCACACTGTTTTCCAAAGTGGCTGTACCAACCTGCATTCCCACCAACAGTGTAGGAGGGTTCCCCTTTCTCCACAACCTCTCCAACATTTGTTGTTTCTTGCCCTGTCCATTTTTGCCATTCTAACTGGTGTAAGGTGGTATCTCAATGTGGCTTTCTTTTTTAATTTAATTTAATTTAATTATGTTATGTTAAATACCATACATCATTAGTTTTTGATGTGGTGTTCCATGATTCATTGTTTGCGTATAACACCCAGTGCTCCATTCAGTACGTGCCCTCTTTAATACCTATCACCAGGTAACTTATCCCACCCCCCCCAGAACCCTCAGTTTGTTTCTCAGAGTCCAGAGTCTCTCATGATTTGTCTCCCCCTCCAATTTCCCCCCTTCACTTTTCCCTTCCTACTATCTTTTTTTTTTTTTTTTTTTTTTTTTTTTTTTTAACATACAATGTATTATTTGTTTCAGAGGTACAGGTCTGTGATTCAACAGTCTTACATTTTGATGTAGTGTTCCATGATTCATTGTTTGCGTATAACACCCTGTGCTCACTACAATACATGCCCTCCTTAATACTTATCACTGGGCTAACCCATTCAAAGCTCTTATTTCTTTGTTGATTTTCTGCTTATATCATCTTTCCATTGCTGAAAGTGGAGTGTTACGGTCCTCTACTATTAATGTATTATTATCAATATGATTCTTTATTTTGGTTAACAGTTGGCTTGTATAGTTGGCTGCTCCCATGTTGGGAGCATAGATATTTACAATTGTTAGATTTTCTTGTTAGATAGACCCCTTTAAGTATGATATAGTGTCCCTCTACATCTCTCACTAAAGTCTTTGGTTAAAAATCTAATTTGTCTGGCTGTGAATTGTGCAAAACTGTTGAATCTCAGATCTGTACCTCTGAAACAAATAATGCAATATATGTTACGAAAGAAAAAAAGAAGAAGAAGAATGTAGCAGGAGGGGAAGAATGGAGGGGGGGAAATCAGAGGGGGAGAAGAACCATGAGAGATGATGGACTCTGAAAAACAAACTGAGGGTTCTAGAGGGGAGGGGGGTGGGAGGATGGGTTAGCCTGGTGATGGGTATTGAGGAGGGCACGTTCTGCATGGAGCACTGGGTGTTATGCACAAACAATGAATCATGGAACACTATATCTAAAACTAATGATGTAATGTATGGGGATTAACATAACAATAAAAAAATTTTAAAAAAATTAAATTATATGATAAGAATAATACAATATAAACATTAAATATATAAAAAAAATCTAATTTGTCTGATATGAGAATTGCTACCCCAGCTTTCTTTTGAGGTCTGTTGGCATGCTAAATGGTTCTCCATCCCCTCACTTTCAATCTGGAAGTGTCTTTAGGTTCAAAATGAGTCTCTTGTAGACAGCATATGGGTGGGTCCTGTCTTTGTATCCAATCTGCAACCCTATGCCATTTCATGGGAGCATTTAGGCTGTTCACGTTGAGAATAACTACTGAAAGATATGAATTTAGTGCAATCATATTACCTGTACAGTCCCTGTTTCTATAGATTATCTCTGTAAATTTCTGGTCTACATTACTCTTGGGGTCTTTCTTCTTTTGTAGAATCCCCCTTAATATTTCTTGCAGGGCTGGGATGGTGGTCACATATTCTTTCGGTTTCTGCCTGTCCTGGAAGCTCTTTGTCTCTCCATTCATTTTGAATGACAACCTTGCTGGATAAAGTATTCTTGCCTGCATGTTCTTCTCATTTAGTACACTGAATATGTCTTGACAGCCCTTTTTGGCTTGCCAGGTCTCTGTAGACAGGTCTGACGTTATTTTTATGTTCCTCCCTCCATACATAAGAAATCTCTTCCCCCTAGATGCTCTCAGGATAGCTTCCTTGGCTCTAAGATTAGCAAGATTTACTATATATGCTGGGGTGTTGGTCTATTTTTATTGATCTTGGGAGGGCCCTCTCTGCCTCTTGGACATGAATGCTTGTTTCTTTCCCCAGATTAGGGAAGTTCTCAGCTGTGATTTCTGAAATATATCTTCTAGTCCTCTCTCTCCACCCCCTCGGGGATCCCAATAATTCTGACATTGGAACGTTTCATGGCATTATTGATCTAAGTTTGTTCTCGTGGGCTTCCAGTTGTTTATCCCAGTCTTCCTCAGCTTCCTTCCTTTCTATCAGCTTATCTTCTGGATCACTAATTCATTCTTCTGCCTCATTTACCCTGGTTGTTAGAATATCCAGATTAGACTGCATCTCATTCATAGCATTTTAAGTTCGGCCTGATTAGATCTCATTTCTGCCCTTAGAGATTCTATATTGTTGCTAATGGTTTTCTCAAGCCAGGCTACTGACTTCGTAATTGCTACCCTAAAATCTATCTCTGACATCTTGCTTATATCCATACACATTAGGTCCATGGCAGAGGCTATTGTCTCTGCTTCTTTTCTTTGTTGGGAGTTCCTCTTCATTCATTCTGTTGAGGGATGGTTGAGGGAATATACAGAGTCCAAAATATCAACCAAGACCCAAGCAAGATGACCCTTGGAAAATCCGGAGTGGTCGGAAGACACCACTGAAAAAACAAAGCCAAAATGAAACCCAAGAATAAAATTTATAGAATTAAATTTTTTTTAAAAAAATTTAAAAATTTTTAAAAAGTGTGGGTGTGAGAATGGGGGGCTATAATCTCTCCTTGTGGACAAAGTAGGGTGTTTCATTTCTTCCTGGGTGTATTTTGTTGTGTTTGCCAGTGGGCACTACTTCCCAAAATTACAGGGATAGTAAAACTAGTGTATATATAAAAGTAATATTGAATAGGGAAAAAAGGACTACACTGAAGTATATATCTATTTAAAAAATATAGGTGTGACAAAGTACAAGTTAAAAAGCTACTATGAAATATAAGTTGATATATTGAACATCTGGTTGAAATGAGAAAAAGGTAAAAAGAAAAAACAGAGAAGAAACATAAGAGAAAGAGTAAAAAGAAAAAGAGAGTTGTATCTGAAAAATACACAAGCCATGAGGCAACGCCTGGAGCTCAATATACTATTTTCCCCTGGAGTTGGGGTTTTACAGTTTTATGGGGGCCCTAGGGTTGTCCTCCTCTTGTTCTTCCGGTCTGTCTTCTGGGGGGAGGGGCCGGCCATGCTCTTTCTCAGGTAACCCTGCTTTGGCAGAGTTGCCCTGCCCCCTGTCGGGGATCTGGGCTCTGTGGAAACCGTTTTTTTGAGCTTTTGTTTTCTGGCGGCTTTCCGTGCCTCTTCTGAGGGTCAGAGCAAACAAATGGCTGCACCTAAGACCTCTGTCTCAAAGCAGAGAAATCGCAGTCTGCTCTTCTCTGAACCCTTCAGAGCACACAGTTTCCATTTCTGTATGCGCTGCTGAAACCCGCAGCCTCTGGGAGCCGTGCATGCCCACAGCGACCTTCTCAGTGGTCTCTCAGGGACCAGGCTTTTCTCTGCCTTTTGTGCTTCTAAAACTGTGAGTGGTCCCAGGTTCTTGCGCAGCTCACGCAGCTCCTGGATCCTGTTTGTGCGCTGTTCTAATGCCCTTTCCCAGCCACTATTGCTCTGCGAGTTTTTGCCGGTTCCAGTGCAGGACACTTTTCTGCTCTGGCATTATATCACTTTCCAGGTGCCAGGTTATGGCAGCTCCCTCCCCTTTCTGATTATCTTCTGGTATCTGCTTGTAGATTCAGGACTCTGCCCTTCCTACCTTGGGACAGTCAGCAATTTTCTGCTTACAGAGATCCAGATATACTTACATCTCAGGCTGATTTGATGAGTGTTCAGAATGGTTTGGTAGATATCCAGCTAAATTCAGGGGACCAGTTGAAACAGGGTCCCCTACTCCTCTGCCATCTTGCCCCCCTCCTCTTGTTACTTGTTTTATGGGGGTTTTTTGCAGTTCTTCTTTGTTCCTGTTTTCTCCTTTTCTCTTCTCTTATGGTTTGGTGGCTTTCTTTAATGATATACTTGGATTCCTTTCTCTTTATTTTTTGCATATCTATTACTGGTTTTTCATTTGTGGTTACCATTAGGTTTATATATGACATCTTATGCATATAGCCATCTATATTAAGTAGATGGTCACTCAAGTTTGAACCCATTCTAAAAGCAATAAATTTTTACTCTTCTCCCCCCATGCTTAAGTGTATGGTGTCATACTTTACATCCTTTAATTATGTGAATCTCTAAACTGATTTTTATAGATATACTTAATTTTACCGTTTTTGTGCTTCCTACTTTTCTTACTCCTCCTTATGTTCTTTTCTTTCCACTCAAACTTCCCTTTAACATTTCTTGTAAAGCTAGTTTAGTGGTGAGGAATTCCTTTAACTTTTGTTTGGGAAACTTTTTATCTCTCCTTCTATTCTTAATGATAGGCTTGCTGGATAAAGTATTCTTTGTTGCACGGTTTTATTTTTTTGTCTTGTTTTTTGTTTTTTTTTTCTCTTAGCACTTTGAATGCCACTCCCTTCTAGCTTGCAATGTTTCTGCTGAAAAATCAACTGATAGCTTTATGGGGGTTTCCCTTGTGTATAATTTTCTTTTCTCTTGCTACTTTAAAAATTTTCTCTTTATCACTACTTTTTGCCATTTTAATTACTATGTGTCTTGGTGTGAACCTCTATGGGTTGATTGTATTGTAAGGTGCTCTCATTCCCCAGATTAAGGAATTTTTCAGCAATCAATTCTTTAATTAAATTTTCTACCCCCTTTTCTCTTTCTTCTTCTGGGATCCTATGATCAGAATATTATTAGGCTTGATGGTGTCACTGAGTTTTCCTTAATCTATTTTCATTTTGTATTATTTGTTTTTCTCTCTCCTGTTCAGTTTGATTGCTTTCCATTACTCTGTCCTTCAGGTCACTGACCCATTCTTCTGCTTCCTCTAGTCTACTATTGATTCTCTCATGTATTTTTAATTTCAGTTTTTGTGTTCCTCATCTCTTATTGGTTCTTTCTTATGTTTTCTCTCTTCGTTGAGGATCTCACTAAGGACCTCCACTCTTCTTGCAAGTCCAGTGAGTATCTTCGTGACTGTTGCTATAAATTCCCTATCAGGCATATTACTTTATTTCATTTTGGTTTCTTGCTGTGATTTTGTCCTGTTCTTTCCCTTAGGACATATTCCTGTCTCCTCATTTTGTTTAACTGTGTCTGTTTCTATGTGTTAAGAAAGTCAGCTATGTCTCTTGCTCTGGAAAGTAGTGACCTTATGAGGATGTCCTATAGTATCTTGCA
Source organism: Phoca vitulina (assembly GCF_004348235.1). Classification (NCBI taxonomy): domain Eukaryota; kingdom Metazoa; phylum Chordata; class Mammalia; order Carnivora; family Phocidae; genus Phoca; species Phoca vitulina. The sequence goes on along the minus strand of NW_022589754.1, from coordinate 2,621,118 downwards.
GAGCAATATCCCCTCTTCACCAGAACATGGCACTTCCAGGGTGTCTATGTGTGTTGCTTGTGCCCTACTGTTGTGGCTGAGCCATGTTTGCCTTCATTCCAGTCTTTTGCAATAACTGTCTTCCTGTTGTGGCAGGGTTTGGTCTCTGTGTTATTAGTGGCCCAGTCTGGGGCCACCTTGGGCTTGAGTTGAGTCGGACCAGGTGTGTGCCCGAGATGAAGTAACAGTGAACTGTAGGGCACTCTCCTTGTGTTGTCCCCTGAGACACTTTCATTGGTGGTCAGGTCCACTGTTAGACCAGATGTCTGCCCTCAGGCCACTGCTGGAGCTGCAGTTGGACTGCTGTGTGTGGTTATCTTCTCCTCTCCCTGGGGTAGGAGTCACTTTGGAGTGGTGCTATCTCCTACTGGGGCTGCTTGCACTCTGCCAGGCCCTTGTCACACTGCCAAGGGCATGTTGGAGGGGGCAATTTCACAGGAGTACATTGGGGCAGGGCATGTGTGCCAGCAAGGTTTGCACTGGTCCTTTGTGGGATGGGACCTGCAGCCACCTGGGAAAACTGCTAAGGCTGGGATGGAGGAGGTAGGTTCCCAGAAGAGTGTGGGGGCTGGGGCACTCTGTTAGCAAGCTAGGTGGAGAGAGCTTTTGTGCTGTGCTGGTTTCTGTAGGTGTCTGTGTTATCTAGGTTGGTGGGGGTGGGGTAGGGAAATGGTGCCCACCTGCCTGTCCTTTTGTTCTTTGAGAAGTTTCCCAAAGATTTCTGCCCTTCTAGCACATGTTCTGAGATTAATAAAATAAATCCCCACATGGCCCAGGCATTTTACAAGCTGCTGCTTCTATGCTTTATTTCAGTGGGGTTCTTTGTTGTCCTGTCTCTTTAAAAGCAGGGACTCAGTCTCCTATTACCCTCTTGCTCTCCCAGACCTGAGCTGCTGATTTTTAAAGTTCCAGGTGTTAGGCACCACTGATTTTAAGAATTAGCAAAGTTAAGGCCTCTGGTTTTCAAAGTCAAATGCTCTGGGGATTTATCTTCCCAGTGTGGGTCTCCCATGCCTGGATACTTGGTTGGGATGTAATTCTTTCCCCTCTCCATGCCCACAGCATCCCTCTCTCCTGTGGGCAGTCTTGTGGGTCAGTTTGGCTCCTGAACATATCTCCACCCTTCCTACCCTCTTAGATGTGGCCTCTTCTCTACATTTAGCTGTAGAGTCTATTCTGCCAGTCTTCAGGTCATTTTCCAGTTTATTTACCTTGATGTGGGTGTTATCTAGGTCTAACCATGGCATGAGGTGAGCCTAGGATCCTCCCACTCAGCTATCTTCCCTTTAAGTCCCTGAAAGTATGCTAAACTTTTAAAGGTGCCATGTCATCATAGTTCTCAAGCCTGGTAAAATCATGTGCTTATTCAAGCCCTAAACCAGTAGTTATCAAATGTAAGCATGTATCAACATTGCTTGAATTTAAACGCAAAGATCTCTGGGTCCCAGCTCCAGTTTCTGATTCAGTAGCTCTGTAGTATGCCTGAGATTCTGCATTCCTAACAAGTTCCTAGATGATACTAATGCTCCTGGCTTATAGGCCACACTTTGAGAACCACTGGCGTAAGTCAATTTCCAGTGCCTAAAGACATTGAAAGAAAGTAGGCTGCTAATGACAAATCTTCATTAAGGTAATCTAAATTCCTATTTTTGATGTGGCCATTAAGGGCAATGAATATAATTCGAGAGAAAAACAATAACAACAAGTGCTTAAAGATCAGGTGAGTAAGGGCCTCATTCCATTGCAAGGGCAAGAAGTCCTTATTCCAATCCAAAACTATTTTATATTCTATGGACTGAGGACCACAGCACTATTTCCCATCCTCCCATCGTCCAAATGATTTTTTTTATTCCAATAATCATGTTCTATCTTCCCCATTGTATGTTGGGATAGTTAAAATTTAGTTACATTTTTCTATGAATCACAGGCAAGTTGATCCAAAAGTTCATATAGAAAAATAAACACACAAGAATGGCCAGGAAAACATTGAAAAGGGAGATATTAAGGCAGAACTAGTCCCATCAGGTATTTAAACATTATACCATGAAACTTCCATAAGCAAAATACTGCAGCACTGGAGCATTGGAGAGTCAAATCAATGGGACAGAATAGAAAGTCCAGAGAAAAGACCTAACTACATAAAAATTGTAGTGTATGATAAAAGTAGTATATCTCAAATTACTTTGACAAAGTTAGTGTTTTCATAACTGGTGTTGGGAAAACTAGATTACCATTTGGAATGGATAAAAATTAGATACATTCTTAGTACTACACACAAAGATAAAATTGAAAAGGATCTCAGAAATAAATGAAAAATATAAAAGTATACAAGTACTTGGGCGCCTGGGTGGCTCAGTTGGTTAAGCGACTGCCTTCAGCTCAGGTCGTGATCCTGGAGTCCCGGGATCGAGTCTTACATCAGACTCCTTGCTCAGCAGGGAGTCTGCTTCTCCCTCTGACCCTCTTCCCTCTCGTGCTATCTCTCATTTTCTCTCTCTTAAATAAATAAATAAAATCTTAAAAAAAAAGTATACAAGTACTGAAAGAAAACACGTGTTACACTATATCTTGGGTGTTGGGAAAGCCTTCCTAACTATGATTAAAAGCATTGCTATAATGAAAGACAAATATGATAATTCCGATTTAAAACATTTTTAGCATTTTTTCATGGAAAAAATATGATGAGCAACGTAAAAAACAAGTGACAAGCAGGAAGAAAATATTTGCAATATATATCAGATAATAGATAAAGGGCTAAAAGCCTTAATTTGTATAAAGGACTTTTAAAAGTTGAAAAATAGAGAAACCAAAACGTTATAGATACAAACATATGTAAATATATTAAACTTCACTCAAAATAAGAGAAATGTAAACTAAAAGTATACTGAGATGTTATTTCTTACTCCTCACCTTGACAAAAATACCAATGCCTATTAATACACTCTATTGGTGAGGCTATGGAAAAACAAGTCCTCTCATGCATTGCTGGGTAGAATGCAAAAGAGCATAACTCCTTGTCAATTTTTGCCATTCTAACTGGTGTAAGGTAGTATCTCAGTGTGGTTTTGATTTGAATTTCCCTGATGGCTAATGAGATTGACAAGACAAGAAACAACAAATGTTGGAGAGGTTGTGGAGAAAAGGGAACCCTCTTACACTGTTGGTGGGAATGCAAGTTGGTACAGCCACTTTGGAAAACAGTGTGGAGGTGCCTCAAAAAGTTAAAAATAGAGCTACCCTATGACCTAGCAATTGCACTCCTGGGTATTTACCCCAAAGACACAGATGTAGTGAAAAGAAGGGCCATATGCACCCCAAAGTTCATAGCAGCCATGTCCACAATAGCTAAACTGTGGAAGGAGCCAAGATGCCCTTCAACAGATGAATGGATAAAGAAGATGTGGTCCATATATACAATGGAATATGACTCAGCCATCAGAAAGGATGAATACCCAACATTTGCATCAACATGGATGGGACTGGAGGAGATTATGCTAAGTGAAATAAGTCAGAGAAAGTCAATTATCATATGGTTTCCCTTATTTGTGGAACATAAGGAATAGCATGGAAGACATTAGGAGAAGGAAGGGAAAAATTAAGGGGGGGAATCAGAGGGGGAGATGAACCATGACACTATGGACTCTGGGAAACAAACTGAGGGTTTTAGAGGGGAGGGGTGTAGGGGGATATTTGAGCCTGGTGATGGGTATTAAGGAGGGCATGTATTGCATGGAGCACTGGGTGTTATATGCAAACAATGAATCATGGAACCCTACAACAAAAACTAATGATGTACTGTATGGTGACTAACATAACACAATAAAAAAATTATATAAAAAATAGCATAACTCCTATGGAGTGGATTTTGGCAATAGCTAATAAAACTACATATGTACTTACCCTTCAATTAAGCAATTTCATTTTATAAATATACCTTGACCATACCACTTCAAAAATATGAAGATGTATATGCATAAGGTTATTTATGGCAGCATTGCTTATTATTGTAAAATATTGGAAACTATGTAAATGCCAAAGAATAAGAGTTTGGTTGAATAAACTATAGCACAGATACACATGCAGCTCTAAAAAGGAATATGGAAGATAGTTATGAACTGATACGGATTTCCAAAATACATTAAGTGAAAAAGCAAAGTGCAAGAGAACACATAGAGTATGCTGTCTTTTGTGAAAGAAGAATATATATATATATATATATATATATATATATATGAAACATAGAAAGAATGAACTAGAAAACAATGAATTTGGTTACCTATAAGGGGTGTAGGAGATTAGGATAGGGAGGATACTGATAGAGGTGACAGTTCTTGGAGTATAACTTTTTGTATAGTTTTGACTTTTGGAAACATGTTGAAGTTCTACATATTCAAACAATAAATTTTTTAATTGGTAAAATATGTTTAAAAGGTACAAACTTTCAGCTCTAAGATAAATAAGTCACAGGGATGAAATGTGCAGTATGGTGACTATAGTTAACAATATTGTATTGCATATTCAAAAGTTAAGAGAGTAGATCTTTAAAGTTCTCATCACAATAAATAAACATTTGTATCTATATGTGATGATAGATGGTGAATAAACTTATTCTGATAATCATTTTGCTACATATATGTGTGTATATATATATATATATATATATATATATATATTTGCTATAATATGCCATATATATGTATATATATTTGCTATATATATATGCCATATATATGTTTGTCTTTTACTTTGCCCATGATATTTTTCCATGAAAAAATGTTTAAGATGTTTAAAAAAATCTCTTGCAGAATTCTCATGCTTCTTGTCACATATTTATGTAGCCTATTGAGTTTCTCTTCTTGTCTTTCCTGTCATGAAGCTCAGAACTAAATTCAATGTTTAATTAAATTAACCATTAGCCCTGGCTGGTGGCATGTTTTTCATTTGCATGGGTTTGCATTTCAACTTTAATAGCCTTATTGCATACATGTGTGTTACTATGAATGAACTTGAATCTCTTTTAGAAGAAAATAAAATTAAATTAGTAATAGTGTCTGGCACAGAAACACAATATATAACTGTTAAGTAAAAAAAAAAATGCATCTATTAACAAAGAAAATGTGTTTTTTCAGAATCTGAATAATTGGAGGTCAAATACAGTGGCTTACTTTAAAATAATGAAAAAAGAGAAAACTCTAAAATACCTATGTTCAGAAAATATAGCAAATGAGAGAAATGTGAGTCTTGAAGCAGCAAGAGAGAAAGGCATGGCCTGGGTTCTAACCTGTACTTAGGCAGGGAAGTGGGGCACAGGGATAAGGGAAGGAAAGATATAGAAAGAGAGGCCTCTATAGGCTTAAGTAGAGCAGGTTCTAATCCTAGAAGAAGCTAAAGTAAAAGGACATAAATTCTACCTTCAAAAATAGGTCCCCAATATTTTCAGTCTATCTCTCCAAGTAAATAGGACACTGGGGAATCATGGGAGAAACAAATTGTGGTCTGCTTCTTCTACTACTTACCGTACCCTCCAGGGCAACTTAAGATGATCAAATCAGCTTTAGCCTGGTAGGCCTGAATTATTTCAGGGCCCCACAGACCAAAAAAACACATTCCTTCCTTATCTTGGTAGCTAATGCTTAAAAGGAAAATGCAAAAAGAAGTAATACTTCAGTGAGAATAAGCTGCTTAAAGTATAATGATGTATACATGGTTATCAGATATTTTACTAAGGGGTTGGAAGGATGGAAGGCATGAAAGAGGCAAAAGCAGAAGAGAGATGCAAAAGAGGTGGCCAGTGGGAAAGCAGTTATTGCAGACTTCCCAAAGTTGCCCTAGGGTCTAACCTGTTTACCTTTAAGAAATTTAGAAAAATAGAAGATGTACAGAGATTTTGATTGCCAGCTCCAAATGCATTTCTGAACCTCATACGAAATTGTTTCTATATGTGTATGCATAGCTGCTACAACCTAACACTACAAATGTATGACTTTTGTTGGGGGGGGCAGAATTTATGTTATTCTACTTGATACCAAGCTTAAAATATTTTTTCCAATACCCAGAGACTAAGGTTTTAATTTGTTGTACTGTAGAAAATGTTGTTACCTCAACTAACTTGCAGACAAATGTATTCTCCTGGTAAGTCCTAAAAGTATTGTAAGTTTTCATCTTCATTTTCTTAAATTACCTTGCCTTATAGGAACATGAGAAGAATAATACTAAAGTGGGTAATATTACAGTTCAGGAAATATCAAGGCAAATGCATAAACAAATATCTTGAAGCACTTTTTTTTTCCAACTGGCTCCTAAACAATATTTAACAGCTTTTAATAAAATCTGCAAATAGCTGTATGTGTTTATAAAAGCAGACAGTTTTACATCTATAAATGATCAAGCAAGATCAACTGTAAAATGTTAGAAAGTTGCAGCCTTTTTATTTAGTACCCAGAGAATGCCAGCAATTTAACATGATATCGTGGTAAATGTTGCTCACAGAGTTTTAACAAGAACAAAAATAATTTCTATGTCATCTTTGGCATGTTGTAAATTCAAAATGATAGCCATTTCTTTAGCAGCACTGTGAGGGAAAGAAACAATGTAAAATGCACTACTGGATTTGATCTTATATGAAAAAAGTACAATGAAAACCATAATGTCAAAAGAAATAGTGCTTTAAAGAAAACATTTATAAAATAAATGATGGTATAAATTCCATAATGTAGTCAGAGAAAGAAATACAGTTATCTGAACAATTGGGACCTTTTTTTTTTTTTTAATTGCAACTTTTGAGTTTTAAAGTACACACAATTTCTATTTAACACCACTTCTGCCTTGAGAGGTGTAATAAAATGCAAGTAAATATATTTTCTATATCAGAAAATAAGTTTAGGAATCCCAAAGTATATAGGAAGTGTTGGCAAGGCATTTTTAATTGTAACTATAGCCCCAAACTTTGTTCTCTCTGCATAAACCTTATGTAACTCACAACTACCAACAGTACTGTTTTTTTTTTTTTAATCAAATACAGAAAAACCATATTCTCTCCTTTTTTTTGTACTGTGGATTTTAATGCAAAATAAATTCTCATTTCCAAACCATGCTGGCATTTGGATATTTAACTAAGGTTTCTTCTATAACTTTTAAAATGGATGGGTTTTTTTGCTAGAATGCCTTTGTGATATTAAAAAAAATTTTATTATATTAAAAAACAAACTTACATTTTTTGCTATTAGTGGTATCTATTTTCTGAGTGAATTTGAAAAGAGAACTCAAATGTGACCTGAGTAATATTAGTTTGATAGGAAAGAAAAAAGCAAATAAATCCAATTGGTCACATTATGACAATTTATTAATAAACTAATGCACTTAGTATGTTCTCTAGAACTGTTCTACATAAAATTAGATGTTTAATAAATACCCTTTGAAGAGTAAATTAGTTCACATAATTAGACAAATAGTACGAAAGCTAAACAGTCATCCAAGGAAGCTCTATTGTCCAAGGTTTAGAAATGTGAATATAGAACAAATCCTAACTTGCCAATCACATATATATTTATTTCTAAGCATTTAGCTAAGATTTCTTGCTGGTCAATAAAAAAGGTACATAATTTGTGGAATACATATAAACAAACTTGAATTTATATATTCTAAAAATACTTTCCCTTTGTATTTTTCTTCATATTTCAAAGAAACTTATCCTTACAATTTAGGACAATTTAGGACTACCTTCAAGAGTTAGCAACCAAACTGAATTTTAGGTGATCAAGCATTATCATTTTATTCAAATGATATGACGGACTTCACTATATTGTAAGGACAAAACCAGGAACAGTGCATCCATGAGTATAATTTATTTGTGAGTAATCACTATCAATGCCACTGCACTCTTGCATAGGAAGGCAGATAGCACACTACTGAATTGTTCTGTTAATTTCAGCAATCGTTTATATTGAGATACACATCAAAAATACCTAAATAAGCTTTGAAATGTAAGAAAATGTTCTAAAGGATTTTAATTGCAGTTGACTTAATATGGCTTGCATTCTTGTTGAGAAGATCAAGGATCTCTGTGTCCTGAAATGTAGACAAAGGATCTGCAGACTTGGACTCCACTGATAGTTTGTACTCAACATTTCTATGCTCTTATTTATCAATACAATAGGAATAGAGGCTGGGGGAGCTGGAGACTCCTTATGTTATAGGCTATGAACTATGAGAAGAATACAGATAGATATGCACTTAACAACTGTCTCTCCCTCCACACCATTCTATCATATAAGTTCATTGTGATTAAAAAGCTTGGAAGTTTCTTGGAAGAGAAAAAGTATACTGAGAAGTAGAAAGGATGAAGCAGGGCACAAAAGAAACAGTTTATGAGATAATCTGATCCTGGGGCATACTGTGTAAATTTCTTGCCCAGAAATATCTTCCCTGATAATAACTGATAAACAATTTATTCTCATCTGGTTAGATTGCCTAAAAATCCAGCAACTAGAAATTCATTAGATTAATGGACATCTTCCTTGAAAAATGCCAATTATTTATTAGCCACTGACAAAAAAAGAGAATTAATTTAAATGAGATCACTCTCCTTTCACACTTTTAGCTGAATATAGCTGCTCTGTGAGAATGGAAGTTCTGATTTGGGGAAGGGAAAGGGTGTGAGGTGCTTTTGGGGCAGAGAATCCTTCTGGAGTAAGCTTTAATCATGATGGAGTCCTCTGTGAGGTACGCAAGTAGGATAGCATGTGGGGACTGGAAAGCCAGGGAAAGAGAATATACAGAATGCACAGACATACTTTGCCTAGTTTAAATCCTAAGCTTTCTAGTTGATCTTAAGGCCAAGTTAAGCAGTTCTTTTCCTTATTCATATATGAAGGGCCTCATGCTGTCAGGAAAATACTATTCAATCAGTATGAGTAACTTTCTATGGACAGTACTACCTTAACATGATGTTTCAGTGAGGAGACATTGTAAACACCAAGCATCTGTTCTTAAGTTTGTGGGTTGGTTATACATAAGAAATCCCTTTGGGTTAACCAGAGGTTCTATCAAAATGTTTTACTATATGTAATTATCAATGACAATAAATTAAAAAAATAAAGTTTAGGCATTTCTGGGTCTAACAAAATAGGCTCAAGTTTGATTTTCATGAAATAACTGAAACCATTTTCCCCCACAAAATCACCACCACTAAATCTTAATTATCTTACCAATGGTTTCCTGAGTTTATTCATGATAATATGTGCTTTAGGATAATAAATTGTTAGCCTATCTGGGCAAACCTGGTGTTTTCCCTTTGAGGAAAAAAATATAATATCCTCTTCCTTCCAGAACAATAAAAACTCAAATTGTGCTATCATTAAATACTAGCAAGAACCATCAACTAGAAAGAAAAACAATGCAAATTAATTGTTCATGAATCCATTAAAAACAACAATATCCTAAAATTTTATAGAAAGGATTTGTTTCAGTGGTTAAGCATTTTAGAAGCCCCACCAAAAAAGCTCCCATTCACATCTGCCTTTTTTGCTCTAGCCAAAATGGACATTTTGGCTAGCTCTAGACATCCCTACCTGGATTCCTTCTACAAAATGAGGGTATATAGTTTGAAGACTTCCCTTACAGTAGGGTTGTCCCAATTACTGTTTTTAACCTACTTTGTTTGAACTTTCCAGCAGAAATGTTTTACACAATTATTGGGAAAATCCACTAGCATATCTGCATCCTTTATAATTTGTCAGTCCTCATTGAGCAATGAAGAATCATGTTGTTCATTGCTTAATTCTGTGTTCCTTTCATGAAAGGACTGTATGATAGTACCCTTCTGAGTAACCTCACTGAAAAATTAATTAAGATCAGCTACTTTTAAAAACTATTGATTATGGAAAGATTGAAAGTTATTTTGTGATAATTTTTCACTTTCCAATTTCACTTACCCTAATGCTATTACTAGAAAAGCATACATGGAAATATTATCTCTGTTCTGAAAAGTTCAACACCAAAATCATACCTCTTAGTTTGTTATATTAATTCCGATAAGAAGAAGGCATGACAGCACAAACAAGATGACAAGAGGAAAGTAAGTCAAAATATATGGACACAAATTGTTACATGCAAGTACTTCTAGTAATAAAGCAAAATGAGGAAAGAAAAGGCCAAATTGGGAAATAAAAATCCACAAGATATGATACCAGTCTATTTCTAAGTAATGTTTTCCATGTGGCATTAGATGTTTTTTTAATGTCTTTCAATTATTGCAAAAAGACATCTCAAATTAAGGGTATATACTTCTATACATCGCACCCAATAAACAGATTTTTGTACATGGAATATATATCACTTACATTACAAAGAGAATATGTATAGTTTCCTTTATTGAATACCGAAGTTACAAGTCTTCTAGCCTAAACTGTATACTTCAGTGCTCAGTAATCAACTTTCTCTCTGAATTAAACAAAATAAGATACACAGCAAACAGTACATTTAGCACTCACAAGTAGTTCATTTATATTCACTAAACAAAACTGTAATATCCTCCAGTTTACATTCATGAGTTTCTTTCTGTCAGTAGTAGTAGTAATAATAGTAATAGTAATAGTAGTAGCAGTAATGGTATTTTCTTCAACAACATGAAAAGATTCTTTAAAATTCCATCATTTAGAGAAAACAATATATATTACCCAGTGGTTCTGAATCATAAGTTTAATAAGACCAAATGTGTCAGACTTTTTTTATAAATACGATTAAAAATGTGTTCAGATTTTGTGTAAACCATTAATATTGCTTCCTTTTCAAAATGTCAGGTTATCTCTTTGTAGCATTATCTAAAGGTTTACTGAAATGCATTATACTGTATCATGTGTGCTAAGTCCACTACAATAAAATTTAAACTATATTACCATAGGATTCAAGGTAAATTAATATGTTACACTGTAATCCAATTTTGGAAGCCCAAAAAACAACAGTGTAGTTCATTATAAAAGGGACAGATAATGATTAAATCCAATTGATTAACTTGAAACTCAGCTTACATATCATGAAGGTAGTAGCAACACATGTACTTTATTTTCAAAGGCTTAACTATAACCTATTTAGTAGATTACAACACCAGTATAAAGCCTTTGGCTAAAAAATTTCTCAATTGTACTACAATTCCATTAGATGTAGAATTTACAGAGGACTTATTGAAACCTTTAATTCTTTTTTTTTTTTATTTCTAGATGAGGACATTTATGGGTAGTATACAGGTCTGTCTGCACACATAATTTGTGATTTAATTCTTCTGTAAAAACTTTGGCACCAGCTATATCAGGAGTTCACATATTAGCACAAATGAATGTAGTCCTTTGGTTGTACACAATAACAAGCTTCTATGATACATTTTTTTGTTTTTCTTTTTAAAAAAGCCTATTCTTCAGGATCTGATGTTAAAAAATAATTTACATTGCTTGGCAGTATACTATTATATTTGTATCCTGATTATTGGTAATGATTCCCCAAATCATTTTATGAGACCAGAAAAACTATTAAAGTAACTTTTTTGAAAGGAATTTTACAAGTGAGTGTGCAGAAAAATTGTTAGGACCTTGTAGACACCAATTATATACGTGAACACTTGGACACTACTGCAAAACAACATTGTATGAGTACTGTGGACCTGTGTTTTTTAAATCTCATCTCCCTAAAAAAAGGAGGTTTAAATAGAATATTCAAGTAATGTAGCAGAAGATGATGCCTTTGATATAAGATTAGGCAAAAAGCCACACATTTAATTTTTTCTTCATCCAGTATGGCTGAGGTGAACACTAGAAATCTTACAGGCCAGTTGATGTTCGTTTCTTCATGCTGCGTCGCTGAGCTAAGTTTGAAGCAGCAACAGGCTCAAGGACTGGTTGAAAGGTCTTGTGAGTCAGGGCAGAATATGTGGTGACCACTGCTCCCTAAAATAATGAGAAATAAGACAAATTGAATAACAATCTTTGGAGGTAAAAAAATTCCATATTATATCATGAGAGATTTAACTAGAATACAACCTTATTTCTGAGGCAAGTAATTGCATACACTTGATCTATGCACTGATGTTCCCTTCATGAATTAATACCTGCTTATTTGTATATTTTTTTATTTCAATGACTATGCTTCTTCACATTTTAAAACATTAAAATGTATTCTTTTTATCAGCCTTTCATCACTCATGTAATTTGTTTTAAACATTTTAAGAATTTTATTTTTAATAGAAGTTGTATACATTTAAGACATGGAATATATTGTGATGTACATATATACAGTACAGTGATTACTACAGTCAAGCTAACATATCTTCTCTCACATAGTTATCATTTTTTGTGATGAAAGCATGTGGAATCTACTCTTATCAAATTTCCAATATTTAATACAGTATTATCAACTATAGTCATCATGCTGCACATTAGATACCTAGACTTATTCATCCTACATAACTACAACTTTGTACTTTGACCAATATATCCCCATTTTCCCCTCTTCCCTGCCCCTGGTAACCACCTTTCTATTCTCTGCTTTTAAATATTTGAGTTTTTAAAAATTCCACATATAAAAGAAATTATGTATTTTTTTCTTTATGTGTCTGGCTTATTTCATTTAGCATGTCTTCCAGGTTCATCCATGGTGTTGAAATGGCAGGATCTCCTTTTTTAAAGCTGAATAATATTCCATTGTATATATGTATACCACTATTCATTTATCCTCAAAGAGATCTCTGTGCTCCTGTGTTCAGCACAGCATTATTCATAATAGCCAAGACATTGAAACAACCTAAGTAGGCATCAATAGATAAATGCATAAAATGCTAAAATCTTAAATCTAGGTTCAGTGTCTATAAATATGGGAATTTGCACCAACGGTTATTAATTTAGGAACTAATATCAACATTTTCTTTCCATATGAAACTTGTATTTAGTACACTTCTAGTCCCAGTGTCTCAAGAGCAAGTCAAACACAATCAAAGAATTCTTATTTATCATCAGAACGGCAACAGGTAGAGAAGATTAACAAGAATCCATGGTTGTTATTTAAAAAACAAAAACAAAAACAAAAAAATCTATAAATACACCTTTAAAAAATAAAGGTATTTAAGGTAATTATATGTGTTGTCAGTGAATGGCATGCAGGCTTTATTAAGCATTTAGGAGATGCATAAAAGTATGTTTGTTTTACCTTAATGACATGTGATGTATCATTTCTATTTGGCTGATCATTCAGCAACTGGTCTCTGTGGGTTATCCATGAGTGTTTTAATACTTGTTCTGTAGTGTATCGCTGATGTGGGTCCATATGTAGCATATGGGAGAGCAAATCCTAAAGTAAAATGAAAAAAATATATGTATACACTTATATGAAACTATTTAGCAGCAAAAGTTTTAATAAAATATATTATTTCACATTTTCTCAAAATATAAAAGCATCAGTAGCTTTGTGATCTGTTTTGTTTGACATATACGCAGGGAAAACCAAACCTATACTCTGCAGAGTTAACTGTCAGAATCTTCAAACAGATTTTTTGATATATGGTAAACCCTTATTTGTCATTTCTAAATCAGAGGATACCAAATCTGTGGAACTGGACTGTTAGTGAGGGAGGAAGAAAATGTAAAGTAGCAGGGGTTATCTTGGAATGTGCTAAATAGTCAAGGAGAAAAGAGGTATTGATCTTTGCTGGTAAGCTGGGCCCTAAAGTATAAGGGTATGTGTAGAATCATACAACATAGAAGGGAAGGTCCCATGTTGTTAATACACTCAATAGGTGATGGTTTAAGTATAAAATACTAAAGAAAGTAAGACATAAATCCAAGATTGGCAGCTGACTGCTAGCATTCTAGTGGTCAGAGTATCATAAGTTTCTCACAGACTAACTGTGAATATGCTTACTTTATCTCTATTACAATAACAAGTTGTAAATATAATATAACCTGATTATAAAACACAATTTTAAATATAAACTATCTCTACCAAGCATCTTTTAGAAGAAGGAAAAGTAAACGCTCCTTAACAAGCATCATCTAAAAAAAGTCATCATTTGTGAACATTTCATCAATAGCATAAGTAGTGAAACTAAAGATTCTAAGTAGTAACATCAGAATTTGAAAAATAATGAAAGTATGTAGGAGAATAAAACAATAAAAAATTTATTGGAGAAAGGACAAATATGCAAAAATGAATGGGGAAGTAATTTAGAAAATAACATTGAACTACTTCAATAAAACAGACCTAAATGATATTCATAAAAAATGATAAAAGTTCAATAGTCCAAGGACTTCTGCCTCTAGCCAAAATAGAATACCAGAGGCTGGATTCACCCACCTGTTTGAAACAACACTTCCCACCACACATACATACACACACACACACCAACCATAAAATACAGGAAACAACAGTTTTTCAGAGATAAGATATTAGGCAATAAAGGCAAGTGATCGCTAAGAGATGGGAAACAAATCAAGCAAGCCCTATGATTGCCCAAACTTACCACCTTGAGTGTTTTCAGGCTGTTGTGTAGGTAAGGGAAACCCAGGCAGTGCCTGGCAGGTTCCTTGAGTGGATGAGACAGAACTGAGAGTCAGGGAAGACCAAGGCAGACAGAGTTAGCAGGACTGACTACTAGAGTGGTGAGAGGAGCAGAGAAAATACTACAGAGACCTGTAGAGGGTCTTCCTCAATTATTCAGCAGATTATTGATAAAACAATATCTGTGGGAAAAACTATTTGAAAGGGTTAGAGGGAAATCAGAACTCATAGGGGTAGACAATATTGCTTGTTCTCACAAGTCAGACTGGAAAATCTCATAATTCATGGAGTATTTGGTAGAGTACTTGGAAGTAACTTGCCTGAGTAGTGTGTAGCCCTAAACACTGCTCTGGTCTTGCCTAAGAAATATTAAAAGGGAGACCCCAAATTATTAAATTGTTTCACATAACTTAATTGTGCCCCAGAATAAAGCTCAAGAATATGTGTAAGAATACAAAAGTGTCCAGCATACACTAAGGAAAAATTTACTATATCTGGCTTCTTATCAAAAATTGTCAAGCATACAAAAGAGAAGAAAAATAACATATGAGAAGAAACCAATCAATCAAAATTGGCCCATAATTGATACATATGTTAGAATTAGCAGATAAGGACATTAAAACAGTTATTATAACTCCATTCTATATATTAAAAATAGAGACACAGAAGATATAAGAAGTCACAAATCAAATTTCTAGAGATAAAAACTAAAATGTGAGACAAAAAATTTAAAATGAATGAAAATTTGATATGGTAGGTAAAAAGATTGGTAAAGACACAGCAATAGATTCTATCAAAAAGGAACACAGTATAAAAAAAAGAACAGAGCATCAGTGACCTGTGAGACAACTTCAAGCAGCATAATACACAAATGCAATTGGTGTCCCAAAAAGAAAGAAAGGAAGAAAAAATATGTGAGAGAATAATGTTTCCAAAATTTCCAAATTTTACAGAAACCATAAACCTACAGATCTAAAAAGCTCAATGAAGTCCGAGTGCAAGAAAAATAAAGAAAATTATATCAAGGACATCGAACCAAATTTCTCAAAATCCAAGGCGGAGAAAACTTTAAAAGCAAATAGAGATTAAAAAAAAAAAAAAAAAAAAGACATGTTACATATAGTGAAAAAAATATCAGAATGATAGAAGATTTCTTGTGAGAAAAAAAAAAATCAAATAACAAGACAATAGAACTCCTGAACAACCAACGGGTCAAAGAAAAAAACAAATGGTAAGTTAAAATAAACCAAAACAGAAATAAAACATGCCAAAACTTATGGGATGGAGCAAAAACAGGTTTAAGAAGGAAAGTTTATAGCAATGAATGCCTACATTAAGAAAAAAAGAAAGATCTCAAAAAAGAAATAGGGAAACAAGAAAACTCTCAAATAACTCAACCTTATACTTCAAGGAACTAGAAAAAAAGAAAAAGCTCTAGAACAGGAGGAGGGACATAATAAAGATCAAAGCAGAAATAAATGAAATAAAGAGCAAAAAAACAATACAAAGAGAGAACTCAGAGCTGGCTTTTTGAAAAGATAAATAAAATTGACAAACCTTTAGGTAGACTAAGAAAAAAAAGAAGACTCAAATTAAATGCAAAATGAAAGAGGAGACATTACAAATGATGCCACAGAAATAAAAAGGACCATGAGACTACTATGAAAATTTATATCAACAAACTGGATGACCTAAAAGAAATACATAAATTCCTAGATATACATATCCTACCAAAAGTGAATCATGAAGAAAAAGAAAATCTGAATAGACCAATACTATGTAAGGAGACTAAAGCAGTAATCAAGAATCTCCCAACACAGAAAATCCCAAACAGATGGTTTCACTGGTGAGTATACCAAACATTAAAGAAAATAAATGCCTACCCTTCTAAAACTCTTCTAAAAATTGAAGAGGAGGAAACATTCCCAAACTCATTTTATGAGGCCAGCATTACCCAATATTAAACCCATATAAAGATACTACAAGAAAATACAGGCTGCTATCATTGATGACTATACATGCAAAAATTCTCAACAAAATAGTAGCTAACCAAATTCAACAGCACATTAAAAAGAACACACAACATGATCAAGTGGGATTTATCCCTGGTTTGTAAGGGTAGTTCAATATTCTCAAATCAATCAACATGATACACTACATTAATAAAGAAAGGTTAAGAACCACATGATCACTTCAATAGATGCAGAAAAAGCATTTGACAAAGTGCAACATCCATTCATGATAAAAGCCCTCAACAAAGTAGGGTTAGATGGACCATACCAAACCCAATAAAGGTCATATATGAAAAATGCACAGCTAATATCATCCTCAATGGGGAAAAACTGAAAGTTGTTACACTACAGTCAGGACAAGACAGGGATGTCCACTCTCACCACTGTTATTTAACATGTTACTGAAGTCCTAGCCACAGGAATCAGAAAAAGAAAAAAAAAAAAAAAAAGAAAGAAATACAAAGCATCCAAATCTGCAGAGAAGTCAAACTTTCATTAATTGCTGATGACATGATACTATATATAGAAAACCTAAAAGACTCCACCAAAAAATTGCTAGAACTGATACATGAACTCAGTAAAGTCACAGGATACAAATTCAATATGCAGAAATCTGTTGCATTTCTATACACAAGTAATGAAGCAACAGAAGTAGAAATCAAGGAATCAATCCCATTTACAATTGCACCAAAAGCCATAAGATACCTAGGAATAAATCTAACCAAAGAAGTGAAAGACCTGTACTCTGAAAACTATGAAACACTGATGAAAGAAATTGAAGATGACACAAAGAAATGGAAAACATTCCTTGCTTGTGGATTGGAAGAACAAATATTGTTAAAATGTCCATACTACCTAAAGCAATCTACACGTCCAATACAATCCCTATCAAAATACCACCAGCATTTTTCACAGAGCTAGAACACACAATCGATCCTAAAATTTGTGTGGAACCACAAAAGACACTGAATAGCCAACACAACATTGAAAAAATCAAGCAAAGCTGGAGGCATAACAATTGTAGACTTGAAGCTCTATAACAAAGCTGCAGTGATCAAGACAGTATGGTACTAGCACAAAAACAGACACATAGATCAATGGAACAGAGTAGAAAACCTAGAAATGAACCCACAACTATATGGAAAAAAAGACGTTCTCTTCAACAAATGGTGTTGGGAAAATGGACAGCAACATGCAAAAGAAGGAAACTGGAACACTTTCTTATACCATACACAAAAATAAATTCAAAATGGATGAAAGACCTAAATGTGAGGCAGGAAACCATCAAAATCTTAGAGGGGAGCACAGGCAGTAACCTCTTTGACATCAGCCATTGCAACTTCTTACTAGATATGTCTCCTGAGGCAAGGGAAACAAAAACAAAAATAAATTATTGGGACTTCATCAAAATAAAAAGCTTCTGCACAGTGAAGTAAATGATCAACAAAACTAAAAGGCATCCCATGGGGTGGAAGAAGATATTTGCAAATGACATGTCTGGTAAAGGGTAGTATCCAAAATATAAAAAGCACTTATAAAACTCAACAGCCAAGAAACAATCCAATTAAAACAATGGGAAAAAGATACCAATAGACATTTTTTTTCCAAAGAAGACATCCAGATGACAACACACATGAAAAGATGCTCAACATCACTGACTATCAGGGAAATACAAATAAAAACTACAATGAGATATCACCTCATACCAGTCAGAATGGCTAAAATCACAACACAAGAAACAACAGATATTAGTGAGGATGTGGAGAAAGGGTAATTCTCTTACACTATTGAGAATGTAATATAATATTAAGTCTGGAATTGTGATGCCTAGAGTCTTGCTTTTTTTTTCTTTATCAAGGTTGCTTTGGCTATTCAGGGTCTTTTGTGGTTCCACACAAATTTTAGGATTGTTTGTTCTAGCTCTGTGAAAAATGCTGTTGGTATTTTGATAGGGAATATGTTCAATGTGTAGATTGCTTTGAGTAGTATGGACATTTTAATAATATTTGTTCTTTTAATCCACAAGCAAGGAATGTTTTCCATTTCTTTGTGTCATCTTCAATTTCTTTCATCAGTGTTTCATAGTTTTCAGAGTACAGGTCTTTCACTTCTTTGGTTAGGTTTATTCCCAGGTATCTTACAGCTTTTGGTGCAGTTGTAAATGGAATCAATTCCTTGATTTCTACTTCTGTTGCTTCATTACTCATATATAGAAATGCAGCAGCTTTCTGTCTATTGATTTTTGTACCCTGTGACTATACTGAATTTGTCAGTTCTAGCAATTTTTTGGTGGAGTCTTTTGGGTTTTCTATATAGAGTACCATGTCATCTGCAGGTAGTGAAAATCTGATTTTTTCCTAGCTAATTTGGATGCCTTTTCTTTCTTTGTGTTGTCTGCTTGCTGTGGCTAGGAGTTCCAGCAGTATATTAAATAAAAGTGGTGAGAGTGGCATCCCTGTCTTGTTCATAACCACAGAGGAAAAGCACTCAGTCTTTCCCCATTGAGGATGATATTATCTGTGGGGCTTTTTTTACATATGGCCTTTATGATGTTGAGGTATGTTCCCGCTAACCCTTCTTTGTTGAGGGTTTTAATCATGAATGGATGTTCTACTTTGTCAAATGTTTTTTCTGCATCTGCTGAAAGGATCATATGGCTCTTATCCTTTCTTTTATTAATGTGGTATCTCATGTTGATTGATTTGTGAATATTGAACCATCCTTGCAACCCAGGAAAAAAATCCCATTTGATCATGAGGAGTACTATTGGATTTGATTTGTTAGTATTTTGTTTAGAATTTTTGCATACATTTTCATCAGGAATATTGGCCTATGGTTCTCTTTTTTGGTGGAGTGGTTATTTGGTTTTGGTATGAGGGTAATTCTGGCCTTGTAGAATGCATTTGTAAGTTTTCAGTCCATTTCTAATTTTTTGAATAGTTTGAGAAGAAAAGGTATTATCTCTTCTTTAAATTTTTAGTAGAATTCACGTGTGAATTCCCCTTGTCCTGAACTTTTGTTGGGAGATTTTTGATTACTGACTGAATTTCTTTGCTGGTTATCAGTCTCTTTAAGGTTTCTATTTCTTCCTGTTTCAATTTTGGTAGTTTATATGTTTCCAGGAATTTATCCATTTCTTCCAGGTTATCCAATTTTTTGGCATACAATTTTTCATACTATTCTCTTAAATTGTTTGTATTTCTGTGGTGTTGGTTGTTATTACTCCTCCCTTATTTGTGATTTTATTCATTTGGGTCCTTTCTCTTCTTTTTGATAAGTCTGGCTAGGGTTGTTTTTCAATTTCATTAATTTTTTCAAACAACCAGCTCCTGGTTTCATTAATCTGTTCTACTTTTTTTTTTTTTTTTTTTTTTATTTCTTTTGTGTTTTTTTTTTTTTTTATTTTTTTTTTTTTCCCATCTTCTTCTGGTTTAATTTATTTTTTTTTTTTTTTTTTTTTTTTTTTTTTTTAGTTCCTATGTGATTTATTTCTGCTCTAATTTTTATTATTTCCCATCTTCTTCTGGCTTAAGATGTTTTTGTTGTTCTTTTTCTAACTCCTTTAGGTGTAAGGTTAGGATGTTTATTTTGGATTTTTCTTACTTTTTGATATAGGCCTGTATTGCTCTATACTTCCTGCTTATGACCACTGTTGTTACATCCCACAGGCTTTCAACTGTTGTGTTTTCATTTTCATTTGTTTCTATTTATTTATTTTTTATTTCTTCCTTGATTTCCTGGTTCACCCATTCATTGATTAGTAGCATGTTATTTAACCTCCATGTGTTTGTGGTCTTTCCATATTTTTTTCTTGTGGTTGACTCCAAGTTTCTTATCACTGTAGTCTGAAAATATGCATGGTATGATCTAAATCTTTTTGTATTTTTTTGAGGCCTGACTTGTGACCCAATATGTAATATATTCTGGAAAATGTCCCATGCAGAGTTGAAGAGAATGTGTACTCTGCTGCTTTAAGATGAAATGTTTTCAATATACCTATTAAGTCCATTAGGTCCAGTGTGTCATTCAAAGCCATTGTTTCAATGTTGATTTTCTGCTTAGATGATATATCCATTACTTTAAGTGGAGTGTTAAAGTCCCCTACTGTTATTGTATTATTATCAATATGTTCCTTTATTTTTGTTACCAAGTGTTTTATATATTTGAATGTTCCCAAGTTGGGGGCAAAAATATTTACAATTGTTAGATCTTCTTATTAGACAGTCACTTTTATATTGATATAGTGCCTTTCTTCATCTCTTGTTAGGGTCTTTGGTTTAAATTCTGGTTGGTCTGATATAAGTATTGCTACTCCAGCTTTCTTTTGATGTCCATTTGCAATGATAAATGTTTCTCTGTCCCCCCACTTTCAATCTGCAGGTGTCTTTCAATCTAAAATGAGTCTTGTAGGCAACATGTCGATTGGTCTTTTTTTTTTTTTTTTTTTTTAATCCATTCTTATACCCCATGTCTTTTGGTTGGAGCATTTAATCCACTTACACTCAGAGTAATTATTGATAGATATGTATGTAGTGCCATTCTATCACTTGTTTTGTCATTGTTTCTGGAGATTTTCTCTGTTCCTGTCTAGTCTTTTTCACTTTTGGTCTTTCCCTTCCACTCAGAGTCCCCTTTAATATCTCTTGCAGGGCTGGCTTAGTAGTCATGAACTCCTTTCATTTTTGTTTGTCTGAGAAACTTTATCTCTCCTTCTATTCTGAATGATAGTCTTGCTGAATAGAGTATTCTTGCCTTCAGATTTCTACCATTTAGCCTGTTGAATATATCTTGCTTGCCAACTTTATGTTGAGAGAGCTGCACCTAACCTGCAGTGTCTTCCTTTGTAAGTTAGGGACTTCTGTCTTCTGCCTGTAGGATTTTTTCTTTGTTGCTATATTTTGCAAATTTAACCATGATATGTCTTGGTGTTGGCCTGCTTTTGTTGATTTTAATAGGATTTCTCTGTGTCTCCTAGATTTAGATATCTATTTCTTTCCCCAGATTAGGGAAGTTTTTGACTATTATTAATGAAATAAATTTTCTGTCCCCTTTTCTCTCTCTTCTTCTTCTGGGACTCCTATGAGTGTTATTATGTTTGATGGAGTCACTGTGTTCCCTAAGTCTATTCTCATGTTCCACAATTCTTTGTTCTCTCTTTTGTTCAGCTTCATTATTTTCTATTACTTTATCTTCTGTATCACTTTTTGTTCCTCTGCCTCTTCCTTCCTTGTGTTCATTGCATCCGGTCTGTTTCAAATATCTATTGCATTTTCCATTTCTATTTTTTTATCTCTTTTATCTCTGTGGTAAGTGTCTCCCTGAAGTCTTACATTCTTTTCTCAAACCCAGCAAGTATCCCTATGATTGTTGCTTTAAATTCTCCATTAGGCATATTGCTTATATCTGTTTCACTTAGATATCTGGCTGTGACCTTATCTTGTTTCATTTTAGATGAATTCCTCTGTCTCGGCATTTTGTCTAAGTCTCTGTCTTCTCTGTGTTAGAAGAGCCTGTTTTGTGTCCTGCTCCTGAGAGTAGCTTTATACAGAAGAGGTCATATAGTGTCCAGGGTATGGTGCTTCAGGGAATGTCTCTTTTATGCATTGCAGGCACTCGGCTGCTGTGTTCTGGGTGCTTTATCCTTCAGGCCAGTCATCTGAAGAGTCTCTCCTTGTGTGCAGTGGGCAGTGTTTGGTCCTTGGGCAGAGTTGAACTTTACTTAATACAAACATATATAGAAGAAATTTTACTCTAATATCTTCTTTTACTGCATCCCACAGGTTTTGGAATATTGTTTCTTTTTCTTTTGTTTGCAGAAATATTATATTTGATGTTTTATTTCTTAATTGGTCCACTGCTTGTACAATAGTGTGTTGTTTAATATTTACATATTAAATATTTAATAATTACATTGTAGATTTTCTAGCTTGGTTTTACTGTTGATTTTTAGTCTTGTACCATTGTGGTTGGAATATACTTGGTATGATTTCAGTCATCTTAAATTTGTAATATTTGTTATGTCTCCTTTTATGTGATTTAACCAGGGTATTTTTCTGTACTTGAAGAAAATGAATATTCTACTTTTCTTAGATGGAATGTTTTATATGTATCTTTTAGAACCATGTATTGTTAACTATGTGTCAAGTAAAAAATGTTCTTGTTGAAAAAAAATAACTGAGGGTACTCGTTTAAAACAAAGTATATCAGAGTGGAAATGGGTTGGGGGATGGGTGAAATAGGTGAAGGGGATTAAAAGTACACTTATCATGATGAGCACTGAGTAATGAGGTATAGCACTGTTGAGAGTTTTCCCCCAAGGTCAGGAACATGGCAGGGATGTCCACTATAACCACTGCTATTCAACATAGTGTTAGAAGTCCTAGCCACAGCAATCAGACAACAAAAAGAAATTAAAGGCATCCAAATCAGCAAAGAAGAAGTCAACTCTCACTCTTAGCAGATGATATGATATTTTTTGTGGAGAACCCAAAAGACTTCACCCCAAAACTGCTAGAACTCATACAGGAATTCAGTCAAGTGACAGGATATAAAATCAATGCACAGAAATCAGTGGCATTCCTATACACCAACAACAAGACAGAAGAAAGAGAAATTAAGGAGTCGATCCCATTTACAATTGCACCCCAAACCATAAGATACCTAGGAATAAATCTAACCAAAGAGGTACAGAATCTGTACTCAGAAAACTATAAAATACTCATGAAAGAAATTGAGGAAGACACAAAGAAATGGAAAAACTTTCCATGCTCATGGATTGGAATAATAAATATTGTGAAGATGTCAATGCTACCTAGAGCAATCTACACATTTAATGCAATCCCTATCAAAATACCATCCACTTTTTTCACAGAAATGGAACAAACAATCCTAAAATTTGTATGGAACCAGAAAAGACCCCGAATAGCCAGAGGAATGTTGAAAAAGAAAAGGAAAGCTGGTGGCATCACAATTTCGGACTTCAAGCTCTATTACAAAGCTGTCATCATCAAGACAGTATGGTACTGGCACAGAAACAGACACATAGATCAATGGAACAGAATAGAGAGCCCAGAAATGGACCCTCAACTCTATGGCCAACTAATCTTCGACAAAGCAGGAAAGAATGTCCAGTGGAAAAAACACAGTCTCTTCAACAAATGGTGCTGGGAAAATTGGAAAGCCACATGCAGAAGAATGAAACTGGACAATTTCCTTACACCACACACAAAAATAGATTCAAAATGGATGAAAGACCTAAATGTGAGACAGGAGTCCATCAAAATCCTTGAGGAGAACACAGGCAGTAACCTCTTCGACCTCAGCTGCAGCAACTTCTTCCTAGAAACATCACCAAAGGCAAAGGAAGCAAGGGCAAAAATGAACTACTGGGACTTCATCAAGATAAAAAGCTTTTGCACAGCAAAAGAAACAGTCAACAAAACCAAAAGACAATCGACAGAATGGGAGAAGATATTTGCAAATGGCATATCAGATAAAGGGCTAGTATCCAAAATCTATAAAAACTTATCAAACTCAATACCCAAAGAACAAATAATCCAATCAAGAAATGGGCAGAAGACATGAACAGACATTTTTTTTTTTTTTTTTTTTTTCCAGAGAAGACATCCAAATGGCCAACAGACACATGAAAAAGTGCTCAACATCGCTCAGCATCAGGGATATCCAAATCAAAACCTCAATGAGATACCACCTCACACCAGTCAGAATGGCTAAAATTAACAAGTCAGGAAATGACAGATGTTGGGCAAGGATGCAGAGAAAGGGGAACCCTCCTACACTGTTGGTGGGAATGCAAGCTGGTGCAGCCACTCTGGAAAACAGTATGGAGCTTCCTCAAAAAGTTGAAAATAGAGCTACCATACGACCCAGCAATTGCACTACTGGTTATTTACCCCAAAGATTCAAATGTAGTGATCCGAAGGGGTACGTGCACCCCGCTGTTTATAGCAGCAATGTCCACAATAGCCAAACTATGGAAAGAGCCAAGATGTCCATCGACAGATGAATGGATAAAGAAGATGTGGTATATATATATATATATATATATATATATATATATACACAATGGAATATTATGCAGCCATCCAAAGGAATGAAATCTTGCCATTTGCAATGACGTGGATGGAACTGGAGGGTATTATGCTGAGCGAAATAAGTCAATCAGAGAAAGATGTATCATATGATCTCACTGATATGAGGAATTCTTAATCTCAGGAAACAAACTGAGGGTTGCTGGAGTGGTGGGGGGTGGGAGGCATGGGGTAGCTGGGTGATAGACATTGGGGAGGGTATGTGCTATGGTGAGCGCTGTGAATTGTGTAAGACTGTTGAATCACAGACCTGTACCTCTGAAACAAATAATACATTATATGTTAAAAAAAAAGAAGATAGTAGGAAGGGAAAATTGAAGGGGGGGAAGGCAGAGGGGGAGACAAACCATGAGAGACTATGGACTCTGAGAAACAAACTGAGGGTTCTAGAGGGGAGGGGGGTGGGGGGATGGGTTAGCATGGTGATGGGTATTAAAGAGGGCACGTTCTGCATGGAGCACTGGGTTTTATGCACAAATAATGAATCATGGAACACTACATCAAAAACTAATGATGTAATGTATGGTGATTAACATAACATAATAAAAAAATAAAGACTCATGCTTGGCAAAAAAAATAAAACAAAATAAAATAAAAGCTATCGTACTAGAAGTTCTAAAAGGATTTCATTATAATATTTTAAGTATTAAAATGTTCTGTAATATAGATTATGTAAATGTTAAGTTTCAGTATACTTGATTTTCATATTATATAAAAGAACTGGGTGAACAAGAACACCTTTGCTGTTATGATTAAAGGTTTATAGACCTCTCTCTTTCATTCTACTCACGTAAGGCAAACTAATAAAGCCTTTTTTCTCCGGAAAGTCTTCTCTATCTTATAGTAGAATGAAAAGAATACTGGACTGAAAATCAACTCCAGCTCTGCCATTCATTGGTGTATGACCATGGACAAGATAAATTATACACACCTTGGTTTATCTAACTACACAATGATGGACCAGGTCCCTTCCAGCTCCAGAAATCTATGACTTCGAAATACGTAAACAAAGACTCTTCTATTAAAAGAATGTTCAAGCCAAAATGAAAAATAAATATTTATGTAAAACCTGGCCACTTATTGCAAATTTAGTCATTCACAATAGGACAGTATCTATCTTTATATACAGACAGAAAAATCTTAGTGTGCAAATTAACAATGGAAGGTATATCTGAAGAAAAGATTAGTTTATGAAAAAGTATTCAATTAAGTATTATGCTAAGTGTGTTAGAAAATGTAAAAATGAGTATGACATTTAAACACTGAGGAGGAAGAATAAAAATGCACACAAATACATGACAAAGGAGAATGTGTTAAGTGCTCTAATAAAGTACATACAACATAGTAATGGGAACACAGTAGAGGACATGTAGAAGTTGCTTTTTTTACAGGAGACGAGGGAAGAGGTCATAAATAATTGTCCCATAAGAACTTCTACTGGTCAACTCTTTGTTGGTTAAAGGTCTATGTACTTGAAAAAAGTAACACTTTGTTTACTTAAAATATTATAAAATTTAGATAGAACAGTCTAATTAATCAGGTATTATTGTGTTTACATGGAGTGACACTATGAGATTTTCATTACTCTTGCCTCTTCTACTTTTGCTTAGTTTACAAGATACTTTTTGTCTTCCCTGTTTTACAAAAGGTAAGCAGTAAAATGCCAATGTTCTTGAAGCCTGCAGTTTGGAGGTGAGGAGTTAGCTGAAACTGTTGTAGCAATAAAACACATAAAACTATCACCTCTCACACCTACCACACTTTAACTGAATGAACAAAGTTTATGAACTCTGCATGGACAGGAGGCAAACAGAATCATCTTCTATATGCTTCTGGTGTTGGCATTCACCAATAGCAAGAAGAACATTTAAAAATTGTAATGAACTGCAATTAAGTAAAGCAACTGTCAAGAGATGATTGTAAGCCAAACCATGAGAGACTCTTGACTCCAGGAAAACAAAACAAAACAAAACAAAACTGAGTGTTGTGGAAAGGTAGGTGGGTGGAGAGTTGGGGTCACTGGGTGATGGACATTAAGGAGGGCACATGATGTGATGAGCACTGGGTGTTATATGCAACTAATGGATCATTGAACAGTACGCCAAAAACTAGTGATGCACTATATGTTGGCTAATTAAATTTAAATAAAAAAAAAAAGAAAAGAGATGATAGCAAATGCCACAATTCTCACAACTAAGGGGTGCTAGTTTAAGGAGTTATGGGCAACTGAAGAATAGTTTACCTTTATCACTAATTTAAAACAATCAAAAAAATCAAACTGTTAAAATGTACAGGAGATAGGTTTTTTTTTTTAGAAGGTTCATGTAAGTTCCTTTGCTCAGTATTTGCCACCATTTTCAGAAAACTTTCAAAGATAGAACTAAAGTCACTTGATCCATAAAAAGGGAATACATGAAAGACCTTGTGAAATATTTCAACAATATCCCCCAATATCTTTTCCTATGTTAATTATTCCAGAATATCACACTAAAAGAGGAGGTGAGAATAAAACTAAACTGTAATATGTATTATTATTTCTTTATTTTTTAGCAGGGGGAGCAGCAGAGGGAGAAGCAGGCTCAATCCCAGGACCCTGGAAGCATGACCTGAGCCAAAGGCAGATGCTTAACCAACTGAGCCACCCAGGTGTCCTGTATTATTATTTCTTAAGCACTAGACAGACTCAAACATAAAACACATGGAACATGGAAAACTGAAATCTAAGCATAATTGTCATATGAATCTCTATTTCAGCATTACATTCACTGTTGCTAGTTTTTTTTTTTTTTTAAAGAAATGCAAGAGGATCATATGTATAGCTTTAAACATTGGACTTACTCCTTGGGAAAATGCATTTTCTGACAAACAAACTGGCTGACTAGAACATACATGTATTTATTGAATAATACTAGTAGTTTCAATCACTTTACATGGAGAAATACAACAAATTATAAATAAACCGAACTGCAAAGAAATGGAATTTTGGAGAATTTAGTCCCCAAATTTTATAGATGAGAAGACTGAGACAGCTAGTTAGTAGTTCACAAACTAATAGTCAGTACTCCTGGCTTCCAATCGGGTGTTTTTTTACTATACCACACAGTACACTTGTCTCATAGCCAATATCCAAACATAATTCCTTATGTGTTTTTCTAATGTTTAAAAGGTAGTTACAATCAAATCCCTGATTTATTTACTCTATAATAATTAGGATATGAGATTTACTCCACAATATACTCTACAGATAAGCTAGTATTCTTGAGACAGTTATGTTTTATAATTAGCAGCTATTAAATATAAGCAATTCCTTTTGTCTTAAATTGTTTTCTACTTCAAATTGCAGCTTAAAAGCTTCAGGACCCTATAAGCCACATGCTGACAGCCTTTGCATTTTTGTTTTAAAACTCAAAATTTTTAAATTATATATGTTAAAAGAGTTCATAGTCAAGGTTTGATCAATTTTTTTCCCCTAAATTAAATCAGGCCGGTTACACTGAACCTGTACAGCCTACTATGGCAGCCACTAGCCATATGTGGCTATTAAGCCTTTTAAAATGTGGGTAGTCCAACTTGTGGTGAGCATAGTATAGTGTATAAACTAGTTGAATCACTATGCTGTATACCTGAAACTAATGTAACATTGTGTGGCAACTATACACAAATAAATTTAATGAAAAAGAAAAATAATTTTTGAAAAATGTGGGTAGTCTAAATTTATATGGGCTCTAAGTATAAACTACATAGCAGGTTCTGAAGACTTAGTATAAAAAAAAGAATGTAAAATATCTTATTAATTTTTATACTGTTTAGATATTGAAATGATATATTGTGGATATACCAGGTTAAATAAAAGATATTCTTAAAATTAATTTCACCTGTTTCTTTTTTGTTTTTTAATGTGGCCACTAGAAATTTTTAAATTACATATGTAGCTTACATTATATTTCTATTGGACAGCTCTAAGTTTTCAATAATAAATATCTAGGTGGTACTGATAAAAAGTTTGTATATTCTCAAAGAATAAGTTAGCATTAAAACTGCATAATCACTAGTCAATGTCTGTGCTAAAGAAGAAATGATGTGTAAAAATACACTAAATACAGAAATCAGCTCTAGTTGGCTTTAAATTTGTGTTTTCCCCCAGTAGATTTATATTTTTAGTTTTGGTTAATACTGAAAATAGTTTATATTCCTTGAACACATATGAACTGATATGAGAGAAATATCGCCTAGAAGCATGGTAGAAAAAAAAGTCAGCCTTCATCTTGTTCAAACCACATATAAATGTGAGTTGACTTAAAAACAAATACTGACATATAACACCATCAGATACTCTGCAAATACAGACTAGGCTACAACTTAAAGGTTTTAGCAATTTAAAGTGAATGCAACAAAACAAAAGATATTTATAATTTATACCTTTGCTCCATCTGAAATATTGTCCCAGTTTCCACCACTCAATGAGAACTTGCCATTGCCTATACGTAGCAGTATCTCTTCAGGAGTATCATTGGGGCCATTAGCAAATGGAGTGTAGCTATTAATAAAATAGATTTTAATAGACATTAGGGCCTAACATACAAATTAAATCTAATTAAAAGTGAAGAGGATAAGACAACATGCAAATATTTACTACAGCAAATTGAGTATCATCTAATATTTTCCTTCATTCTTCATATCAAATTTTATATTTCAATGAACTTAATTCTAATGAATTAATTAATAGAGAGTCTTGCCTACATCGATATTTTTTTCCTTTGATCAGTTAATCAATGTAAAATAAAATAAAGGTGGCATTTCATGTAAAGCTATAGGCTTAAAATTGGACCAGAATAAAACATGCAAATTTTGTATTCTCCCAGGCATAAGTTAGCAAACCAAATATACCTACTATGAAGAAATCGTCAATTTTATATATTTAGAATGTATTTATCGATTAGTTCAAATTTATTCATTAGCATTTTATCAGTATTATCCACGGGAACAGGTTAACAATATTTTAATTAATGTCTATAAACAATGATTTAAATATTTATATCAATATAACAAAAAACCTCTATAGTTGAAGACAAATAGATTGTACAATGTTAAAGTAGTTTAAAAATTAATTATGGAATAACAAAAGTGATCAGTTTTGTAACATTCTAACAGGTGGAACTGAAAATCGTATTCAAATTTGGGAATAGAAAGGCTTATGGTTAAGAAGTATGAGGAAGATATCTTAATATGCTAATGCTTAATTCTCTTATGTAACAATTAAGTAGAGATAATTACTCTTCGCTTTAGTACTTCCTGTGGTCTATAACTAAATATTTTGTATATGTATATAGCATATCTATAAATATTTGGAATACACTGATATATGTAATTACCACCAAGTCAATAAATAATTCAGTCACAATATTCATAACATATTTACAACACTCCTGTTATGTCAAGAATATTTAAATTATATGAAACGCCTTCTTTAAAAAGTCACACCTAAGTATATTATATAATTACATTATAATTCTTCAAATTCCATTCTATGCCTTTTTCTACAGCCATATTTATTCTTAAATAACATTATTATTAAGACTAAAACAGCACTTATATTATTTGTAAATTACCAATAGTAAAATAATCCAATTATTCCTTTTTCTTTTAGTATTTATCTTTTTCAGAGAAGGCTGCTGTGTATGTTTCTGTAGTTTAGTATTCTGTTGCTATTTATATTTTTTATAAAGCTCAGTCTTACTTAATCTCTATCACCAGGAAAGCCAGAATTCAAATATTTTAAAAATTTAAATCAGTATCAACAAGCTCAATGGGCAAACACCCATTGAAAGAAGAAATTATTTTATGTTCAAGTAAACATTTTCAAACCTTAATGGACTGAAAGTAAAATACCAAAATAAAAATATGTGCTTTATTTTTAAAAGTTTTAGTTCTAGTTGAAAATTCTTTTAATGTATATATCTGAATAATGCCTCATCAAATACCTTACTTCATGTTTTCACATTTTATAAATAAACAATAGATGATATTTTAAAATGTTCATAGCATTTTACTTAAGGCTATTTTCATCTATCCATTTCTTTACAGATAGAGATATATAGATGAAATTCAAATTATGATGTGTATTATTATTTCTTACCCAGCCAGCATCGTGTAAAAAAGGACACCCAGGCTCCAAATATCACAAGCAGCATCATAGCCCTGCTGCATAAGAACCTGAGAAAGAAATACACATTATCTGGTATTACTCAGTATAAATTCGGTTTTATTATCCAAAAGGCAGTTGTATTTCCAATAATCTCACAAATGTTCACAATGTAAAAGCTTAGATCATTTAAATCTTTTCAATAATAGATTCATGTAATGTCAAAGGCAAAGTCTTTTGCAATTAGCAAGCATTAAGTAAATGGCTATTAATAAGGTGATTGAGTAACATGGGTCATTAAAAAAAAACAAAAAACTTTGAAGATATGATCCCTGACCCTAATGAGTTTTCACTCCTCCTCTTAGAAAAACCAGACACAGACAACAAAATTTAAGATTAATATTGTATAGAGAGCCTAATATGTACTATACACAATACTGTCTTTTCATCCTGACACTGACTCTATGAGGTAGATATTACTCTTTCTATTTTGAAGATGAGGACACTAAGGCAAATATATTATAATTTGCCCAACATCACAAAACTAGTAAGTAGTACAGTTGGTATTCTTACTCTAGAGATTGTGCTTTTAGTATCTATGATAATTGCCTCCTTACCATGCAAAAGATGGTAAGATAATATATGCTCTCATGAAAGCAAGATGCATTTATATTTTACATCAAAGCCTTATATGTTTTGGGAAGAGCAGTATATTTCTGGATCACGAAAACACATTTGATACATTCCAAATGGTTTCATTAATTTTTCATGCAATAGTTCAGCTAGTTGTTCTGTGTCTTAGAGCTAGTGATTATATCAAATAATATGTTTATTATATATTCATGTGAGTTTTCTCTATGAAATTAATAAAGTTTGTTGAAAAATAAAGAGATGACATGGATTACAAGAACAAATACTACAAAAATCTCTATAGTACCCAAAGCAATCTACACACTTAATGCAATCACTTAATGCAATCAAAACACCACCAGCATTTTTCAGAGTTAGAACAAACAATCCTAAAATTTGTATGGAACCACAAAAGACCCCAAACAGCCAAAGCAATCTTGAAAAAGAAAAGCAAAGCTGGAGGCAACACAATTCCAGACTTCAACTTATATTACAAAACTGGAATGATCAAGACAACATGGTAGTGGCACAAAAATAGACACATAGTTCAATAGAACAGAATAGAAAACTCAGAAATGAACCCACAAATCTATGGTCAATTAATCGTTGACAAAGCAGGAAAGAATATCCAATGAAAAAAAGAGTCTTTAACAAATGGTGTTGGGACAACAGGACAGCAACATGCAAGAGAATGAAACTGGACCACTTTCTAACACCATACAAAAAAATACACAAAATGGATTACAGACCAAAAAATGGATTAAAGACCTAAATTAAGACAGGAAACCATAAAGATCCTAAAAGACAACTGAGGCAGTAACCTCTTTGATACTGGCCATAAGAATATCTCTCTAGAGGGTGCCTGGGTGGCTCAGTTGGTTAAGAGACTGCCTTCGGCTCGGGTCGTGATCCTGGAGTCCCTGGATCGAGTCCCGCATCGGGCTCCCTGCACGGCGGGGAGTCTGCTTCTCCCTCTGACCCTCCCCCCTCGCATGTGCTCTCTCTCATTCTCTCTCTCTCAAATAAATAAATAAAATCTTAAAAAAAAAAAAAAAAAGAATATCTCTCTAGATGAGATCAGGCACGTTCAGGGTGGTATGACCTAACCTTACACCTAAAGGGGAAGGAGAAAGAACAGCAAATAAAGACTAAATCCGGCAGAAGAAGAGAAATAATAAGGAGGAGCAGAAATCAATGAAATAGAAAACAAAAGAAGAGTAAAAAAATATTTAAAAAAAAAGTGTTTCTTTCTTTACAATTTTGAGATGTAGTTTCTTCTAACAAACTGACCAAAATACACTCAGGATATAGTGTATTGCTCTGTTCTGTTCACCTGCCTGTTTATATTCCTTATTTTTTCTCTCTTTTTTGTATTTAAATTTTCATTTTACAGTTACATTCCATCCTTTCATTGTATTTAATTTATTTTTGTACATATATAAGTTTTTCTTTCTGTACATTTTGGGATCTACTTTTCCAGCAAAAGGACCAAAATACACAGGATCCAGTGTATTGTTCTAGTCTGTTCATCTGTCTGATTATATCCTCTTTAAAAAAAATTTTTTTTCAGTTTCAGGTCTCTTCTGATTTGTTTAGTATATATTTCTCTGGGGTTGTTATTGCCATTTTAGCACTTTGTTCTCTTGTCCATCTATTCTTCTCTGGATAGAATCACAAGAAGGAAAAACTCACCTCAAAAAAGAGAACAAAAGGCAGGCAGTACTGACCGCCAGGGACCTAATCAGTACAGACATAAGTAAGATGTCAGAACTAGAGTTCGGAATACTGATTATAAAGATACAAGCTGAGCTTGAAAAAAGCATAGAAGACACTAGAGAATCATTTTCTGGAGAAATAAAAGAACTAAAATCTAATCAAGTCAAAATAAAACAGGCTATTAATGAGATGCCATAAAAAATGGAGGCTCTAACTGCTACGATAAATGAGGCAGAAGAGAGAATTAGTGATATAGAAGACAAAATGATGCAGAATAAAGAAGATGAGAAAAAAAAGATAACTATTGGATCATGAGGGGAGAATTTGAGACATAACTGACACCAGAAAGTGAAACAATATTAGAATAATTGGGATCCCAGAAGAAGGGGAAATAGAGACGGGCAAGAGGTATATTGGAGCAAACTATAGCAGAGAAATTCCTTAATCTGGGGAAGGAAATAGGCATCCAAATCCAGGAGGCACAGAAAACCCCCCTCAAAGTCACCCCAACATACAATAGTGAAACATGCATATCTCAGAGACAAAGAGAAAATCCTGAAAGCAGCTCGGGACAAGAGGTCCATAACCTAAGAAATATTAGACAGGCAGCAGACATATCCACAGAGACCTGGCAGTCCAGAAAAGGCTGGCATGACATATTCAGTGTACTAAATGAGAAGAACATGCAGCCAAGAATACTTTATCCAGCAAGGTTGTCATTCAGAATGGAAGGAGAGATGTAGAGCTTCCAGGATAGAGAGAAACTAAAATAATATGTGATCACTAAACCAGCCATGCAAGAAATATTAAGGGGGATCCTGTAAGTGAAGAGAGCCCAAGAATAACATAGACCAGAAAGGAACAGAGACAGTCTATAGAAACAGGGGCTTTACAGGTAATACAGTGGCAATAAATTCATATCTTTCAATAATTACTCTGAATGTAAATGGACTAAATGCTCCAATCAGAAGACATAGGATATCAAAATGGATGAAAAAATGAGACCCATCAATATTCTGCTTCAAAAAGACTCATTTTACACTGAAAGACACCTCCAGATTGAAAGTGAGAGGGTGGAGAACTATTTATCATGCTAATGGACATCAAAAGAAAGCTGGAGTGGCCATCCTTCTATCAGACAAACTAGATTTTAAACAAAAGACTGTAACAAGACATGAAGAAGGACACTATATCATAACAAAGGGTCTATTAAACAAGAAGACTGAACCATTGTAAATATTTATGCCCCTAAATTGGGAGAAGCCAAATATATAAACCAATTAATAAGAAAATTAAAGAAAATCATTGATAATAATACAACAATAGAGGGGACTTTAACACCCCACTCACAGTAATGGACAGATAATCTAAGCAGAAGATCAACAAGAAAACAAGGGCTTTGAATGACACAGAGGACCAGATGGACTTAACAGATATATACAGAGCATTCCATCCTAAAGTAAAAGAATACACATTCTTCTCGAGTGCACATGGAACATTCTCCAGACGAGATCACATAGTGGGTCACAAATAAGGTTTCCATGGGTACCAAAAGTTTGGGATTATTCCCTGCATATTTTCAGACAATGCTTTGAACCTGGAACTCAATCACAAGAGGAAAGTCGGAAAGAACTCAAATACATGGAGGCTAAAGAGCATCCTACTAAAGAATGAATGGGTCAACCAGGAAATTAAAGAAGAATTAAAAAAATTCATGGAAACAAATGAAAATGAAAACACAACTGCTCAAAATCTTTGGGATGCAGCAAAGGCAGTCCTAAGTGGAAAGTATATAGCAATACAAGCCTTTCTCAAGAAACAAGAAAGGTCTCAAATACACAACCTAACCTTACACCTAAAGGGGAAGGAGAAAGAACAGCAAATAAAGACTAAATCCAGCAGAAGAAGAGAAATAATGAGGAGCAGAAATCAATGAAATAGAAACCAAAAGAAGAGTAGAACAGATCAACAAAACTAGGAGCTGGTTGTTTGAAACAATTAATAAGATTGATAAAGCCCTGGCTAGACTTATCAAGAAAAAAAGAGAAAGGATCCAAGTAAATAAAATCATGAATGAAAGAGGAAGATCACAAACAACACCAAAGAAATACAAGCAATTATAACAACATATTATGAGCAACTATATGCCGACAAATTAGACAATCTGGAAGAAATGTATGCATTCCTAGAAACAGATAAACTACTAGAGACATAAACTACCAAAACTGAAACAGGAAGAAATAGAAAACCCGAACAGACCAACAACCAGGAAAGAAATTGAAGAAGTAATCAAAAATTTCCCGACAAACAAGAGTCCAAGGCCAGATGGCTTCCCAGGGGAATCCTACCAAACATTTGAAGAATTCATACCTATTCTTCTGAAGCTGTTTCAAAAAATAGAAATGGAACGAACTTCCAAACTCTTTCTATGAGGCCAGCATTACATTGATCCCAAAACCAAAGACTCCACCAAAAAGATTTACAGACCAATATCCATGATGAACATGGATGCCAAAATTCTCACCAAAATACTAGCCAGTAGGATCCAACAGAACATTAAAAGGATTATTCACCACGCCTACATGGGATTTATTTCTGGGTTCCAAGGGTGATTCAACAACCACAAATCAAGTAATTTGATACATCATATTAACAAAAGAAAGGACAAGAAACATATGATCCTCTCAATAGATGCAGAGAAAGCATTTGACAAAATACAGTATTCTTTCTTGATTAAAACTCTCCACAGTGTAGGGATAGAGGGAACATACCTCAATGTCATAAAAGCCATCTACGAAAATCCCACAGTGAATATCATTCTCAATGTGGAAAAACTGCGAGCTTTTCCCCTAAGGAGGAACACAACAGGGATGTCCACTATCACCACTGTTGTTCAACGTAGTACTAGAAGTCCTAGCCTCAGCAGTCAGAGAACAAAAAGAAAGAAAAGACATCCTAATCAGCAAATAAGAAGTCAAATTCACACGTTGCAGATGACATGAAACTCTATGTGAAAAACCCAAATGACTCTACTGCTAGAACTCATACAGGAATTCAGCAATGTGGCAGGATATAAAATCAATGCACAGAAATCAGTTGCATTATATCTATTAACAATGACACAGAAAAAGAGAAATTAAGGAGTCAATCCCATTTACAATTGCACCAAAGGCCATATACCTAGGAATAAACCTATCAAATGAGGCAAAGGATCTGTACTCAGAAAATTATAGGATGCTCATGAAAACATTGAGGAAGACACAAAGAAATAGAAAAAATGTTCCATGCTCATGGACTGGACGAACAAATATTGTTAAATTGTCCATGCTACCTAAAACAATCCATTCAATGCAATCCCTATCAAAACACCATCGACTTTTTTCACAGAGCTGGAACAAACATTCCTAAAATTTGTATGGAACCAGAAAACACTCTGAATAGCCAAAGGAATGTTGAAAAAGAAAACCAGAACTGATGGCATCACAATCCTGGACTTAAAGCTATATTACAAAGTTGTAATCATCAAGAAAGTATGGTATTGGCACAAAAACAGACACATAGATCAATGGAACAGAAGGAGAACCGAGAAATGGATCCTCAATTCTATGGTAAACTAATCTTTGACATAGCCGGAAAGAATATCCAGTGGAAAAAATACAGTCTCTTCAACAAATGGCGTTGGGAAAATTAAAGAGCCACATGCAGAAGAATGAAACTGGACAAATTCCTTATACCATACACAAAAATAGACTCAAAATGGATGAAAGACCTAAATGTGAGTCAGGAATCCATTAAAATCCTAGAGGATAACACAGGCAGCAACCTCTGTGACCTTGGCCACAGCAACTTCCTTCAAGACACATCTGCAAAGACAGAAATGAACTACTGGGACTTCATCA
This sequence comes from Phoca vitulina, assembly GCF_004348235.1. Lineage (NCBI taxonomy): Eukaryota > Metazoa > Chordata > Mammalia > Carnivora > Phocidae > Phoca > Phoca vitulina. The sequence continues at coordinate 2,584,031 of NW_022589754.1, read as the reverse complement.
AGATAAAAAGCTTTTGCACAGCAAAGGAAACATTTGACAAAACCAAAAGACAACAAACAATGGGAGAATATATTTGTAAATGACATATCAGATAATGGGCTACTATCCAAAATCTTTAAAGAACTTATCAAACTCAACACCCAAAGAACAAATAACGGAATCAAGAATTAGGCAGAAAACTTGAACAGACATTTCTCCCAAGAAAACATACAAATGCCAATAGACACATGAAAAAATGCTCCCCATCACTTGGCATTAGGAAATACAAATCAAAACCACAAGCGATACCACCTCACACCAGTCAGAATGGCTAAAATTAACAAGTCAGGAAATGATAGATGTTGGCGAAGATGCAGAGAAAGGGGAAGCCTCTTACACTGTTGTTGGGAATGCAAACTGGTACAGCCACTCTGGAAAACAGTATGGAGGTTTTTCAAAAAGTTGAAAATAGAGCTACCCTACAACCTAGCAATTATATTACTGGGTATTTACCCCAAAGATAAAAACGTAGTGATCTGAAGGGGCACCTGTACCCCAATGTTTATAGCAGCAATGTCCACAATAGTCAAACTATGGAAAGAGCCCAGATGTCCATCGACAGATGAATGGATAAAGAAGATGTAGGATTTTTGGGGCAAAGACGGCAGAGAAGTAGGAGATCCTATCTCAACCAGTCCCCTGAATTCAGCTGGATATCTACCAGACCACTCTGAACACCCACAAAATCAGACTGAGATGTAAGAAGATATATCTGGATCTCTACAAACAGAATATCATTGGTGGATGGTTTCAAGGTATGAAGTGGGGAGCCGTAATTTCGGAGGCAAATATCGGAAGATAAATGGAACAGGGAGGGAGGCTCCGGGATCCTGTGCCACTGGAGTGCAAAAGCCTCCCATGCTGGAGACCGGGCAAAGACTTGCAGACTGGTAGTGGTGGGGAAAGGACTTTAGGGCAGTCCCCCGGATTGAAACCTGGAGCTCCGAGGGCACAGGTGCGAACTGGGGGCAGCTGGTGGTTTTAGAAACACAAGAGTAGAGACAAGCCTGGACCTGGAGGCGAGGGCTGGGAGTGCTGCTGTGGGGCACACAACCCAGGTCACCACAGTTTTAGCAGCACAGACAGAAATGAAGACTGTGGCCTGGACAGCTCACTGAAGAACAGACTGTGATCTATCTGTTCTGAGGCAGAGGTTTGGAAATGATCAGTTCTGCTCTAAGTGTTGGAAGAGACATGGAAATCTGCCAGGGAAAGCAACCAGAGAACAAAAGCCCACCCAAAACCGGTTTTCACTGAGCCCATACCCCCCACGCACAAACAGGGAGCAGGGCAACTCGGCCCAAACACGGTTGCCTGAGTAACAGCGCAGCAGGCCCCTCCCCCAGAAGACAGGCTGGAAGAACAAGAGGCCGGCAACCCTAAGGTACCAATAAAGCAGGTGCATCTTGCTTGGGTTCTGGTCAATAATTTGGAATCTGTACATCCCCTCAACCACCCCTCAACAGAATGACTAAGAGGAGGAACCCCCAAAATAGGAAAGACTCAGAGATCGTGACCTCTGATGCGGAACTGATGGATATGGATATAAGCTAGATGTCGGAAATGGACTTCAGGGTCACAGTTATAAAGACAATAGCTAGGATGGAGAAAACGATTAATGGCAACATAGATTCTCTAAGGGCAGAAAAGAGAGCTGATCTGGCAGAACTTAAAAATACTATCAGTGAGATCCTATCTAATCTAGATACACTAACAGCTAGGGTAAACAAGGGAGAAGAATGAATTAGTGATCTAGAAGACAAAGAGAGAAAAGAAGGAACAGGAGGAGGCCTGGAACAAACAGCTTAATATCCATGAAAACAGAATTAGAGAAATAAGTGATGCTATGGAACATTCCAATGTCAGAATCATTGGGATCCCTGAGGGGATGGAGAGAGAGAGAGGACTAGAAGATATATTTGAGCAAATCATAGCTGAGAACTTCCCTAATCTGGGGAATGAAACGAGCATTCTTGTCCTAGAGGCAGAGAGGACCCCTCCCAAGATCAAGGAGAACAGACCAGTGCCCCAGCAAGTAATAGTAAAACTCACAAAACTTAGAACCAATGAAACCATCGTAAGGGAACTTGGGGGAAGAGATTCCTTATGTACAGAGGGAGGAACATCTGAATAACATCAGACCTGTCCACAGAGACTTGGCAAGCCAGAAAGGGCTGGCAAGACATATTCAGGGTACTAAATGAGAAGAACATGCAGCCAAGAACACTTTATCTGGCAAGGCTGTCATTTCGAATGGATGGAGAGATACAGAGCTTCCAGGACTGGCAGAAACTGAAAGAATATGTGACCACTAAGTCGGCCCTGCAAGAAATATTAAGGGGGGGTTCTATAACAGGAGAAAGACCCCAAGAGTGATATAGAACAAAAATTTACAATCTATAGAAACAAGGATCTCACAGGCAACATGATGACAATAAAATCATATCTTTCAATAATCACTCTCAACATGAACGGCCTAAATGCTCCCATGAAATGGCACAGTGTTGCCGACTGGATAAAAAGACAGGACCCATCCATATGCTGTCTACAAGAGACTCATTTGGAACCTAAAGATACATCCAGACTGAAACTGAACGGATGGAGATCCATCTTTCATGGCAACGGACCTCAAAAGAAAGCTGGGGTAGCAATTCTCACATCAGACAAATTAGATTATAAGCTAAAGACTGTAGTTAAAGACACAGAAGGACACTATATCATTCTTAAAGGGTCTATTCCACAAGAAGATCTAACAATTTTAAATATCTATGCCCCCAACATGGGAGCAGCCATCTACATAAGCCAACTGTTAACCAAAATAAAGAGACATATTGATAATAATATGTTAATTGTAGGAGACCTAAACACTCCACTCTCAGCAACAGACAGATCATCTAAGCAGAAAATCAACAAAGAAACAAGAGCTTTGAATGACACACTGGACCAGATAGACCTCAAAGATATATACAGAACATTCCACCCTAAGAAAACAGAATACTCATTCTTCTTGAGCTCACATGGAACTTTCTCCAGAATAGACCACATACTGGGTCACAAATCAGGTCTCAACCGATACCAAAAGACTGAGATTATTCCCTGCATATTCTCAGACCATAATGCTTTAAACTGGAACTCAATCATAAGAAAAAATTTGGAAGAAATTCAAACACTTGAAAGCTAAAGACCACTCTGCTTAAGAATGTTTGGGTCAACCAGGAAATCAAAGAAGAATTTAAACAATTCATGGAAACCAATAAGAACGAAAACACATAGGTCCAAAACCTATGGGCTACTGCAAAGGCTGTCCTGAGGGGGAAATACACAGCCATCCAAGCCTCACTCAAAAAAGTAGAAAATCCCGAATTCACCAACTAACTCTACACCTTAAAGAACTGGAGAAGAAACAACAAATGATGCCAAAGCCATGCATTAGAAGAGAAATAATTAAGAGTACAGCAGAGATAAACGAATTAGAAACTAGAAATACAGTAGAGCAGATCAGTGAAACTAGAAGCTGGTTCTTTGAAAGAATTAATAAGATTGATAAACCACTGGCCAGACTTATCCAAAAGAAAATAGAAAGGACCCAAATTAATAAAATTATGAACAAAAGGGGAGAGATCACAACTAACACCAAGGAAATAGAAACAACTATTAGAAATTATTACCAACAACTATATGACAATAAATTAAGCAACTTGGAAGAAATGGATGTCTTCTGGGGAAACCTACAAACTACCAAGACTGAAACAGGAAGAAATTGACAACCTGAATAGACCAATAACCAGTAACGAGATTGAAGCAGTGATCAAAAACCTCCAAAAAAAACAAGAGTCCAGGGCCTGACGGATTCCCTGGGGAATTCTACCAAACATTCAAAGAAGAAATAATACCTATTCTCCTGAAGCTGTTTCAAAAAATAGAAACAGAAGGAAAGCTTCCAGACTCATTCTATGAGGCCTGCATTACCTTGATCCCCAAACCAGGCAGAGACCCCATCAAAAAGAATTTCAGACTGATATCCCTGATGAATATGGATTCCAAAATCCTCAACAAAATCCTAGCTAACAGGATCCAACAATACATTTTTTTAAAAGATTTTTATTTATTTATTTGACAGAGAGAGACAAAGCGAGAGACGGAACACAAGCAGGTGGAGTGGGAGAGGGAGAAGCAGGCTTCCCGTGGAGCAGGGAGCCCGATGCGGGACTCGATCCCAGGACCCTGGGATTATGACCTGAGCCGAAGGCAGACGCTTAAGGATACAAAATCAATGCACAGAAATCAGTTGCTTTCTTATACACTAACAATGCAAGTATAGAAAGAGAAATTAGAGAATCAATTCCATTTATAATAGTACCACAATCCATAAGATACCTCGGAATAAACCTAACCAAAGAGGTAAAGGATCTATACTCTAGGAACTACAGAACACTCATGAAAGAAATTGAAGAAGACACAAAAAGATGGAAAAACATTCCATGCTCATGGATCAGAAAATAAACATTGTTAAAATGTCTATGCTGCCCAGAGCAATCTATACCTTCAATGCCATACTGATCAAAATTCCAATGACATTTTTCAAAGGGCTGGAACAAACAATCCTAAAATTTGTATGGAATCAGAAGAGACCCTGAATCGCCAAGGAAATGTTGAAAAAGAAAAACAAAGCTGGGGGCACCACGTTGCCCAATGTCAAGCTATATTACAAAGCTGTGATCACCAAGACAGCATGGTACTGGCACAAAAACAGACATATCGACCAAAGGAACAGAATAGAGAACCCAGATATGGACCCTCAACCTACGGTTAAATAATCTTCGACAACATAGGAAAAAATATGCAATGGAAAAAAGTCTCGTCAATAAATGGTGCTGGGAAAATTGGACAGCCACATGCAGAAGAAGGAAACTCGACCATTCTCTTACACTATACAGAAAGATAAACTCAAAATGCATGAAACATCTCAATGTGAGACAGGAATCCATCAAAATCCTAGAGGAAAACATAGGCAGTAACCTCTTCAACATTGGTCACAGGAACTTCTTTCAAGAGACATCTCCAAAGGCAAGGGAATCAAAAGTGAAAATGAAGTTTTGGGATTTCATCAAGATAAAAAGCTTCTGCACAGCAAAGGAAACAGTCAACAAAACAAAGAGGCAGCCCACGGAATGGGAGAAGATATTTGCAAATGACACTACAGACAAAGGGCTGATATCCAATATCTATAAAGCACTTCTCCAACTCAACACCCAAGAAACAAATAATCAAGTCAAAAAATGGGCAGAAGACATGAACAGACACTACTCCAAAGAAGACATACAAATGGCTACCAGACACATGAAAAAATGTTCATCATTCACCATTAGGTAAATTCAAATCAAAACTACATTGAGATACCACCTTACACCAGTTAGAATGGCAAAAATTGACAAGGCAGGAAGCAACAAATTTTGGCAAGGATGTGGAGAAAGGGGAACCCTCTTACATTGTTGGTGGGAATGCAAGTTGGTACAGCCACTTTGGAAAACAGTGTGGAGGTGTCTCAAAAAGTTAAAAATAGAGCTACCCTATGACCCAGCAATTGCACTATTGGGTATTTACCCCAACGATACAGATGTAGTGAAAAGAACGGCAATATGCATCCCAATGTTCATAGCAGCCATGTCCACAATAGCCAAACTGGAAGGAGCCAAGATGCCCTTCAACAGAGGAACGGATAAAGAAGATGTGGTTCATATATACAATGGAATATTACTCAGTCATCGCAAAGATGAATACCCAACTTTTCATCAGCATGGATGAGACTGGAGGAGATTATGCTACGTGAAATAAGTCAAACAGAGAAAGTCAATTATCATATGGTTTCCCTTATTTGTGGAACAGAAAGAATAGCATGGAGGACATTAGGAGAAGGAAGGGTAAAGCGAAGGGGGGGTAATTGGAGGGGGAGACGAACCATGGGAGACTATGGACTCCAAGAAACAAACTGAGGGTTTTAGAGGGGAGGGCTGTGGGGGGATGGGTTGGCCCGGTGATGGTATTAAGGAGGGCACATATTGCATGGAGTACTGTGTGTTCTACAGAAACAATGAATCCTGGAACACTACATCAAAAACTAATGAAGTACTGTATGGTGACCAACATAACATAATAATTTTTAAAAAATTAAAAATAAAAATAAATAAAAATTAAAAAACAATGACTAAAGTAAAAAAAAATAATAAAGTAACTCAGGGAAGTAGGAAGTGGAATGTTGATGTAACAAGATTGGCCATGCTTAAGGAAAAAAAAAAAGTGGCATATATATATACAATGGCTTACTACTCAGCCATCAAAAAATGCACTGACGTGGATAGAACTAGAGACTATTATGCTAATCAAAATACGTCAGTCAGAGAAAGATGAATATTATGTGATTTCACACATATGTGAAATTTAAGAAGCAAAAGGTGCAAAGGAGAAAAAAGGAGACAGAGAGGCAAAGCAAGCAATAGCCCCTTAAGTATAGAGAATAAATTGATGGTTACCAGAGGGAAGGTGGGTGGCAGGATGGGTTAAATAGGTGATGGGGATTAAGGAATGCACTTGTGATGAGCATTGGGTGGTATATGGAAGTGTTGAATCACTATATTGTACACCTGAAATTAATATTACACTGTATGTTAACTAACTGGAATTCAAATAAAAACTTAAAAATATAAAAAAAATGGATAAACCCACTGCTAAAGCTTTTAGACATAAAAACAAAATATAAATATTATTAATGCATTAACACTGTGAATTGCATAACCAGCAGCATGGACATTTTATTTATAAAAGGCTAAAAATATTAATGTTTGGCTTTGACAATTACCAGACATAAATAACGAGTATCTATCTCACATAAAATTCAAGATATAAATTTTTCCTAGTCAAAGAGTACTTATAAGAACAATCAAGTGCACGTATTGAATGGAGCAGTGGGTGTTATATGCAAACAATGAATCATGGAACACTACATCAAAAACTAATGATGTGGGGTGCCTGGGTGGCTCAGTCGTTAAGTGTCTGCCTTCAGCTCAGGTCATGATCCCAGGGTCCTGGGATCGAGCCCTGCATCGGGCTCCCTGCTCCTCGGGAAGCCTGCTTCTCACGCTCCCCCTGCTTGTGTTCCCTCTCTTGCTGTGTCTTTCTCTGTCAAATAAATAAATAAAATCTTGAAAAAAAAATACTAATGTAATGTATGGTGATTAACATAACATAATAAAATAAAATTTAAAAAAAAAAGAACAATCAAGTGCAAACTTGAAAAGCTAATATCAAAATACCTATATAACTAGCTTATGTAAGTAATAATAGGGACCACAAAGGCTCTAATGAATAACGAGTTATTGCTAAACAACTCACATCAGACAACTTCCATCCAATTTATTGTAGGTTCCTTTAAGTCAGGCTCATTTTTAGACTTCAGTACACATTAAACATTAGTAGAAAAATATCATGTGTTTACTTTTATAAAGAATAAAATATTTCTGGAGAATATTAATTTTTGCAATACAGTTATAGTAGAAAAGGACATCAATGAAGTAAAGCTTAGAAGGTTGATTGATACATATCAAAAAATGAACAAATATTTCTTCCTTATTAATAAGTCAAAATTGTACTAATTAGAATATCTCTTAGCAAATAAGGACTCTATTTACTATGATGAGATAGTGAATTTATACTCCCATAAATGCTATTATTTATTCAAATATCTGCATGGATACTTGAATCTTTCTGATTCTAGTTTAAAAGATAATGTATTTCATATACTTTATTCCTAATTTTTGAAAAGGTCTGAAATTTAGAAAGAAATCTTACCTAAAATCTCTGTATTTCATTCATAAAAATTATAAATATTAATTTATTGCTAGCAGAGGCTTCAGCACTTGATCATAAAACCTTTCAAAGTATTTTGAAAATACAAATACTACCCAAAGATAGCTGAAGTACTAATTATGGAGAAGTGGTCTCCAGGCGCCCACTTGAAAACCTTCACTACTACAGGGGAAGGGGTTAAGATGGTGGAGTATGAAGGGGACCCTATGCTTGCCTCATCTCTTGAAAACAGATAGATAAATATCAAATCATTCTGATCACCCAGGAAATCAATGGGAGGACGGACAGAACAAACTGCACAACTACAGGGAGAAAAGAGGCCACATCAAGGAAGGTAGGAGGTGCAGAGACATGATGTGGGGGAAAAAAAATCACAGGTGTTGCAGAATGGAGGGAGCTCTGTTGACAGCAAGGGGAGAGAGAGAAAGATTGAGGAGTGCACAGGGGATTGCACAAGAAAAACATTTCCCCCAAACCACTGATTGGGAAAACAAGAGGGACTAGGGAAAACAAGAGGGGTCTTAGTTTGCATGAGGAGAAACAGTTCCCACTCTTGGGAGTGCATTTAGGAGAGGGGGCACTGCCTCTCAGAGGACAAGAGTTGGCAGGTGCCATTGCACTGCCTCACTCATTAGCATAAGAGAAGAGACACCTGATGAGGGAAGTTAACCTGGACACCAGCTTCTTGCTGTTCTTTACTATAAACTCCAATCCTCTGTACACTCATGCGACTGCCCTTCAGGGACAATCCAGCACCAGCCACAGTGTGGTGAGACCCTTCCCCAGAGGATCAGTTGGGTTCAGGCCATGCTGGTTTCCCAAAATTTGGAGTTTTGAAACCTAGCTGGCATGCCTGAGATAAAACACAGGATCACTGCGCCACCAGGTGGGCAAACAGCTCAGATACAGACAGAGTGAAGGCAAAAATCTGAGGGATGCCTAGGACACACAAGGAGAGACTGTTCATTCACTCTTCTGTGAGGGTGAACTGAACAGCTATGGGTGCGAACGTCCCTCTCTGGGGACAAGAGAGCAGACCGATGTCATTTCTCCCCTTGCCCATCAGCACAGATGGAATTCAGTGAGCAGCATAGCAACCACAGTGAAGACTTGAGCTGCTTACACCAAGCCCTGTCCCCCTGTGCTCTGCAGGTGCTTTTTCACTAGGGTAAGAGTGCCTGAGAGTCACATCAGCAGTGGGCTCCTCCCCCAAAAGACCAGTACAACCCCCTCTCCCCTGCACACACCAAATCAACTGACCATAGAATACTGCAAACCTTCAGCTCTAGTGGAAATAGGATTTGGCCTCTTTTAACATGCAGACAACTACTTAAAACTCGACACACACTGGACAAGGTCCAAACACTCTCCACTACATGCAAGGAAAACTGTGCAGGGGACTGACCTGAGGAAAAGAGCAGCCAAAACACAACAGCAGAGTGCACACAGCATACACCAGAAACAATTCCCGAAGAACCAGATCCTGGACAGTATACGAATTCATCCCAAAAGAAAGAACAAGAAGTCAAGGATAGGGATCTCATCAAAACAGATATAAGTAATATGCCTGAACCAGAATTTAAAACAACAGTCAGAAGGATACTGGCTTGGCTAGAGAAAAACACCAGGAGTCCCTCACCACAGAGATAAAAGACCTAAAACCTAGTCTAGCCAAATTAAAAAATGGTATAATGGAGATGTGAAACTGACTGGATGTAATGACCACAAGTAGGGAACAATCAGAAGAACAAATAAGTGATAAAGAAGATAAAATTGTGGAAAATAATGAAGCTGAAAAGAAGAGGGAAAGAAAAATACTGGACCATTAATGTACACTTAGGGACCTCAGCAACTATATGAAGCATAATAACATTCATATCATAGGGGGCCCAGAAGAAGAAGAGAGTGAAAAATGAGCAGAAGGTTTATTTGAGGAAATTAGAGCTGAAAACTTCCCTAATCTTGGGAAGGAAACAGATATCCCAATCCAGAAGGCACAGAGAACTCCCATCAAAATCAACAAAGCAAACTAACACTAAGATATATTATAGTTAAATTTGAAAAACACAGTGATAAAGGTAAAATCCTAAAAGGAACAAGACAAAAAAGAAGTCCCTAACTTATAAGGGAAGACAAATAAGGTTAGCAGCGGATCTCTCCACAGAAACATGACAGGCCAGGAGGGAGTAGCATGATAGATTCAACATGTTGAATGGGAAAAAATATATATGCAGCCAAGAATACTTTATCCAGCAAGGCTGCCATTCAGAATAGAAGGAAATATAAGTTTCCCAGATAAAAACTAAAGGAGTTCATGACCACTAAACCAGCCCTGCAGGAAATATTAAAGGGGACTCTTTGAGTGGGAAAGTAAGACCAAAAGCACCAAGGACTAGAAAGGAACACAGAAAATCTCCAGAAACACTGACTTTACAGGTAATACAATGGCACTAAATTCCTATCAATAATCACTCTCAGTGTAAATGAACTAAATTCTCCAATCACAAGTTATAGGGTATCAGATTGGATAAAAAAACAAGACCCATCTATAAGCTGCCTAAAAGAGACTCATTTTAGACCTAAGGACACCTGCAGATTGAAAGTGAGGGGATGGAGAACCATTTATCATGGTAACAGATGTCAAAAGAAAGCGAAAATAGCCATACTTCTATCAGACAAACTAGATTTTAAACCAAAGCCTGCTACAAGAGATGAAGAAGGGCACTATATCATAATAAAGGGGTCTATCCAACAAGAAGATCTAACAATTGTAAATATTTATGCCCCCAAATTCAGAGGACTGAAATATATAAATCAAATAATAACAAACAAAAAAGAACCCATTGATAATAACACAATAATAGTAGGGGACTTCAACACCTCACTTATATCAATGGACAGATCATCTAAGTAGAAAATCAACAGGGAAACAATGACTTTGAATGACATGCTAGACCAGATGGACATATAACGAATATATTTGGAACATTTCATCCTAAAGCAGCAGAATACACATTCTTTTCGTGTGCATAGGAAACAGTCTCCAGAAAAGATCACATATTGGGTCACGAATCAACCCTTAACAAACAGAAAAAGATTAAGATCAAACCATGCATGTTTTCTGACCACAACACAATGGAACTAGAAGTCAACACAGGAAAAAATTTGGAAAGACCACAAGTACATGGAGGTTAAGGAACATCTTCTTACTGGAGAATGAATAGGTTAACCAGCAAATTAATGAATATGTAAAAAAAAATACATGGAAGCAAATGAAAATAGGACAGTCCAACACATTTGGGATGCAGCAAAAGCTGTCAAAACAGGGAAATGTACAGTAATACAAGCCTACCTCAAGTAGCAAGAAAAATCTCAAATATACAACCTAGCCTTACACCTAAAGGAGGTAGAAAAGGAACAGAAAGTGAAGCCTAAAATCAGTAGAAGAAGGGAAATGATAAAGATTAGAGCAGAAATAAACGATAGAGAAACAAACAAAAAACAGAACATATCAATGAGGCTAGGAACTGTTTTTTTGATAGAATTAATCAAATTGATAAATCCCTAGCCAGTCTTATCAAAAAGAAAAGAGAAAGTACCCAAATAAAATCACAAATGAGAGAGGAGAGATCACAGCCAACACCACAAAAATACAAACAATTGTAAGAGACTATTATAAAACTGGGCAATCTGGAAAAAATGGATAAATTCCTAGAAACATACAAACCACCAAAACTGAAACAGGGAGAAATACAAAATTTGAACAGGCCAATAACCAGGAAAGAAATTGAATCACTAATCAAAAATCTATCAAAAAACAAAAGTTCAGGGCCAGATGGCTTCCCAGGGGAATTCTACCAGTTAGTTATTTAAAGAAGAGTTAATACCTATTCTTCTGAAACTGTTCCAAATATAGAAATAGAAGGAAAGTTTCCAAATTCATTCTATGAGGCCAGCATTACCTTGATTCCAAAACCAGACAAAGACACCACCAAAAAGGAGCAGGATAATATCCCTGATGAACACGGTTGCAAAATTTCTCAACAAAATACAAATCAAATTCAACAGCACATTAAAAGAATCATTCAACACCATCAAGTGGGAATTATTCCTGGGCTGGAAGGGTGGTTCCATATTTGCAAATCAATCAAAATGATACACCACATTAACAAAAGAAAGGATAAGAAACATATAATCCCCTCAATAGATGCAGAAAAAACATTTGATAAAGTACAGCATACATTCTTGATAAAAACCTCAACAATGTAGTGATAGAGGGAACATATATCAACATAATAAAGGCCATATATGAAAAACCCACAGGTAATATCATTCTCAATGGAGAAAAACAGAGAGCTTTTCCTCTATGGTCAGGAACAAGACAGGGATATTCACTCTTACTTTATTACTTAACACAGGACTAGAAGTACTACCTTCAGGAATCAGACAACAAAAAGAAATAAAATGTATCCAAATTGTCAAGGAAGAAGTCAAATTTTCACTACTTGCAGATGACATGATACTCTCTGTAGAAAACCTGAAAGACTCTACCAAAAAAATACTAAAACTGATATAAGAATTCTGTAGAGTTGCAGGACACAAAATCAATGAACAGAAATCTGTTGCATTTCTATACACGAGTAATGAAGCAGCAGAAAGAGAAATCAAGGAATCTATCCCATTTACAACTGCACCAAAAACCATAAGATACCTAGGAATAAACCTAACCAAGGCGGTAAAAGATCTGTACTCTGAAAACTATAGAACACTTATGAAAGAAACTGAAGTGGACACAAAGAAATGGAAACACATTCTATGCTCATGGATTGGAAGAACAAATATTGTTAAAATATCTATACTACCAGCAATCTACACATTCAATGCAATCCCTATCAAAATACCACCAGCATTTTTCACAGAGTTAAAACAAAGAATCCTAAAATTTGTATGAAACCACAAAAAACTCTGAATAGCCAAAGCAATCTTGAAGAAGAAAAGCAGATCTGGAGGCATCACACTTCCATACTTCAAGCAATATTACACTCAAAACAGTATGTGCTAGCACAGAAACATACACATAGATCAGTGGAACAGAACAGAAAACCAAGAAGTGGACCCACCAATATACTGTCAACTAATTTTCAATAAAGCAGGAAAGAACATCCAATGGAAAAAAGTCTCTTCAACAAATGGTGTTGGGATATCTGGACAGCAATATGCAAAAGAAGGAAACTGGACCACTTTCTTACAGCATACACAAAAATAAATTCAAAATGGATGAAAGACCTAAATGTGAGGCAGGAAACCATCAAAATCCTAGAGGAGAATACAGACAGCAACCTTTTTGATATCAGCTGTAGCAACTTCTTACAAGGCATGTCACAGGAAGCAAGGAATCAAAAGCAAAAATGAACTATTGGGACTTCATCACCACAAAATGCTTCTGCACAGTAAAGGAAACTATCAAAACTAAAAGGCAGGGAGGAGCAAGATGGCGGAGGAGTTGGAGACCTAAATTTCGTCTGGTCCCAGAAATTCAGCTAGATAGGGATCAAACCATTCTGAACACCTACACCTATGAACTCAACAGGAGATTGAAGAAAAGAATAGCAGCAACTCTCTGAACAGAAAAGTGATCACTTTCTGGAAGGTAGGACGTGCGGAGAAATGAATCCAAGGCAATATTCAGGAAGATAGACGGCGGGGGGAGGGAGCCTCCGTCAGGCGGCTACTGGCAAGTGATAGAGCAGCAGAGCACAAAATCGGAAATTTTAGAAGTCGGCTCTGCTGAGGGAAGACGCTCCAGTGGCTAAGCCAGGGGTGGAACACTTGCTGGGACAGTGTGGTCTCAGGACCCTCAGGGTCACAGAAAGACCGGGGTGCCTGAGTGCGGCAGAGCTCCCAGGTATCAGAGCAGGGAAGCTGACTACAGAGATGGAGCTGAGGAGTGGGCTCTAAGCTCGGGGTTGCCATAAACCGGGATCTGCGGCACAGTCAGGCCACTGCTCTTCCAGCAGGGACCCAACAAGGCAGATCAGGGGAGACTCCCCTTCCTCCCCCCAGGAGGAGCGGCACAGGAGCGCACTGCAGGAATCTGCTGGGTTTGGAGACTCCAAATGGGGTCATGTGCTAGAGACGGAAATGCTCGGTCACAGGCTGGGTGAGCTCGGAGTGCGGCCGGAGACCGGGGAGACAGGAGTGATTGACTGCTTTTCTCTGGGGGCTCACTGAGGAGTGGGGCCCCCAAGTTCTCGGCTCCTCCGGGGTAGAGATTGGGAGGCCGGCTGCCATTTTCACTCTCATCCTCCAAAGCTGTACGGAAAGCTTGCAGAGAACAAAAGCTCCCAAGAGCAAACCAAAGCAGATTACTTAGCCTGGCCCCCAGCAAGGGCGGGGCAATTCTGCCTCTGGCAAAGACATTTGAGAACCACTGCAACAGGCCCCTCCCCCAGAAGACCAGAAAGAACAGCCAGCCAAGACCAAGTTTACCTATCAATGAGAACGGCAGAACTCGAGCACTAGGGGAATACTGCACATAGAATTCATGGCTTTTTTCCCATAATTCTTCAGTCTTTCAAAGTTAAATTTTTTAATTTTCTTTTTTTTCTTTTTCTTTTTTTTTTCTGTTTCTTTTTCCCTTTTTCAACCAACATCTTATCAATCCCTTTTTTAAAAAATCTTTTTTATTTTTCATTTTTAGAGTCATAATCTATCCCTTCATAGTAGTTAACCTTATTTTTGGTATATATATATAAGTTGTTCTCTCTTTAAAATTTTGGGATACAGTTTCTTCTAACAGACCAAAATATACCCTAAATTTTTAGTGTATGGCTTTGTCCTAATCTCCTGCCTGATCACATTCTCTCCTTTTTTTTTTTTTTAATCTTCTTCTTTCTTTTTTCAACCAAATTATCTTATCAATTCCTTCTATAAAAATTTTATAATTTTCATCTTTACATTCATATTCCATCCCTTCATCATATTTACCCTTATTTTTGTACATATATAAGCTTTTCTTTCTTTAAAATTTTGGGAGGCACTTTCTTCTAACAGACCAAAATATGCCCAAAATCTAGTGTGTGGCATTGATCTATGCACCAGACTGATCATATTTGATTATATTCTCTTTTTGATTCTTTGCTTGTTTGTTTTTTATCTTTTTCTCTTTCTTTTTCTTTATTTCCCTTTCTTTTCCCCTGGTTTCAGGTCTCTTCTGATTTGTTTAGTGTATATTTTTCTGGGGTTGTTGTTACCCTGTGAACATTTTGTTCTCTCATTCCTCTGTTCTCCTCTGGACAAAATGACAAGATGGAAAAAATCACCTCAAAAAAAAAGAACAAGTGGCAGTACCGACTGCCTGGGACTTAATCAATAGAGACATTAGTAAGATGTTGGAACTAGAGTTCAGAATGACGATTCTAAAGATACTAGCTGGGCTTGAAAAAAGCATGGAAGATATTAGAGAAACCTTTTCTGCAGAAATAAAAGAACTAAAATCCAACCAAGTCGAAATCAAAAAGGCTATTAATGAGGTGCAATCCAAAATGGAGGCTCTAACTGCTAGGATAAATGAGGCAGAAGAATTAGTGATATAGAAAACCAAATGATGGAAAATAAAGAAGCTGAGAAAAAGAGAGATAAACAACTACTGGATCACAAGGGCAGAATTCCAGAGATAAGTGATACTACAAGATGAAACAATATTAGAATAATTGGGATCCCAGAAGAAGAAGAAAGAGAGAGAGGGGCAGAAGGTATATTGGAGCAAATTATAGCAGAGTACTTCCCTACTTTGGGGAAGGAAACAGGCATCAAAATCCAGGAGGCACAGAGAACCCCCATCAAAATCAATAAAAATAGGTCAACACCCCGACACCTAATAGTAAAACTTACGAGTCTCAGAGACAAAGAGAAAATCCTGAAAGCAGCTCGGGAGAAGAGATCTGTAACCTACAATGGTAGAAACATTAGATTGGCAACAGTCCTATACACAGAGACCTGGCAGGCCAGAAAGGACTGGCATGATGTATTCAGAGCACTAAATGAAAAAGATATGCAGCCAAGAATACTATATCCAGCTAGGCTGTCATTGAAAATAGGAGAGATAAAAAGCTTCCAGGACAAACAAAAACTAAAGGAATTTGCAAACACGAAACCAGCCCTACAAGAAATATTGAAAGGGGTCCTCTAAGCAAAGAGAGAGCCTAAAAGTAACATAGACCAGAAAGGAAAACAGACAATATACAATAACAGTCACCTTACAGGAAATACAATGGCACTAAATTCCTATCTTTCAATAGTTACCCTGAATGTAAATGGGCTAAATGCCCCAATCAAAAGACACAGGCTATCAGATTGGATAAAAAAACAAGACCCATCGATATGCTGTCTGCAAGAGACTCATTTTAGACCCCAAAGCACTCCCAGACTGAAAGTGAGGGGGTGGAAAACAATTTACCATGCTAATGGACACCAAAAGAAAGCTGGGGTGGCAATCCTTGTTTCAGACAAATTAGATTTTAAACCAAAGACTATAATAAGAGATGAGGAAGGACACTATATCCTACTTAAAGGGTCTATCCAACAAGAAGATCTAACAATTGTAAATATCTATGCCCCTAACATGGAAGCAGCCAATTATATAAGCCAATTAATAAGAAAAGCAAAGAAACACATCGACAACAATACAATAATAGTGGAGTACTTTAACACCCCCCTCACTGAAATGGACAGATCATCTAAGCAAAAGATCAACAAGGAAATAAAGACTTTAAATGACACACTGGACCAAATGGACTTCACAGATATATTCAGAACATTCCATCCCAAAGCAACAGAATACACATTCTTCTCTAGTGCCTCTGGAACATTCTCCAGAATAGATCACATTCTAGGTCACAAATCAGGTCTCAACCGGTACTAAAAGATTGGGATCATTCCCTGCATATTTTCAGACCACAATGCTTTGAAACTAGAACTCAATCACAAGAGGAAAGTCAGAAAGAACTCAAATACAAGGAAGCTAAAGAACATCCTACTAAAGAATGAATGGGTCAACCAGGAAATTAAAGAAAAATTTTAAAAGTTCATGGAAACAAATGCAAATGAAAACACAACTGTTCAAAATCTTTGGGATGCAGCAAAGGCAGTCCTAAGAGGAAAGTATATAGCAATACAAGCCTTTCTCAAGAAACAAGAAAGGTCTCAAATACACAACCTAACCCTACACCTAAAGGAGCTGGAGAAAGAATAGCAAATAAAGCCTACACCCAGCAGGAGAAGAGAAATCATAAAGATCAGACACAAATCAATGAAACAGAAACCAAAAGAACAGTAGAACAGATCAACGAAACTAGGAGCTGGTTCTTTGAAAGAATTAACAAGATTGATAAACCCCTGGCCAGACTTATCAAAAAGAAAAGAGAAAGGACCTAAAAAAATAAAATCATGAATGAAAGAGGAGAGATCACAACCAACACCAAAGAAATACAAACAATTATAAGAACATATTATAAGCAACTCTATGCCAGCAAATTAGATAATCTGGAAGAAATGGATGCATTCTTAGAGATGTATAAAGTACCAAAACTGAACCAGGAAGAAATAGAAAACCTGAACAGACCTATAACCACTAAGGAAATTGAAGCAGTAATCAAAAATCTCCCAACAAACAAGAGCCCAGGGCCAGATGGCTTCCCGGGAAATTCAACCAAATATTTAAAGAAGAATTAATACCTGTTCTTCTGAAACTGTTCAAGAAAATAAAAATGGGAGGAAAACTTCAAAACTTGTTTTATGAGGCCACCATTACCTTGATCCCAAAACCAGAGAAAGACCCCAACAAAAAGGAGAATTATAGACCAATATCCTTGATGAACATGGATGCAAAAATTCTCACCAAAACACTAGCCAATAGGATTCAACAGTACCTTAAAAGGATTATTCACCATGACCAAGTGGGATTTATCCCTGGGCTGCAAGGTTGGTTCAACATCCGCAAATCAATCAATGTGATACAATACATTAATAAAAGAAAGGACAAGAACCATATGATCCTCTCAATAGCTGCAGGAAAAGCATTTGACAAAGTACAGCATCCTTTCTTGATCAAAACTCTTCAGAGTATAGGGATAGAGGGTACATACCTCAATATCATAAAAGCCATCTATGAAAAACCCACAGCGAATATCATTCCCAATGGGGAAAAACTGAGAGCTTTCCCCCTAAGGTCAGGAATGTGGCAGGGATGTCCACTATCACCACTGCTATTCAACATAGTACTAGAAGTCCTAGCCACAGAAATCAGACAACAAAAAGAAATAAAAGGCATCTGAATCAGCAGAGAAGAAGTCAAACTCTCACTCTTTGCAGATGATATGATACTGTACGTGGGAAAACCAAAAGTCTTCACCCTAAAACTGCTAGAACTCATACAGGAATTCAGTAATGTGGCAGGATATAAAATCAATGCACAGAAATCAGTGGCATTCGTATACTCCAACAACAAGACAGAAGAAAGAGAAATTAAGGAGTCGATCCCATTTACAATTGCACCGAAAATCATAAGATCCCTAGGAATAAATCTAACCAAAGAGGCCCAGAATCTGTACTCAGAAAACTATAGAATACTCATGAAAGAAATTGAGGAAGACACAAAGAAATGGAAAAACGTTCCATGCTCATGGATTGGAAGAACAAATATTGTGAAGATGTCAATGCTACCTAGAGCAATCTACACATTTAATGCAATCCCTATCAAAATACCATCCACTTTTTTCACAGAAATGGAACAAATAATCCTAAAATTTGTATGGAACCAGAAAAGACCCCAAATAGCCAGAGGAATATTGAAAAAGAAAACCAAAGCCGGTGGCATCACAATTCCAGACTTGAAGCTCTAATACAAAGCTGTAATCATCAAGACAGTATGGTACTGGCACAAAAACAGACACATAAATCAATGGAACAGAATAGAGAGCCCAGAAATGGACCCTCAACTCTATGATCAACTAATCTTTGACAAAGCAGGAATGAACGTCCAAGGGAAAAAAGACAGTCTCTTCAAAAAATGGTGTTGGGAAAATTGGACAGTCACATGCAGAAGAATGAAACTGGATCATTTCCTTACACCACACACAAAAATAGACTCGAAATGGTTGAAAGACCTCAATGTGAGACAGGAGTCCATCAAAATCCTAAAGGAGAACACAGGCAGCAACCTCTTCTACCTCAGCCGCAGCAACTTCTTCCTAGAAACATCACCAAAGGCAAGGGAAGCAAGGGTAAAAATGAACTACTGGGACCTCATCAAGATAAAAAGCTTTTGCACAGCAAAAGAAACAGTCAACAAAACCAAAAGACAACTGACAGAATGGGAGAAGATATTTGCAAGTGACATATCAGATAAGGGGCTAGTATCCAAAATCTATAAAGAACTTATCAAACTCAACACCCAAAGAACAAATGATCCAATCAAGAAATGGGCAGAAGACATGAACAGACATTTTTCCAAAGAAGACATCCAAATGGCCAACAGACACATGAAAAAGTGTTCAACATCACTCAGCATCAGGGAAATCCAAATCAAAACCTCAGTGAGATACCACCTCACACCAGTCAGAATGGCTAAAATTAACAAGTCAAGATACGACAGATGTTGGTGGGGATGAGGAGAAAGGGGAACCTTCCTACACTGTTGGTGGGAATGCAAGCTGGTGCAGCCACTCTGGAAAACAGTATGGAGGTTCCTCAAAAAGTTGAAAATAGAGCTACCATATGGCCCAGCAATTGCACTACTGGGTATTTACCCCAAAGATACAAATGTAGGGATCCGAAGGGGTACGTGCACCCTGATGTTTATAGCAGCAATGTCCACAGTAGCCAAACTATGGAACAAGCCAAGATGTCCATCGACAGATGAATGGATAAAGAAGATGTGGTATATATATACAATGGAACATTATAGAGCCATCAAAAAGAATGAAATCTTACCATTTGCAATGACGTGGATGGAACTGGAGGGTATTATGCTGAGTGAAATAAGTCAATCAGATAAAGACATGTATCATACGATCTCACTGATATGAGGAATTCTTAATCTCAGGAAACAAACTGAGGGTTGCTGGAGTGGTGGTGGGGTGGGAGGGATGGGGTGGCTGGGTGATAGACATTGGGGAATGTATGCGCTATGGAGAGTGCTGTGAATTGTGTAAGACTGTTGATTTACAGACCTGTACCTCTAAAACAAATAATACTTTATATGTTAAAAAAAAAGAAGATAGCAGTGAGGGAAAAATGAAGGGGGGTAATCGGAGGGGGAGATGAACCTTGAGAGACTATGGATTCTGAGAAACAAACTTAGGGTTCTAGAGGGGAGGGCGGTGGGGGGATGGGTTAGCGTGGTGATGGGTATTAAGGAGGGCACGTACTGAATGGAGCACTGTGTGTTATATGCAAACAATGAATTATGGAACACTACATCAAAAACTAATGATGTAATGTATGGTGATTAACATAACATAAAAAAAAATGTGTAACTAAAAAAAAAAACTAAAAGGCAACCTATAGAATGGGACAAGTTATTTGAAAGTGACATATCAGATAAAGGGTTCGTATTCAAAATATATAAAGAACTTATAAAAGTGAATATCCAAAAAACTACCCAGTAAGAAATGGGCAGAAGACATGAACAGAGATTTCTCCAAAGAAGCCACAGAAATGGCTAACAAATACATCAAAAATGTTCAATATCACTCATTATCAGGGAAATATAAATCAAAAGTACAATGAGATACTACTTCACACCTATTAGAATGGCTACAATTAACCACACAGGAAACATCAGATATTGGCAAGGATGTGGAGAAAGGGGAACTCTCTTACACTATTGAGAATGTAAAATGGTTCAGTCCCCTGGAAAACAGTATGTAGGTTCCTCAAAAAGTTAAAAATAAAACTATCCTATGACCCAGGAATTGCAGTACTAGGTATTTATGCAAATACAAAAATACTGATTTGAAGGGACACATGCAGCCTGGTATTTATAACAGCATTACCAACAATAGCCAAATTATGGAAAGAGCCTAAATGTCTACCAACTGATGAGTGGATAAAGAAGATGTTATGTGTACACACACACACACACACACACACACACACACACAGGAATATTACTCAGCCATCAAAAAGAGTGAAATTTTGCCATTTGTATCTACGTGGATAGAAGTCAAGTGTATTATGCTAAGTGAAATAAGTAAGTCAGAGAAAGACAAATATATGATTTCACTCATATGTGGAATTTAAGAATGAAAACCGATGAACATACGGGATAAGAAAAAAAAGGGATGTAAACTATAAAAGACTCTTAACTATATATAACAGTCTGAGGGTTGCTGGTGGGGAGGTAGGCAGGGGGATGGGCTAAATGGGTGATAGGTATTAAGGAGGGCACTTGTTGTGATGAGCACTGGGTGTTATATGTAAGTCATGAATCACTAAATTATATTCCTGAAACTAATATTAAGCTATATGTTAACTAAAATTTAAATGAAAAAATAAAATAAAATACCTTCACTGTTACAATGATGAGAATGTCTTACTCTAATGGAAGTCTGTTAAGATAAAAAGCATCAATGGGCTGTATTTTACTCTGTGGATCTGCACTCATTTAAAAATATTTACCTAACCATTAACCTAAAAATATTTACCTTATCATTAATCGAAATACAGACATACTGTGTATTTTTCCTTTCAACGTCTGTTTTTGAGATGTTCATTTGGGACACATTTATCCCTAACCTTTTTCCAGTGAGATGTTTCCATCATACCAGGTCTACAAGATCAAGTCAATATTAAGAATTCATCCATTAAAATGGTTATTCTATACTCTTCTGTGTGTCTATTGCATAAATACATTAGAATATTTATAATGACTGTATATCCTTTATTTGATGAAAAGCCCAAATCTCAAATATTCTGTCCTCCTATCCTTATAAAACCATTAAAATATTCTAGAAAGGCTAATTTTTTTTTTTTTTAAGATTTTATTTATTTATTTGACAGAGAGAGAGACAGCTAGAGAGGGAACACAAGCAGGGGTAGTGGGAGAGGGAGAAGCAGGCTTCCCGCAGAGCAGGGAGCCCGATGCGGGGCTTGATCCCAGGACCCTAGGATCACGACCTGAGCCGAAGGCAGACGCTTAACGACTGAGCCACCCAGGCACCCTAGAAAGGCTAATTTTTTAATGTCTAAGTTATATCTCTTAAAACTAGGGGCAGTGCAATGACCCCTTCTTGGATCATGTATGTGTTCTAATTTTTATTTTGGGAAATATAGTTTCTATATATTGTAATGTGATAAAAATTTGTACATTCATTATTCTATGTATTTAATTAAAATATAGATTAAATTACATTCTCCAGATAGGTACATAATTTTTATATGGCAAACCTCTTATCATAAAAACCCTGTAAAGCAGGTATTATGGTTCTTCAACATTAACATCTTAAAGGAAGGCAATAAATTTTAATATGGGAATTTTTCTTTATTAATATGTTATTTTTCTATTTTGTATATTTCTATTTTCATTATTAGATATACTACTTTTCATACCTGAAACTAATAACACTGCATGCTAATTTTACCTCAATAAAAATATTTTTCTAATATATACTTATTAAAATACAGATTTGTTGATATTTAAATATGAATGTCTTGCTATATCTGATGTGAATTATTATCCTGAAAGGGATAGTATTTGATATAAAAAATCAGAAAACATGCACATGAGGTAGGAATTTTTTTTTTTTTTAAAGATTTTATTTATTTATTTGAGAGAGAGAGAGAGAGCACATGAGAGGGGGGAGGGTCAGAGGGAGAAGCAGACTCCCCGCTGAGCAGGGAGCCCGATGCGGGACTCGATCCCGGGACTCCAGGATCATGACCTGAGCTGAAGGCAGTCGCTTAACCAACTGAGCCACCCAGGCGCCCCCATGAGGTAGGAATTTATCCTCAAATTATTTTACTCTTCTTCTCTGTCTTGGACAATTCAATTTTTCAAACCTGAAGATTTTTATGTATCTTGCTTTGTGCTGAACATATAATTCATATGGGTTAGCATTATTCATAAGATATAAGAATAAATTCTAACTTACAAACAAAGAAATTATATGGCCAGTGCAATCCCTGATTCATTTTTTAAAATTTATTTTAGAGAGAGAGAGGAGAGGGAGAGGCAGAGGGAGAGGGAGAGAGTCTTAGGCAGACTCCATGCTGAGCTGGAGCCTGACTCGGGGCTCAATGCCATGACCCTAAAGTTACCACCCCAGCTGAAACCAAGAGTTGGATGCTCAACTGACTGTGCCAACCAGGCGCCCCCCAATTCATTTTTGATCAACCATACTTTCACTGCTGTGGGAGTTGCTACTGTCAAAGCTCCCATCCCCAGTATCAGAACTGACTGTTGGAGTTTGATAAATGTGAAACCTATACCGCTTAACCTCCCCAGACTCACCTTTCCTGACTCTTCCCTCTAAGATCTACATATGAATGTTATTTGCCAAGAAAAGTCCCCCTGCTTATAAAAATCCCTGTGAAGCTGTTTTCTCCAAGAATTAGATCTTAAATACAATCAGGGGTGGCACTGTCCTTATATGTTATGTATAATGTTAAACAATATAAATTACCTCTTGTTCAGCACAAACTGAAATACCTGAAAATCTATCCTGGCTTTATTACTAAGTGAATGCTGGGTCTTGAAAAACTTATTTAAAGTACTTTGAGCCTCAATTTCTTCACTTAGAATATTTAATATGTTGAAGATGGGGTTATCTCTATTCTCCCTCCCAGCTCCAAAAGTGTATGATTCTGATGGTAGTACATAACCCAACAGAAAAGAGTAGTCTGATGATTATACATTCAGGCTGTTTTCAGATGCTAGTTACTAGTCTGACTATTTATGTTAGAGGTTATCAGAATTCACTAATTTAAAGAGCTTTATAGTTGGGAAAGGATAAGATAACTCAGCTTTTACCTATCAACTGCAACATATTCATGACATCATATATATTCAACTAAAGGAAAAGAACAAAAGGCCAATACTAAAGTTTTAAAGAATACCTCAGGTGCTACAAAGTTTGCAGTGTAGCATGGAGTCAAGAGAAGTCCATTTTCCCCTCGAAGTTGTTTTGCAAACCCAAAATCACAAATTCTAATGGAGTCTGCATTGGCTGATTCATCCATATATAAAATATTACTAGGCTTAAGATCACGATGAACAACCTTGAACATAAAAGAAAAAAAAATTACATTTCTATAGTGAACTAAACATCTATGAAATAAAACACTTTACTATCAACTATTTCCAGGAGAAGGAACTTTCTAAATCATAAAATTTTGAAAATGACACTTTCTCCAACCTTGATAGCCTTGACAGCCTGAAGTATACAGAAGAAATGATCTCTGTCCAATAAATGTTCCAGCTTCTATTCAAGCCATAAGTTTTGTTAATCATTTCCAATCTCAAAATATCAAAATTCAAGTCTCAAGTTCCATTTCTGGAAATAATGGACTAAGACCCTACTTAACACTCTCTTCTCCACAGTAAACAGCTCTAAAACTTGAACATAATTAAAATATCAACTACCTGAAGGTACTGGAGAATGAACAGAAGCAGACAGACTCTGAGGGAAGTATACACTTTGTCGAAGGAGGAAATATAGGGAGCTATAAGCAAGGTTCCCATATCTGTGGTTTTTAGCTTAGGGTTAAGTGCAGTTCCTGTCACACAGTGATGGTGAAAACACATGTGGAAAAGCCCACAGACTTTCTGGCTGGGAGGAACAGAAAAGAGATGCTAGGAAACTGAACGCTCAGGAGGAATTCTGTAAGGAAAAGAGCCAAAACTGACCCCTGAATCAAAAGTGTATAGAAGAGGCTCAATGTAATTCATACAAAGATAAAAGATACAGAGACCAGAGCTGCTGCCCAAAATGCAGAGTTTTCAGTGCCAAGAAAATTATCCACCAAAACAAAACAATAATAATCATTGAATAAAAAAACTAACAATACAAAAAAATCTACTTAATATTCAAATGTGCAGTATATAATCCAAAATTATCTGATATACAAGGAACCAAGAAAATGGAACACAGTTTCAAGAAAAGAGAAAATCTATCAATTCCAACTCCAAGATGAACCACATTGGACCTAACAGACAAGATTTTAAAGTGGCTATTATTACATGTGACATGATGAAGGTATTAACTAATTCCATGGTGGTAATCATATTGCAGCACATAAATGTATCAAATCAACATGTTGTACAACTTAAATGTACATAATGTTATATGCCAATTATATCTCAATAAAAATGTATTTATTCAAAATTCACAAAACAAATAAAGATAAAAGAAATATTAAAAATAAAGTGGCTATTATAACTATATCAATGAAGTAAAACAAAAACATGTTTTCAATGCATGAAATTCTCAGAAGAAAAACAGAAACAATGAGAACCAAATGAAATGTTAGAAATGGAAAATATTCTGAAATTCTCTATGTGATGATTTTCCTACTAATATTATCCACTTCAGTTATTCTAGTCTTATTTTTAATCAGCATTTTACTACACTGAAAGTTTTTTAAAGACAAGGACCAAGTCTTACTCATGCTTGAATCTGCATCACCTTTTACAATGCCTGGCATGTAGAAATGCTCAATATATATCTATTATTGATTTATTTAATTGATGTAAGAATCTGAAGGTTTCTAAAATAATAAAAAATAGTTATTTTACTTTTCTCAAAAACCCTGATCACCCTTTATTTTAGAGAGTGTTGATGAAGACTATCAAGGAATTAAATTATAATAGAATTATTCCTTTAGCACTATACAGTGTATATTTCAAAATATTTAAAATATACTCTCTTAAAACACACACTAAGTACTGGCTTATTTTTCTTAATTATAAGAAGGATCCCTATAGAATTTTCACTATGTCAATTCTGAATTGTTCATTTTTAAATTTTTTATACTTAAGTGAGTACATATGTACTATTACAATTGATTCAAACTTAAAATTTTAAATTATTTGTGACTTTGTTTACTTGTATAGCTGTATATAATAAAAATTGACCTTTTTCATAACTCAATTCATTTGCTTTCTTTATGAAGACATAGGAAGCAAAATAACAGACCTGTTCCTCCACCATAAATTTTAATACATTAGTATTTCAAATGCTTAGAATCCAAATTTGTTACTGTATTTGTAGGAGGGGTTGGCAAGGGTCAAGATATATAGTCCTCTGGACATTTTTCCAAAGAAGACGTACAGATGGCCAACAGCCACATGTAAAGATGTTCAGTATCACTCATCATCAGGAAAATGCAAATCAGCACAATGAGGTATCACCTTACAACTATCAGAATGGTTAGAATCAAAAAGACAAGAAATAACAAGTATTATCAAGGATGTGGAAAAAAGGAACCCTAGAACACTATTGATGGGAATGTAAACTGATAATAGCCATTGTGGAAAACAGTATAGAGGTTCCTCAAAAAATTAAAAATAGAAATACCACATTATCTAATAATTTCACTACTGGGTATTTGCCCAAAGAAAACAAAAACACTATTGAAAAAGATATAGGCACCCCTATGTTTATTGCAGCAGTATTTACAATAGCCAAGATATGGAAGTAACCTAAGTGTCCATCCATAGATGAATGGATAAAGAAGATAGGGTGTGTGTGTGTGTGTGTGTGTGTGTGTGTGTGTAATGGGATATTAGCACAGCCATAAAAAATGAGATCTTGCCATTTTCAACAACATGAATGGACCTAGAGGGTATTATGCTAAGTGAAATAAGTCAGACTGGGAAAGAGAAATACCATATAATTTTACTTTCAAGTGAAATCTGAAAAACAAATGAATAACAAATAAACAAAAAGCAGAATCAGACCTAAAAATACAGAGACAAAATGATGGTTTCCAGAGGAGAGTGGGTGGAGGTATGGGCAAAATGGGTGAAGGGGAGTGGGAGACACAGGCTTCCAGGTATGGAATGAGTAAGTTATGGGAATAAAAAGTATGGCATAGGGAATATAGTCACTGGTAATGTAATAGCATTGTATGGTGACAGATGGTGGCTACATCTGTTGTAGTGAGTACAGCATAATGTATACAATTGTTGAATCACTATGCTGTACACTTGAAACTAATGTAACATTGTGTGTCAACTATACCCCCTGAAAAAGATATACAGTCCTTTTACTGCCAGAACTTTATATGTTAGATACAGTATAATTTGAAAAATACTCACAACATGTCCTTGTCTGACTTTTAAGTTTGATTAGGTTTAATAATTTCAAAGTCAAGGTTAGATATATTTATATAATTCAAACCATTTTAAAACTAATATGCTCTTAAATCAGGGCAACAGGCAGAGTGAAGAGAATTAAAGTATTACCCAATTTCCTAAATCTCTAACTTTCACTACATTATGAATTTTATTAGGATATTCTCTATAGAAATATATGTTACAGGAAAATTCATTTTGAGTGGCATCTCCTAGATCTAATTTTATGAAGATATATAAGTCCCAAAATTGAAGGGGAGAATATAACTACAACTTACTCCTTGACAATGAAGATAGTCAACTGTCTTAGTTATTACAATCAGTACATCACTAGCTTCCCGTTCTGAGAAACATTTTTTTTTGAGAATACGGTCAAGTAGTTCTCCTCCTTTCATCAAATCCGTAACAAGGTAAACATATCTACCATCATCATAAACCTAAAAAAAAAATTTTTTAAATATTATTATTTATAATTATAATTCTGAAATTTTGAAATTATATTTACTTTCCTTTTCTAGTGAACCTCTATTGTTAAAAAAGGACATTAACCCCTTGCTGTTAATATAGTACAGGCTACAGAGAAGATTAAAATGGCTAAACAACCTCCTATACAGTCTTGAGACCATGTTAAACATATAATTGCATTAACTTTTGAAGTTGTACATTATACTTCATCAAATTATATAAATGGAACAATAGAACTCTGTGTCTCTCAAATAGCATCTATCTCATTTTTGACTATATTATAGCCACTTCTCTTGCCTACTAATAATAAGCTTCCTTCTGGCAGTAAATACATTATTTTTAAATATAGTCCTCACAGTCCATTATCTGATATGGTGTCTTAAATATTTCATTGAATTCAAATACTATATTAAGGAGAATAAATAAGAAAAATATGTGTACCCTTTCAGGGCATGTGAGATGTTTGTATACACAGATGTGCGTGTGTGTGTGTGTGTGTGTATGTATGTATGTATATATACATATATATATATAACAAAATACTGCTTAAAGATTACAAATCAAAATGCATAATACTATTTCACTCAAGGAACAATCCATAATGCTATAGCCATTTGCTATATAATCAAAAAAGTAAAATATTTTAGAATTTGGCAGATTCCAAATCTCCTATATCTTCTATATTTATAGTACTACAGGATAATAAATGGTGCTGGTTATAATGTTGATTAGTTGACCAGTCAGAATATATTCAAGCCATCAGGACACTGTCATTTACCAACCATCATAGTTCCTTTTTGATGTTGTATAAGAAGGGTAGGAGTACAGAATCACGGGAAAAAAAAGAACTGAAGTGGCAAATTTAAGATTTTTGAGATTTTGTGGCTTAAAAGTAGAATATACCATAAACATGAAAAGTTTCAAAAAGAAAATAAAGTGTCAAGTCATAACTTCATTAGCTTAGCTGATACATAGATTTTGAATACCTACATCCTTTAAAGTAATAACGTTGGGGTGTTGTCCATAGCGCATCAAAATTTCAATTTCTTCTGAGGGGTCTCTCTTACCTTTGTCAATGATCTAAGAAATAAGTCAAGAAAAATTTCAGAGAAAACTAAATTATTTTCTTTGTCTAAAAATGAATGAAATATTTTCCATTTGGTTATATTTTAAGCAAACACTTAAGAGTGATGCTTGTTTCACATTATTTTAACATTTAAAAATTTCCTATAACTGAAACTTAACAATAAAAAAACAGAACACTTTTCTTTAACATTATATTCCACTTAACTGAAACTATATCAACTGATAATGTGATCCAAATGTAACAGTAATTGTCACAATTGCATAATCTTACCATACTATATTAAAATAAAACTATTTAAAACAAGACATTCATGAAATATACCATTCCTCCAAAATAAAGTCTTAGAAAGAAATTCAAATGAAAATATTGTCTTAAGACTTTTCCCCCATCTATGATGAGTACTGGGTATTATATGTAAGTGATGAATCACTAAATTCTACACCTGAAACTAATTTTACCATGTATGTTAACTAACTAGAATTTAAAAACTTGAAAAAAAAACTTCCCTTATCATCTTATCTTTGCTATCTCCACTTGCTCCACTGAAAAATGTCTGTAAGTTACCCTGTAATTTAACTTACATATATATATATATATATATATAAATAAAACAAACAAGTTAGGCTCAGAGATAATACCTTCACTGCAAATTCCATGTTGGTAGCTGTATGAATGCATCGCTTGCAAACAGAATAGGAGCCAACACCAATATCCTCTTTTAATTCATATACTTCAGCAAATTGTGTAGCATTTCCATTTATCTGTTTTTTTAAAGTAAAATATTAAAGAGAATGAAATATTTTCACAAATTTTATCTTCTCTTCTAAATACTCATTAATATGAAATCTTTTTAAAAATTCATTATAGAGAAGTTTTATCAGTATTTATAAATGGTTTAAGGAGATTCTTTGTTAATCCTAAATTTTAGGTTTTCTAGATCCCCAAAGCCAATACAATAAACCAACTAGTTTATACACTGCCATTACATTTTTCTTGTCAGAAAAGATTACATAAATATAATTAAAGGTTACTACTATCTGTATTTTTTCAAAACATATGGAGACATCTTTAAGTCATATTATACACAGAGATTAATTAAGAAGTTAAAAATCACTTAAAATGTTTAATGTCTTGAGGAACCCCCACACTGTTTTCCAGAGTGGCTGTACCAGCTTGCATTCCCACCAACAGTGTAAGAGGGTTCCCCTTTCTCCACAACCTGCCAACACTTGTTGCTTCCTGTCTTGTTAATTTTGGCCATTCTAACTGGTGTAAGATGGTATCTCATTGTGGTTTCGATTTGTACTTCCCTGATTGTTAGTGATTTTGGACATTTTTTTGGGATGAGCACTGGGTGTTATATGCAACTAATGAATCGTTGAACACTACAACAAAAACTTAAGATGTACTATATGCTGGCTAACTGAACATAATAAAAATAAATAAATCACTTAAAATTATTGTAAATCCATTAGCAAAAACTGAAAGAAATAGTTATCCCTACACCGAATAATCTGATTAAGTGGAATTTACCTGAACAATTGGTAACACGTTTGCACTTGTAACAGGAGTGATTTTATATTCTTCTGCAATAGAAGTTGCAACAAAGCTGAATCCTTTGAAGAGTTGATGAGCATTAGCACTAGCTGGCAAACCAGGAGAATCTAATGTCCAAATAATTATATTTAATTAGAACTACACAGAATTCTATGATATGAAATGTTAGCATTTCTTTAAATATAAAAGAAACCATTAAATGTTTCCATCAGACACTGTATGTTTTTGATTTACTGCATATTATCTGTCTCCCCATCTAGCTACTATGCAAGCCCCATGGATTGTAATTTTTGCCTGTTCTGTTCACTGCTGCATCTTCAGTGCTTAATACCTTCAATATTTGTTGGTATTCAATATTTGTTGAATGAATGTATGAAACAGATGCTACTCTATGTAGACCTCATTAAATTATAAACTTTAAGAGTCAGTGATATATCTCATCTTACCTCCTACTCCTTACCCTATAATGCATTAGCATGTCAAAGGACTTTTAAAACAAGAATGAAAAAATTTTACCCTTTGCTTTAACCCTTGCTTCCCTGATAAATATTTCCTATTTAAATCCTCTGTTTGAAAGATGCCCATGCAATGCTGTATATAAGATCCACACTTTCATATAAGGCAAACAAACCCTCTGCAAACTTAAAATTCATTTAGTTTCTACCTAAGAAGCTAGTTTATTTTTAACAATCTGATTGAATGAAAGCCCTGATATTACATATAAACATGCATTACCTTTAGGTGTTTTTGCAGTAAATTCAGGATCAAAACAAAAAGTATCATCCGGTTTTCCAGAAGCAGGTTTGAAAGGAGGCTGAACTTCTCTTCTATATAATTTCTAGAAGAAAAAACAGGATAACACAAAATCATATTAACACTTTAAAATTACTATATTTTCTAAGGGAAAGCAGAATATAATATTAATAGTCCTTAATAGAAGACTCACGATTTAATAAATAAAATTTTAACAGGCTTCGTATACCTGTTAACCAAATTCTAAAAATTTGAGAGATAATCACAGTCAAATGAGACCAGGAAACACAACAGTGATGCCAAAAGTTGCATACACAAAGAATGATGTTCAATTTTGGATATCAAAAACTGACTTTAATTCTCACTGGTAAAATAACCATGTAGAATATATCACAATGTGACCATACAGAAGTAACTAATAACATTCAAGAATTTCAAAACTAATAGATTATCTTCAAGAAGTATATATTTCACCTAAAATATTTTGTTGTTACATAAAAATATGTCTTAAATACACTGTTTAGAGCTATTATTAAATAATTTAAAAATATAATCTTGTCTAACAATTTAACTTCCTAAAATTTTGTTTTTGAAAGACCTTTAAAACATCTTAAAATATATGAAAATCTACTACCCTCTTTTAAAAATCTGCTTTTTTAAAAGGTCACAGTCCTATAGTGGAGGAAAATTAATAATTACTTTGATTTTCATTTATTTAAATATATAAACAATATATTCTTTTGTTATTTAAATTAATAGCAATGAACATAAACTGTTTAGATATAAGAATGATGTAAAAAAGGAATTGCGGTTGTCTAGTTAAGAAGAAAGGAAGAGTAGACAAGCATTAGGAAAAAAAATGACAAGTGGAT
This sequence comes from Phoca vitulina, assembly GCF_004348235.1. Lineage (NCBI taxonomy): Eukaryota > Metazoa > Chordata > Mammalia > Carnivora > Phocidae > Phoca > Phoca vitulina. Next base: position 2,552,041 of record NW_022589754.1, on the reverse strand, counting down.
ATAAGGACACCAAGAAAGGGATGCACACACATACGACACAGGACAGACTCCCATGTAGCATGCCCACTGAGTGGCCTTTCAGGGTATTAATACTAATGGCTTATGTTGTGCAGTTGTACAATTATAAAAAAAATCATTTTTTCCAACTTTTAATTTAAACTCCAGCTAGATAACATACAATGCAATATTGGTTTTAGGTGTAGAATTTAGTGATTCAAAACTTACATATGACACCTGATCTTCATCATAACAAGTGCTCTCCTTAATCCCATCACCTGTTTAACCCATTCCCCACCTACCCACCTCCCCTCCAGCAATCTTCAGTTTCTTCTCTAAAGTTAAGTGTCTGTTTCTTGGTTTGCTTCTCTTTTTTTCCCCCATGTTCATTTGTGTTGTTTCTTAAATTCCACATGAGTGATATCATATGATAATTGTCTTTCTCTGACTTTTTTCACTTAGCATAATACACTCTAGTTCCATCCATGTCATTGCAAATGGCAGGATTTCATTCTTTTTGATGGCTGAGTAATATTCTATTTTATATATATATATATATATATATATATATATATACACACACACACACACACACACACACACACACACACACACACCATTCATCAGTCGATGGACATTTGGGCTGTTTCTATAATGGCTATTGTTGATAATGCTGCTTATAAACATTGGGGTGCACGTGTGAATTGAATTAGTATTTTTGTATCCTTTGGGTAAATACCTAATAGGGCAATTGCTGGGTCATTCGGTAGTTCTATTTTTAACTTTTTGATGAACCTCCATCCTGTTTTCAGGGTGGCTACACCAGTTTGCATTCCTACCAACTGCGTAAGAGGATTCCTCTTTCTCTGCATCCTTGCCAACACCTGTTGTTTACTGTGTTGTTAATTTTAGCCATTCTACCTGATGTAAAGTGATATCTCACTGTAGTTTTGATTTGTATTTCCCTGATGATGAGTGATGTTGAGCATCTTTTCATGTATCTGCTGGTCATCTGTATGTCTTTGGAAAAATGTCTATTCATGTCTTCTGCCCAGTTTTTAATTGGATTATTCATTTTTTGGGTGTTGAATTTTATAAGTTCTTTATATATTTTGGATACTAACCCTTTATCAGATATGTCATCTGCAAATATCTTCTCCCATTCCTTAGGTTGCCTTTTAGTTTTGCTGATTGTTTCCTTTGCTGTACTGAAGCTTTCTACCTGTTAAGTGTGGTTATTCTCTCCTATTCTCAGTTGGGGAATGTGAAGGAGGGAGAAAAATGTACATAGATCCACAGATCTTAATTTGCCTTATCATTCACCCCCTTATCCATTTCTCTCCCTCCTGCACATTCCCCAACTGAGAATAGGGGAGAATAGTAACTACACTTAATAGGTAAAACATATGAGTAACAAAAATTTACTAAATATCATCCACACATCTACTGGTTCAAGGTAATTGTCATGACATCTATATCTCTAAATAAAAATCTCATACCAAAAAAAAAACTAATTAAGTTTTATCAACAAAGTCCAAATATAACAATTTTATTCTTCAGTGTTAGTTCATATTAAAGTCACTCAGTAACAAATTTTCTACTGAACTTACATTCCAGTCAACATTTGCAAAAAAAAGATGTCTTTTGATTTCCTCAACTCCTTCTGAACCTATAAAAAAAGAAATAATTTTTTACTGGTATAATTTTTTTAAGCTTTCTACCTGGCTTCTCTGCTATTATCTGTACAAGAGTATATACATTTCATAGATTCCTTGCAGTGAAAATTTTATGATTTATCTGATATTTTACTGTGTTTTTTGAATTAATATGATAAAATATATCTGATGTTCACATTGAAGCACATAAAGTATCATGAAATACTGAAATGCCTTCCAAGTTAAATCAAAATGGTGTTTAACATATAATTAAAATTGAAGCATATTTTATTTCTTTCGCAATAAAACTTATGACCTTGTATCTCAATGCCAAATTAAAAAGTGCAACAGAATAAAGTGACATTGAAATTTTAACACAAGTCCACAAATAAAATGATAGGATCACATCTGGATCCAGGAAAAGGTTACCAGTACGTGGACAAATAATGAGAGACTATGGATATATTTACCTTGAAGATTTCTGGAAGGGACAGAATAATTACCTTCAAATATCTAAAAGGATTACCTATATAAGGGATAATTTTGTGAATTATTTTAGAAGAGGTACTCCACACGATATACATAATGATATGTATTAAACAGAAGTTCTGAATAACTAGACCACTCCATTCTTAAATTATGGACACAACAGAGTTTACTGGATCTATGTACATACAAAATGCAAACTTCTAGGTATAAATATATAGCAACAGTAAATGAACTAAGCCAGAAAACAAAGTTACAATTATTCTCCCAAAGCATGCAGTGTATTGTTATAAAAGCTAAGACAACAAAGAATACCCAATCTATTTGCTGGATTCCTTTTGAATAACATCCTTAGGAGACTTTGTGCCTCAGCACTAAGAAACTGAGGCATCCCAAGTTTTGCTCTGAAAAATAAGATTTTAGAAAATTTCACTTAAATCTAGCCATACTTTAAATTGACAAATCTTAAAAAGAATTTAAAAGAATGCTTTAACAATGACAAATAATGTCCCTTTTATGGTAGGAGAAGAAAACAAGACAGTGTGAAAAAAATGTTCTTTTGTGTCAGTTGAAAACAAGATTCTCAAAACTGAAAGCAAGGAATTTTTCCCAAAAGAAAAAAAATAATGTTCACACTTACTTTAATATCATATTCATGGTCTCATTTCTGTCTTTACCTTGAAATGGCAGAGTACCAGTAAGCATTTCAAACTAAAACAAAAAGTAACACATTAATTTAGCAGAACTTAGAATATACAATAAAATTCTTTAGGAAAAATATTGAGACAAGTAATACATGACCATCAAATCACATAGGATCTACATGATAGGTCAAAATAGGACCAGAAAACTAAGTCAATTAAGGAACTATACTTCTGGTACCCCACTACATATAGCCCAACTGATAGGTGACCGTAGGAAATGAAACAACCAATTTTTTTCAGTATTGTTTAATCTGGTTACTTTCCCAAACCAAAGCAATTTGAAAATAGACACACAGAATTTTCTTTTAAAACAAAAATACGCTTTTAAAGCAAACATTGAACAATGAATGGAAAATAAAAATAAGCACTGAACCATTTCAAATTCATACATGCTTTGTACAACTAACTGGAATTTAAATAAAACTTAAAAAAAGAATTTCTACAAAAGGCTGATAAGCTCATGAAAAGATGTTCAACATTACTAGTCATTAGTGAAGTAAAAAGAAAAAAAGATTTAACTATTCTTATTCTCCTCACTGCCCCCCCCCAAAAGCAATCAAAACAGAACAAGAAGCTACACACATACAACAATATCTTAAAAAAGATTTTTTGAGACAGTTGTACATGGCGTAAAAAACATTTTCCCTAAGAGATTTAACTGCAATGTAGATAATTAGAACATTAAATAATGGTATAAAAAAGACTAGATCTAAAAATTAAGATCATTATAGTTCACTAAAGAGAAAACTTTGTATCTCTAATATTTAAGTCTTTTTTCATTATTTTTTTATTATTATGTTCAGTAAGTTAACATATATCTCTAATATTTAAATCTTGAACTTGGATTCAGTAATGGCTTTCGCTTCAGTCCTCTGCTCATTTATTTGAATTCACAACCTTAGCTTATCCATTCCATTCTTTCCTATACACTGATGACTTTCAAATCTGTTCAAGCCTCAATCTCTCTCAAGTCCCAGTTCTCCCTCCTAAATCTATAGTAATGTTTCTCAACTGGAAACTGAGTAAGTAGGGGTAGGAGCCACAGAAAGGGAAATAAGAAAAAAGAAAGTATAGTATATAGGGATCATTGTTCTCAAGTTCCAGTCCCCTGACTCCAAACCTAAAGTTATGGTTCTCCACTGGGGACTGGAGGAGTAGAGATGGTAATGGGAATGACAAAAAGAAGGGGGATATTATATTGGAATCATACCTCCCCCCTAAATTAAACTGTATATTGGCTGACTGAGCATTGTTTTTTTCAAAGTCTCCAGATGATTCTGATCTTCTCTCCACTTCCTTCTCCTAATTTATTACTACCAAGGGGTTAACCACAAACCCACAGTAACCTATGCAACATGTTATAAATAAATTATTTCTCCATTCCAAAACCAGCTCCCCTTCCCAACTATCTCTTTTCTACTGAACTTCCATTCTTTCAATTCCCTAAAGTTCATAAATTTTAAAGTTATCTTTATCTTTGACCCTTTCCTTCTCCTTCATATGTGACATTAAATCAGGTATTAAGATCAGCCACTTCTTCCTTCCTTCCTAATATACATTTTTTTCTCTAATTACCATTTTGTTAAAGAATCTACAAAAGTTTCCTACTACTCAGAGAATTGCATGCATACATTTATATTCTTATAGTCTCATTTCCTCCACCTTCACCCTCATTCTCCACTACTATTCTAATATTCTAATTGGTTCTCCAGTTCTTTGCTAATATGATCACAATACTATCCTTCCTGAGACTTGGAACTATTTAAATTTTATCCATGCTTCAGGATTTAAGTTCTACCTTCTCCACTTTTCCTAAATCAACTTATATGATTTCTTGCCTGAATTTCTAAGGTATACTGTCAGACCGTTTATTTAGCTGTTCCAATTGTTTCCCCAACCAGATTGTATGCCTTCTTAGGTGATGAAAAATGTCAAATATCATACTTCAAGTTTACTCCTACCCCATTACCCTCCCCAAATGCCAGGTTTATAATAGGCACTAATACATTATTGTGTCATATAGTATTGCATTCAGTAGTAAATAGGCAAAATGGATTATCAGCAAGATGGATTATACAAGCAAATTGATTCAATAGCTATTCATTTATCACTCTACTTAATACTGCAAATTCTGTTCTTAATTTATACCAGATTAGTCAGTTTGTATGCCCACTATGCCAGGTACCATGGGTGATGAAAAGTAGTATGAAACATGATTGCTCTCCTCAAGAAGTTTACAGTCTTTCTAGGGACATACATGAAACAATTTGACAATAAGACAGTTTATGGTGAAGTGCTAAAGTCTGGGATACCTAATTAATAAAACATGTGACAGTTAAACATAGTATTCTGAAATCTAAAATCTGGAAAGTCTTTTTCTAAGTTTTAAATTTGAATAGCTTATAAAAGAATGCTGCCATTTACCTTTTCATCTAGGAACTTTAAAAGAAATCAGAATAACAAAACCTTAATTCTTACTGTGTAACAGCTAGCCAGTCACAAGTTTTTTAGTAATCATGAATTATCAAAACTCTATTCTCACCTGATACATTCCAAAATTTAAATTAAAATTCTAAATAATATTAATTTTATATTGGTATAATTAAAAGATTAACACTACTTACCATAAGTACACCATATGACCACCAATCAGCACTCTGGGAATGGCCTCTCCTATTTACTACTTCAGGAGCCATATACTCCACTGTACCACAAAATGAGTAAGCCTTCTTTTCTTGATCTACTGATTCCTTGCTGAGTCCAAAATCTATAATAACAATATGTTACAAAAATATATCTGAAGATATTCAGAAAATAGAAAATACCAAAAGAAATAAAATTATGTGTTAGACCTTAAAACAATTCATGGATGGCCTATAATTACTCTTGAGAAACCTCTCCTACGAGACAATGGAATGCAACCTGTATTTCATAATGATACTCTTTAAGAGCATTTAAAGATTGCTCAGTAAATTTCATCATCAAAATACATGTTTTCATGTCTATACTAGAATATCATTCAGCAACTTTGAGAGGTCAACAATTAAATCAAAGCTGTCATAGTGATCTAAGTTTTAAAACAGACTAAGACAAAAAGGAGGGAGTAACTTACACTTTTTAAAACACTAAAAAAGCAAAGTGTGCTTTGGTTTTGGTGAACTTCCATTTTTGTTTAAGGCTTTCAAGAGCTAAAGGTACTAATATATAAAAATCAATCTTATTCCTATGTACTAGCAATGAAAAATTGGAAGCTGAAATTTAAAAAGTACCATTTATAATACCACCAAAAAAACCCCAAATGAAATCCACAGGTACAAATATACAAAGTATATGTAAGACCTGTATGCTGAGAACTAGAAACACTGATGAAAGAAATCAAAGTAGATCTAAAAAAATGGAGAGACACATTGTATGCATGGTTTGGAAGATTCAGTGTTGTTAAACATATCAATTCTCCTAAAAACTGATCTACAGAGTCAGTGAAAGTTCAATAATAATGTCAGCAAGATTTCTTTTGTAAAAATCATAAAGCTAAACTTAAAATTTATATTAAAAGACTATAGAAAATACAATAGCCTAAATAATTTTGAAGAAATAAAAACTTTGAAGGACTTACATTACCTCACTTTAATACTTAACATAAAGCTACAGTAATCAAGAAAGTGTGGCATTGGAGAAAGGCTAGACATATATATGTCATATATAGGACGATATATATTGATATACATATTGATATATATGAATGCAAAAGGACACTGTCCAAGAATAGACTAACACATATAGTTCTACTATAATGCTTGTTTTGAAAAAGCAAATTCGTTCCACTGTGATTGATACATTAGGAAACAATTTGATCACAACACAAATTTCAAATGGGGTTGGCTTATGTGCGGTTTATGTGTAATTTTGTCTATAAGAAAACACTAGATGAGACACTATAAAACTGTACCTAGCTGAAGCAAGCCAGGTAGAAATAGATACACGCACATACCCCAAACATCTGCCAGCTATTTCAGCTCACCATGTGTATTATGAGCCACTCCTGTCCACCTGTAGTGTTACTCCCAATTCCAGATAATCTATTTTCTACTACTTCACAATAACTAACAAACTGTAACCTTTCTGACAACAATTCTACAAGCAAATTTCAGTATTTTTTTCAAACTAAGGTTCCTACTTATTGTAGTATTTATACATTCTTAAACATTTAGAATGTGTAAAACAATGTTATCATTTTTATCAACTTCCTATCTTTCTTTTGTGTGTCTGGTTATGTATTTGAGTGTTAAGCCCCCAACCCCATATTCCCCATTAAGCCCTGTGCTTTTTATTATGTAATTATTCATAGTGGAGTGATTTTTTTTTTAAGATTATATGTGCTGCATTAGAACTGGCTATATATTGTTAATTGATTTCTGATAAAGGTGTAAAAGCAATTCCACGAAGAAAGTTAAGTTCTTTTCAACAAATGGTGCCAGAACAATGGGATATTAATATACAAAAACATCCTCATAACATAAAGAAACATTAACTAAAAATGAACCTTAGAACTAAATGTAAAACCTAAAACTGTAAAATTTTCAAAAGAATAAAAGGAGAAAATCTTTTTGATCTTGAATTAGGCAAGGATTTCTGAGATACAACATCAAAAGTAAAATTCATAAAAGAAAAAAAGTTGATAACTGGACTTTGTCAAAATCAAAACTCTTCAAAAGATACCGTTCAGAGAAGAAAAAAAAAGAAGCTACAGACTGGAGAAAATATTTGCAGACTGCATATCTGATAAAGCTCTTGTATTCAGAATATATTTTAAAAACTCAAAATAACCCCTTGAAATTCAATAATAAAACAAACAATCCACATTTTTTAAATGGCTAAAAGATGTGAACAGATACTTCTCCAAAGAAATAAATACACGAAAAGATGCTCACTGCCAGTTATTAGGGGAATTCAAATTAAAATCCTAATGAATACTACTACATGCCTATTAGTAGAGCTAAAATAAAAATACTGACAATACCAAGTAATGACAAGGATGCAGAGCAACTAGAACTCTCATATGTTGCTGATGGGTATGCAAAATGGTGCAACCACTTGGATAACAGTCTGGAGGTTTCTCACTGAGTTAAAAATACACTTACCATAAGACCAAGCAATCCCTCTCCTTCAGTATTTACTCAAGTGAAACAAAAATTTATGTTCACATAAAACCTGCACATGAATATTTACAGTGGCTTTATTCATCACTGCCAAAAACTGGAAACAAGCCAAATACCCCTTAATTGGGGATTAGACAAACCATGGCATCATCATAAAATGGAACACTATTCAGCAATAAAAAAATAAATTGATACACACAATATAGATTAATCTCAAATGCACTGTATTAAGTAAATAAAGCCAGACTCAAAAGGCTATTTGCTGTATGCCTCTGTTTTACATTAAATCATGGAAAAGACAAAACCTTAGGGACAGAAATTAGATTGATATTTGTCTAGGGTAAAAAGGAGGATTAACTTATGCGGAAATTGTGGAGGGTGATAGAATTGTTTTATATCTTTATGTTGGTGGTGGGAATAAAACTAAACGTATTTGTCAAAGTTTGTAGAACTATAGATGAAAAAGTGATTTTTAAAAATTAAACCTTATATTTTGAGACAACTGCAAATTCACATGCAGTTATGTGAAATACTACAAGAGATCCTATTTGCCCTTTACCCAGTTTCCCCCATGGTAACATCTTACAAAACTATATTACAATATCACAACCACAATATTGACAAGGATATTGTCAAGATAAAGAATAATTCCATCACCACAAAGATCTGAAGAATGAGTTTTACTCTAATGTAAATTATACCTTAATTCTATAAATGAAAATAAAGCTCTAAGTCCTATATTGCTCTCTTAAAATAAAATACCAATATTAATAATTAATTTTAGGGTGTCTCAAAATTAATTTTCTAACCATGCTCAATATTTTCATTTAAAAATCACTTACCCTTGTATAATAACTCAAATGCATTATGATTTTTACCATAATTTTAAAATATCTTTTCAATGGACTACTACTTTATTTCTCTACATTTTGAGACTTTTAAACTCTTGCACACTCCATTTCAAAGATTAAATGTAATAAAAGCTAGTCTTCGAGGTCAGTTCAGCCAAATAAAAGAACATACCTTGTAGAGAAGAACACTGGCTTCTTTGGCCATTCCAGAGAGGAGGAGAAAGGGAAGAGAATTTTCTTATCCTCCATTACCTTTCAGAGATTTATACCACTCCATAGAGGTCCTCTGCTGTACTTTCTCTGACAAAACTGACATTTAACACTAGAATTTGCTCAGCAATCAATTGACAAAATATTTTACAGTAAGAATTAGCTACAAGATTAAATAAGATATAAGTTAATCAGTGATTTTTCCAAGCCACTAATTTGAAAACAAAATACAGAAATCAGCTACATAAAGGCTTTTTTTGGGGGGGAGAGGGGAAGTATATCTTTGTAACCTTAAATGACTCTAAGACTTCAAATTTTAAAAGCATGCCTAGAAAACAATGATTTCATGACTACTATGAGTAAAAGTAATCTCAGTGACTAATTTGCAGATAGCCATAAAAATTATTAAAATTATTTTTATGTATACATTCTCTCTTAAATATCCAGCTCAAGTACTGTGTGATATAAATTTCTGACACTGTATATTTTTTCTCCCTTCTCTTTATAGAAATTACCCTGTATTATGTCCCTCCAAAAACATAATATAGCAACCACAGATAGTTGAAATTGTGTTCAATTTATAGTTTTTAATGGGATATTATGAGTAAACTTTATTTTCTGAACCAGGCAAGTCATATTACATATTTAGATTTTATATAGACTATGAGGTGGGGTGTTACAGAAAAAAAAATAAGACACAAAAACAATATAAATAATATATTGGCATTTATGCAGATATTTTGGGGTATTCATTCTCATTCTGTTGATCTCCTGCTATACAATCATACTCTCGGTATGAGGTCAATTAGGCTAAAACCATAGTCATACCGAGGAACATTTATATAGTCCACTGTCATTCTAGAGTAACCTGTTAAACATTAGGTCTATTCTTTTTATCTAGAGGATTTTTAAAGTGGACAGATAAAAAGAAAGATATTGCCCCTCTCTTATGATTAAGGAAAACCTCCTAATTCTTCCCTAAGCCTAAGAAGAAACAATCTTGGGAAAGACCCTGCCTAGATGAGACATTCCTAAATCACTATAGCCCACTGGTATCAATGACAAACAGCTATCAATCTGGTACTTTTGACTGTAGCATTCAAGGAAGAAGATAGGAAGGACAAGAGGAAAAGAGGGAGAGGAGAAGGGAGGAAAAGACACACAAAAGGAAGAAAAAGAAAGAAAAAGAAGAAAAATAAAGTAAGAAAGGATAAAAAGAAAATAAGTTAAAGGAAATAATGAAAAAAATAAAAGTAAAGTATAAGAATATTTGCTGTGAATGGTCACACTTTAACCAACCTTATTGGAATAGTGTTAGGTTAAATCCATATGTTTATTACTCATTACACAACTTTGAATTGGGCTATAATTATAAAACAGTGTAAATTATCTAATATTTATTATTGTATAATTTTTAAAAGAAATATTAACACCATTTTAAGGAAAATATATTGAATTGTTAAACATATTTATATCACCTTTTCTTCCTGTTATAAGCCTCTGTCCTTTGCTTATAAGTTTACGTTTTTTTCTAACTAATCCTTCCTCCTCAGCCAGTTTAAGTCCAAAAGCTATAAAAGCAGAATTTACATTACAAGACTAAATATAAAACAATTTGACATCATTATTCACCCAAATAACCTTAATGTAGAAAAGCGATATAGGTCGAATTTATTCTATTTTTTTCCCACCTCCCTTCCTCAACTCCTGACAAAACAGGTATAGTTTATTTTTAAAAATGAAAAGAATTAAATTCTAATTAGCTTTGCAACTAAAACTTGATTGATATAAAATAAAAATTATATAATGCATAAAATCTTAAAACGCTACTGTTCTCTCTTCCTATTATTTTTCTTTCCTTTTCCCTTTCCAATCCCTTTAAATCTACATTGCTTCTTTTATATATGAAAAAGAGAATCAGGCTATGAATCAAAAAGATTTACTAAACTTTATTTGAACTTTGTCACATCTGCCTGAGCCTTCAAGTTAACAGTTTTATACTTTATTTTTACATTGAAGCGGTATACTTAGGAATTTAAAGCAACTTACCTTTAAAGTGTACTGGTCCAAAATTCTCTGTAAAGACCACATCTTCATTTTAACATTCTGATAATTAAATAAAGATTTTACTATCTATTTATAACATAAGTAACCTTTTGAGATTGGCTCACTCAGCATAATGCCCTTGAGTCCATCCAAGCTGTTGCATATATCAAGAGTTCTTTCCTTTTTACTGCTGGGTAGTATTCCATTGTATGGTTGTATCAGTTTGTTTATCCATTCATTCTTTGAAGGACATTTGGGACATTTCCAGTCTTGGGCTATTATAAATAGAGCTGCTATGAAAATTCATGTATAGGTTTTTATGTGGACATAAGTTTTTATTTCTCTAGGACAAATGCCCAGGATGAGTACTGTATGGTTCTATTTATATCATATTCTCAACATAATAAAACTAGAGATGTAGAATAGATAAGTAGTTGCCAGGAGTTAGGGGAGGGATGTGGAGGGCATGATTGTAAATAGGCAGCACAAGAGAGTTCTTTTGTAGTTGTAAAACAGCTTTGCATATTGATTGTGGTGGTGGTATTCAAATCTATACATGTGATAAAAAGTCATAGAATTATACACAGACAAAAAAATAAATGCACACAAAAACTAGTGAAATCCAAATAAAGTATATGGTCCAATGAGTTGTACTATACAAATCAATTTCTGGGGTTTGATAACACACTGCAGTTTTATAAGATGTCACCATTGGCGGAAGCTGGGTGATGGCTAGACAGGACCTCTCAGTACTATTTTTGCAACTTATTGTGAGTCTATAATTATTTAAAAATAAAAGCTTTTAAAATTGGTATAATAACGATATTTTACACTTAAGAATCCTGTGAGGATTAGCACCTTGTGGTATAGTAAACCCTCAATATTCAAAATAAAGACAAATAAAACATTTTCACAAATAAAGAAAAAAATGAACCTCTGATTCTGAAACACTTGGTTTAAAAGTTTATAATTCATTATATTTCAAATATGATAACTACTTATGATAAATCTTTCAGTCTAGACTAAAACTAAGATGATGTGTTTTTATCTAGAAAGCTAAATGTCATTTGTTAATTAGGATAGTAACTCTATTGTATAATTTTTTGGTATTACAATTAGAACATATTGAGAGCTATCTTATCTACCTTTTAAATAAATTTTAGTTCACTAAAGAGATGAATAAAACACAAGTCAAGGAAAAAAGAAAACAGGCTTAGACAAATATATATTAAAATATAGAAAAATATAAAATGGGTTTAGGGTAAAATAAGAAAATCTGCATACCTGTTAACTTGATATGTCCTATTTCATCAAGCAGAATGCTGTAAATCAAAATTCACACTCAACAAGATGGAATAAAGTATTTTTATACAAAACATTTACATAAAAATCATCATAAACTTTAAAATAATATTTGATATACTGGAAAATATTTAAATGATTAATTTCGAATCAACAGGGAAATAAAATCAATGGGTATCTTATAAAGATTACTTTTTTTAAGTAAGTTTCATATAATTATATAATTCATATATAATTTCATGTAATTTTTAAATAAAATAAATAAAAGACTTTATGGAGAAAAAAGTAGTTATAGAAATACTGGTAACAGGGTTTCATAAGAAGAATATGGCTTTACTTTTCTGGCTTCAGGTCTCTATAGACAATTCCTAATTGGTGCAGATGATCCAAAGCAAGGGCCAGTTCTGCAAGGTAGAATTTCACATCTTCCTCTGTAAACAGAACCTAGAATACAATAATTTACCATTTGATCCTTTTTCCAATATTGAATTTTTAAAATTTGCTTCATTAAAAACCAATAAACAGACAAATCTAGATAAGTAAAAAAAAATAAAAAATAAAAGAAGTAGATAGATTAAACTACTCTTTAAGAATCCTTCTCTTCAATATTAACTGTTTTAATGTAAATCTTCCTAAAGCATATTATGGAATTTACATACCTTCTACACTGAAGAGTCAAATTAGCTTATGTGGAAAAAAGCTTTGTAAATTATGAAATGCTATGTGTGTAACCATGAGGTATAATTATTATAGGTTTAGGTCTATATTCATTCATAAGTGAGTGTTAAATTTACACACAAAATTAGGCACTACTCAACCATTAGATGTATTTTTTTTTCCATTGGATGTAATTTTTAAGATTTATCAAAGGCTTTTGATTGGCAAAACAAATAATTTGTCTAGAAATTGGTTATTTTCACTACAGAAATCTCTGAATTATTAGGAAAGTTCAAAATTTGAATGAAACATCATTAAATCTTATTAGTGACTTGCGCATTTAGAATTATGGCCATTGAATTACATAATACAGACTCTGGTTACTAGTAAAACTGCTGAGAATGAGCAGTTAAAGATAAATTTTGAAACTCTACCTACTTTTTATTAAAATGATCTATAGAAAAACAAAGATTGTGCATTATCTAACTTTCAGGGAGTTCATTTGAATATTATAATGGTAAAGTTATAAAAACATAATTTTCACTTGATACTTTTTTATTAAGAATAAACATATTTGATATTTTATTAAGAATAAAAATATTTGTTACTTATTTAACTTCTCAGGAAGGCTAATCAAAATTTTCATTTAAACCTAACACATAAGGAAATCCTTAACAAAAATCTTTCTAACTTTAAAGAAGCTTTGTCCAGGTTACAGTTTTATGGCAAGCATATTATTTTGTCATGAAGCTGTCTCTGAAAAGCCTCATGATAGACACAAATAAGAAACTTACTAAGTAGCAATTATATGCCAGTAACTTTACATTCATCATGTTATTACAACCTTTCAAACAACACTATGAGGTATATATTATCACCACCTTACATCTGGAGAAAGAGACTCAGAATCAGAATAGCTAGAATAATATAGCTAATAAGTAGGCCCACAATTTGAACTCAGGAATATTTATCTCTAAGAACTACCTCTTCCCAGAAGCCACTTCCACCATATGTTATGTTTCAACTAATGCTTTCCTATTTACTAATCATCCTATCACCAATGAACCCATGAAAGAAAATCATCTAAACCCTAGCACCTTGAGTTAACCACTGCTAGTCTTTTGTTGTCTGCTCTTCAAATCATTTGTGCATGTGTGTTTTAACATATTTAAGATCACAGTATATATACTATTTAGTGGCTTCCTTTTTACCCACTTAATATTATAACATAAGCAGTCTCCCATATTTTTAAAATTTATTTATAGTTTTCAATAGTTGCATAATATCAACATACTAATTTACCATAATTTACCTAAATGTTCATTTGGATTATTTCCAGTTTTTCATTATTTAAATAACTCTGTAATATGCATATATATTTTTATATTTATTTCCCCAAAAAGAATTCCTAAGAAATAAAACAGGAAATACTGGGTCTGTGAAAATAAATAGTCCAAGATTTTGACATATAGAATAAAATTATTTTCCAAAAAGTTTACAATAATTTCTACTCCCATCAGCAATTTATGAAAGCATTTGTCTTACCACATCCACAACAGCACTATTTGAATATTACTCTTCAAAAATATTTTTTAATTTGATACACAAAAATGCCACCAATTGTTTTAATTTAAATTTTGATTCCTAGGCTAAACATTTTTCCATGTCCTTTAGGCCTTTCTATTTTGTAAGTAAATTATTGGTAATGTTTTTGCCTATTTTCCATTATTTACTTACTGTTTTTTTCAATCAGTATAAGCCCTTTAAATATTAAAAATGTCAGTTCTCCATCACATTACTTGTAAATATTTTCACCATTCTCTGCTTGTTTTTGACATTCAGGAATTCTTAATTTTATGTAGTCAAATTTATCTATCATTTCTGTATGATTTTCCTTCATTATTTTAATGATTAAGGAGAAACCTCCACTAAGTGGTCAACTGCAAATTTGGCTGCATTTTCTTTTAGGACAATTGTTTTTCCAGATTTAACTCTTAAGTAAAATTTATCTTTGTATGGTAGAGATGAAAATTTAAAATGATATTCTTCTGAAATATCTAACTGATTTATCATATACTATTTATTGAACAATCAGTCTCTTTGCCATTAACTTGTGATTCTCCTTTATCATAATAACATATGGTAAATCATATACACCTGAGTATTTGGGGGCTTTATAGTATGTGTTTAATCTTGTGTTGATATTCTGATGTTCTGCTTATAGCAGCAGTTTTACAAAGTTTTAAATAAGAGGTAGGGCAAGAACAGTGTGTTATTTTCAAAATGTCTTAGTTTTTTTTTTTTTTCATTTGTTTACTTTCCTAGATAAGCTGGTAAAATTATTCTGTCACTTTCAAACAAACAAAAATTCCCATTGGGACTTTGCTTGAAAAAATTTTTAAACCTATAAATTAATTCTGGAAAAATTGGCAGCTTTATACTTATCACCATTCATCCAAATATATTTTCTTAATATTAGCAAAGTAAAACACGGCTTAAGAGTTTTGTGTGTTTGTCTGTGTGTTGGGGGGGAGGTGTTTGGGGGAGAGAAATTTGGGGAGGTACTGTTCCCTTTGAAATATATATGACATATAATATTCTTTAACACATACAAAAATATACTTTTTAAAGTCTTTTACTAAGGCATGAAGAACATGACCTCATTTTGGATGACATAACAGGTTTTTTGTGTGTATATACAAGTGAAATATAACCAAAAACAACTTCTTATTAATAAGTTGTCTATAGAAGTAACAAATCACGGGGCGCCTGGATGGCTCAGTTGGTTAAGCGACTGCCTTCGGCTCAGGTCATGATCCTGGAGTCCCTGGATCGAGTCCCACATCGGGCTCCCTGCTCGGCGGGGAGCCTGCTTCTCCCTCTGACCCTCCCCCCTCTCATGTGCTCTCTCTCTCTCTCTCATTCTCTCTGTCTCAAATAAATAAATAAAATCTTTAAAAAAAAAAAAAAAAGAAGTAACAAATCATTTGCTAAAAGCCTGTTCAATGAATATACTAATTTATTGCCTTTGGCAAATGCATTTAAAATGCTTGCTCTTACCTAATATTCCAGACTTAGGAATCAAAACTTACTGACTGCACCTCTGTGCTAGTATGGGTTTAGATAGTCCCACATCGAGAATGAAGGTCTGAAGAGTTTAAAAGAAAATTAGAAATGACTAGGAGTAAAAATTTCTCAAACACATTCTTGAAAATTCTACACTGTAACACAAGAACTCATGAATTCTGGGGCCCTGTTTCACTGCTGCCATTCTGTGTCTTGACACAAGCTTTTAACAAGGTCATTTATAACCCTCCTTGGAAGTGGGTCCTAATTTATAACCCTCCTTGGAAGTGGGTCCTAGACAGACCCTACCATAAACTGAATTCTGTTCTATAATAAATAATATACCAAGATCACAGTCTATGTTCATGCATGGCATGTTCTACACTGGACGTAGACAGATACAAGCCAGAGACCTTAGCCACTTAAGCACTGGCTAGCATAGAGTTCCTTTTTCACAGCAAGTTCCAAAGCTCTGGGAATCAATAATAGCTCTCCCACACTCAACATCTTAATTCTGGAAGTGAGATGTTGAAACACTATCACCCAATTAAAATGCTATTCCCAGACTGCCACTTTAAGACAAAATGAAGTAGACAAGGACAGGATATATTTCCTGCCTGAAACAACTAAAACACAGTACAAAATCTATGAAATGACACTTTTCAAAACATTAGCCATCAGTCAACAAAGGACAATGAATACTGAAAAATAGGAAACAAACAAGGTAAGCGCTACAGCTGTCCTACCTTACTATCTAGAAAGAGTTTCCAAGCAGCTATGTAAGGAGAGTCAAGTCAGGCAGAGCCTATAAGACTCCCTGAGTTAATGAGAGGCTGGGGAGACAAGAAGGATAGAATTCACAAGATAGCATATAGAAAGGAGAACTTCAGAGAGAGAGAGAGAGACAGAGAGAGCGCTATAGAGTTATGTAGAGGTCTCCTTCAAGCATTTACCAGAAAAATGCTTAGGACACAGGAGTAAGGAAATTATCCTGAGCTAGAAAACAATCAATGAAAGGATTAGAAGACTGTTCAATGGAACTTACACAGGGCCAGGAATACTTCCTGTTACCTCCAACCACAGCAGAAAACCTCATATTTCACAGGGTATTGGACAGAGTAATCCAAAGTGTTTTGCTTCAGAGTGGTGCAAAATTAGTCCCTGATTAAATGCTGTTCTGGTCCAGTTTAACAACCTGAAAAAATCAAACTAGTTTTATATTCCAAAACAAATCTCAATATTTGTAAGAATATAAAAATATGATCACCTAACAAGATAAATTTCAGAAAGTCTCCCATCCAATAAAAAATTACCAATCATGGATCTGAGGAAGCTACTTGAGCCCAGGTAAGCCTAAGGGATTAAAAACAAGAATTCACAGAATTCACAAAGTAACAGGATAGTTCCTATTCTCAAAAGTGAGAGTGAAAAACTTCATAATTCACAGGGTACTGGTTTAGAGTACTAAGAAGGGTGATGTTTCAGTATTGGGAAAAATTAATTCTAGACTAAATTCTGCTCTGGTCCCACATAACAAAACTTAAAAGCAAGACTCAAAAGGTTAACTGTAGGGGCGCCTGGGTGGCTCAGTTGGTTAAGCGGCTGCCTTCGGCTCAGATCATGATCCCAGGGTCCTGGGATCGAGCCCCGCATCAGGCTCGCTGCTCGGCAGGGAGCCTGCTTCTCCCTCTCCCTCTGCCTGCCTCTCTGCCTACTTGTTCTCTCTCTCTATCTCTCTGTCAAATAAATAAATAAAATCTTTAAAAAAAAAAAAGGTTAACTGTATCCAAGAACAAAGCTAAATACTACTTATAAGAAAACAATAGGGGGTGCCTGGGTGGCTCAGTCCGTTAAGTGTCTGCCTTCAGCTCAGGTCATGATCCCAGGACCCTGGGGTCAAGCCCCACATCAGGCTCCCTGCTCAGTGGGGAGCCTGCTTCTCCCTCTCCCTCTGCCTGCCACTCCCCCTTCCTTGTGCTCTCTCACTCTCTCTCTATCAAATAAATAAATAAAATCTTAAAAAAAAACAATAGTATCCAGAATATAAGAAAAATAAATTCATAAGGCCTATCATCCAATAAAAAATTACCATGCAATTTCACTGCCATTGAAGCATGAAAGCAGACATAGACATAAGACATACTTAAACCAAAGGATGTGGCTGTGTTCCAATAAAACTGTATTTACAGAAATAAGCAACTGGCCATATTTGGCCTGAGACCACAGATTCCGATTCCTGAGTTACAAATTTATACTATAAACACTAAAATAACTATTAAAGTAAAACAAAAAAGTGTTATAGATAAAAACAGTTAAATTAAAAATAAGGCAATAAAGGTGGGGGGGTCCAAATAGTGCCATAGGAAGATCCTGAACTCACCTCCTCCCATGGACACACATAATCTATGGCTACATATGGAAAAGTTCCCTCTGAAAGAGACCTGAGGGGTGCCTGGGTGGCTCAGTCAGTTAAGCGTCTGCTTTCAGTGTCCTGGGATTGAGCCCCACGTTGGGCTCCCTGCTCCCTGCTCAACAGGGGGTCTTCTTCTCCCTCTGCCCCTCCCCCTGCTCATGTTCTCCCTCTCACTCTATGTGCTCTCTCTCAAATAAATAAATAAAATCTTAAAAAAAAGAAAGAGACCTGAAAACTAGCTAAACAGATTCTTCACAAGAAATGGTAAAAGGCCCACACATTTAGAGGCTACAGAGGTGGATTGAGGAACATAGGCCAGGGGACACACCTTTGTGCCCTCTGTCAGCCTTGCTACAGCTCATTGGTACCTCACAGAAAGGAACTTGTACACTCATATGAAGCTCTAATTTTTGCAACTATAGCCCAAGGGACCCACTCTAGATTGCCTGGTCTGGAGGCTAGTAGGGTTTACAACTGCAGTCCAAAGGGATGTATATATTGGCATGCTTTAAAACTCCTGCCAGAGGACCTGGCTTTCAATCAGCCTGAAACTAGGTGCTGACTGAGATCTTTCCATTTGGAACACTGACAGGTCTTGGCACATCATCAAAACTGGGACCTATAAACAATAAATCAGGCTGCTTTGACAATAATGGTTTTGTTTTAAAGGTTTTATTTATTTATTTTGAGAAAGATAAAGACAAAGAGAGAGAGAGAGGAAGACAGAAAAGAGAGAGAGAGAGGTGAGAGGCAGAGAGAGAGGGAGAGAAGCTCAAGCAGACTCCATGCTGAGTGCAGAGCTGGACATGGGGCTTGACCTCACAACTGTAAGATCATGACCTGAGCCAAACTCAAGAGTTGGACACCTTACTGACTGAGCCACCCAGGCGCCCTGACAATCATGAAGGTTTAAGAGACAACCATGAGCTCAGGTATGGTTGAAAGATAAGATTCATCTCTTACACAAGACCACTCTTTCAAGACTGGGAGAAGTATATGTTTCACCTAATGTATATAAAAACACAGAAAGTCAAGCAAAATGAGGAAATAGAGGAATATGTTCCAAATGAAATAACAAGATAAAACCTCAGGAAAAAAAAAACCTCAATTTAACATAGATAAGTAATTTACCCAATAAAGAGTTCAAAGTAATAGTTATAAAGATGCTCAACAAACTACAAAGAAAAATGGAAACACAGTGAAAACTTCAACAAAGAGATAGAAAATAGACAAAAGTACCAAACAAAGATCATAGAGCTGAAGAATAAAATAACTAAATTGAAAAATATACTAGAGGGGTTCAACAGCAGACTAGATGGAGCATAAGAAAGACTCAGTCATTTAGAAGACAGGGCAGTTGAACTCACCCAAAAAGAGCAGAAAAAGAAAAAATAATTTAAAAAAGTGAAGACAGCTTTTGTGTCCTATGGACAACATAAAGCAGAATAACATTCACATTATAGAGGTCCTAGGAGAGAGAGAGGAGAGAGAGAAAATGGCAGAAAATTTATTTGAAGAAACAATAGCTGAAAACTTCTCTAACCTGGAGAAGGAAACAACATCTAGATAAAGGAAGCCCACAGAGTTCCAAATAAGAAAAACCCAAAAAGATCCACACAAAGACACATAAGTAAAATTTCAGAAGTTAAAAATAAAGAGGTAATCTTAAAAGTATCAAGAGAAAAACAACTTATTACACACAAGGGAACCCCACAGGACTATCAACATTATTTTTCAACAGAAACTTTGCAGGCCAGAAGAGAGTGGCACAATATATTCAAAGGGCTGAAAGGAAAAAAAAAAAAAAAGAAGAACTGTACAAGAGTACTCTACCCAGTAAGATTAGCATTCAGAATTGAAAGAAAAATAAGGGGTATTCCAGATTAGAAAAAGCAAAAGAGTTCATCACCACTAAACTGGCCTTATAAGAAATGTTAAGGGACTTCTTAAGTAGAAAAAAAGGGTGTTAATTATTAACAAGAAAACATGTGGAAGTATAAATCTCACTAGTCAAGGTAAATACAGGAGTCCTCCCCATTATTGGCAAGAGATATGTTCCAACACACTCCTGAAACTGAAGGTAGTACCAAACCTTATACATACTACGTTTATTCAGTACATACATATCTATAATGAAGTTTAACTTAATTTTAGCATAGTAAGAGATTAGCAACAATAACTTATAATGAAAAAGAACAATTATAACATTATACTGTAATAAAAGTTACATGAATGCAGTCTCTGTCTCTCTCAAAATAATTACTATACTGCGCTCACCCTTCTTCTTGTGATGATTTGAGATGATAAAATGCCTAAGTGATGAGATGAAGTAAAGGGAATAACATAGGCATTATGCCATAGCACTAGCCTACGGATCTTCTGAGGATATGTCTTAAGTAGGATAATCTGCCTCTGGACCATGGGTTCCCATTGGTAAATGAAACCAAACAAAGAAAAACTGTGGACAATGAGGGACTATTGTATATAATAAAGGTGGGTTAATTGTTTACAACAGTAGTGTGAAGAATAAAAGACACAAGTAGTAAAAATAAAGATAAATACAATAATCGGTTAAGGGATACACAAAATAAAAAGATGTAAAATGTTACATCAAAAACATAAAATGTGGCAGAGGGAGTAAAAAAATGCATAAAATATATATGTATAGAGAGAGGGAGAAAAAGAGGGGGAGAGAGAGGAAGAAAGAGGAATAGATGGAGAAAGAGGAGAGAAGGAAAATGAGGGAGAGAGAGGGAGAAAAAGGGAGAGATAGAGGCTGTTATATGTGAGCCCCATGGTAACCAAAAAGCAAAAACCTATAGTAGATAAAAAAGATAGTAATAAAGGAATCTAAGTGTTACACTGAAGAAAGTCATCAAACCACAAAGGAAGAGTGCAGAAGAAAGAAAAAGAAACTATAAAACAGCTAGAAAATGATTAGCAAAATGGCAGAAGTACCATACCTATCAATAATTATTTAAATATAAATGGACTTATTTTTTAAATCAAAGGACACAGAGTGGCTGAATAAATATAAAACAAGACCCATCTATATGCTGTCTACAAAAGACTCACTTTAAACATAAGGACACACAAACACATACACACACAGTCTAAGGACACACAGACTAAAAGTGAAGGCATGGACAAGTAACAAAATGGTAATAAATGCATAGCTACCAATAATTACTTTGAATGTAAATGAACTAAATGCTCAAATGAAAAGGCATAGGATGACGGGGAATAAAAAAACAACAACTATCTAAATACTCCCTACAAGAGACTCATTTCAAATTTAAAGACAACAACGATTGAAAATGAGAGGATAGAGAAATACTTAGCATGCAAATGGATGTCAAAAGAAAGCTGGGATAGCAAGATATATATTAAACAAAAAGACTTTAAAACAGAATATAACAACAAAGACACTATATAATAATAAAGGGGACAATCCACCAAGAAGATGTAACAGTTTTAAATATTTATGCACCAAAATGGGAGCACCCAAGTACATAAAACAGTTAAAAACAAATTAATAGTAATACAACAGCAGGGGACTTTGCACCCCACTGACATTGATTGACAAATCATCCAAACAAAACCAACCAGGAAACTGGCTTTGAATGACACACTGATTCAGATGGATATAACAAATATATTCAAAACATTCCAAACTAAAACAGCAGATTACACATTCTTTTCAAGTACACATGGAATATTCTCCAGAATAGATCACATATTAGGCCACAAAACAAGTCTCAACAAATTCAAAAAGGTTGAAGTCATACCATACATCATTTCTGACTACAACACTATGAAACTAGAAATCAACCACAAGAAAAAATCTGGAAAGAGCATGAAAACATGGAGCTTAAATAATATGCAACTAAATAATGAATGGAACAACCAAGAAATTCAAGAAGATTCAAAAATTACATGGAAACAAATGAAAATGAAAACAATGATCCAAAATCTTTGGGATGCAGCAAAAGCAGGTATAGGAGGGAATGTAATAGCAATACAGGCCTACCGGAAAAAGCATAAACACAGAACCACCTTGGGTGACAAAGCTGCAAAACAGGCTGCCTAACCTGCTTAAACAAAGAACCACAATCCTGAGCTATGCTGGTCCTACCCCTCACAGTCAAGTTAGCCACAGTCCCAGGGATGAGGGCTCCTTCCCCAGAAGACCAGCAGAAACACCTGTCCACACCACGTCTCCCAACCAGAGAGTTCTGCAAGGCTTCAGTTCTAGTGGAAGTACCAACAGGACTCATTTATCAAGCCGACCAAAGCACACCTAGTTAAAATTCACCACACTCTGCCCAAGGACGAAACACTGCCCACTGCAGACAAGGAGAGCCTCTCCAAACGACTGGCCTGAAGGACAGAGTGCTAGAACACAGCAACAGAGTACACGTAGCACACACCAGAGACACTCCCTGAAGCACCAGGCCCTGGACACTATATGACCTCTGCTGCAAAAAGCCATTACTCTTAGAAGCAGGACAAATAACAGCTTTTTCTAACACAGAACACAGAGACGAAGAAAAAATTCCAAGATGGAAGAATTCACCCCAATGAAACAACAAGAAAAGGTCAAAGTCAGAGATCTCAGTGAAGCAATTATAAGTAACATGCCTGATGGGGAATTTAAAGCAACAATTCTAAGGATACTCGCTGGATTTGAGAAAAGAATGTAAGACATCAGGGAGGTCCTTGCTGCAGAGATAAAAGAGTCAAAAAACAGTCAGAAATGAAAAATGCAATAACTGAAATTTGAAACAGACTGGATATGCAATGAAAACAAGCATGAAAGAAGCAGAGGAACATTTTAGTGATATGGAAGATAAAATAATGGAAAACTATCAAACTGAACAAAAGAGAGAAAGAAGAATTATGGAACATGAGTAGAGACTTAGGGAACTCACTGACTCCATCAAATGTAATTACTTTATATCATAGGAGTCCCAGGAGAAGAAAAGAGAGAGAAAAGGGGACAGAAAATTTATTTCATAAAATAATAGCTGAAAACATCACTAATCTGTGGAAAGAAACAGATATCCAGATCCAGGAGGCACAGAATCAACAAAAGCAGGCCAATATCAAGACATATTGTAATTATATTTCCAAAATATAGTGATAAAAAAAATCATAAAAGCAGCAAGACAAAAACAGTCCTCAACTCACAAGGAAAGACCCCTAAGGCTAACTGCAGATCTCTCAACAGAAACATAGCAAGCCAGAAGGGAGAGACATGATATATTCAAAGTTGTGAGTAGGGGAAAAATCTGAAGCCAAGAAAACTCTATCCATTCAGGCTATCACTAAGAATAGAGGGAGAGATAAAGAGTGTCCTACACAAAAACTAAAGGACACTGTGACCACTAAATCAGCCCTGTAAGAAGTATTAAAGGGGGCTCTTTGAATAGAAAGGAAAGAAAAGGTGACAAAGACTCTTTGGAACAGAGAAAATCTCCAGAAACAATGAGAAAACAAGTGATAAAATGGCATTAAATACATATCTATTGGTAATTACTATGAATGTAAATGGATTAACACTCTAATCAAAAGGCATAGGGTGTCAGGGAAGGAGGAAAAGATGGCGGAGGAGTAGGGGACCCTATTCCAACCAGTCCCCTGAATTGAGCTGGATATCTACCGGACCACTCTGAACAATGATGAAATCGGCCTGAGATGTAAGAAGATATATCAGGATCTCTACAAACAGTATCGAAGGTGGTTGGTTTTGAGGTATGAAGCTGGGAGCCATGATTCCGCAGGCAGGTATCAGAAGATAAACGGAAGAGGGAGGAACCTTTGGAATCCAGCACCATCAGTACACGAAAGCCTCTTGTGCTGGGGACGGGGCACAGATTCACAGACTGGTAGCCGTGGGGAAAGGATTTTAGGGCAGTCCCCCAGACTGAAACCTGGCACAGCAGGGCCGTGCATGTGAACTGGGGGCAGATGCTGGTTTTAAAGCACATAGGGTGGAGCCACACCTAGATCTGGAAGCTAGGATTGGGAGTGCTGCTGAGGGGTGCACAACACAGGAGACACTGCAGTTTTTAGCAGCACAGACAGAAACGGAGATAGTATGGCCTAGAGAACTCAAAGAAGAACAGACTGTGATCTCTCTCCTCTGAAGCAGAGGGTTTGAAACGATCTCTTCTGCTCTGACTCTTGGAAGACATGCAGAAAGCCACCAGGGAAAGCCTCCAGAGAACAAAAGCTCCCCAAAAACTGTTTTTCACTGAGCACATCCCCCCCCAACAGGGGGCAGGGCAACTGTCCCAAACAGAGTTGCCTGAGTAACAGCACAGCAGGTCCCACCCCCAGAAGACAGGCTGGGAGAACAAGAGGCCAACAACACTAAGGTCCCTAAAAAACATGTGCATCTTGTTTGGGTTCTGGTCAATAATTTGGATTCTGTACATTCCCTCACCCATCCCTCAACAGAATGACTAAGAGGAAGAACCCCAGAAATAGGAAAGACTCAAAGACAATGACATCTGCCACCGATTTACATATGGATACAGATATAAGCAAGAAGTTGGAAATGGACTTCAGGGTAAGAGTTACGAAGATGATAGCTAGAATGGAGAAATCGATTAATGGCAACATAGAGTATCTAAGGGCAGAAATGAGAGCTGAACTGGAAGAAATTAAAAATGCTATCAATGATCCAATATAATCTAGATACTCTAACAGCTAGGGTAAATGAGGCAGAAGAAAAAATTACCGATCTAGAAGACAAATTAATAGAAAGGAAGGAAAAAGAGGAGGCCTGAGAGAAAAAGCTTAAAATCCAAGAAAACAGAATTAGAGAAATAAGTGAGGCCATGAAACATTCCAATGTCATAATTGTTCGGTTCCATGAGGGGGGGAGAGAGAGAGAGAACTAGAAGATATATTTGAGCAAATCATAGCTGAGAACTTCCCTAATCTGGGGAATGAAACAAACATTCACGTCCTAGAGGCAGAGAGGACCCCTCCCAAGATCAAGGAAAACAGACCAACACCCTGGCATGTAATAGTAAAACTCTCAAATCTTAGAACCAAGAAAACGGTCTTAAAGGCAGTTAGGGGGAAGAGATTCCTTACGTACAGAGGGAGGAACATCAGAATAACGTCAGATGTATCCACAGAGACCTGGAAAGCCAGAAAGGGCTGGCAAGAATATTCAGGGTAATAAATCAGAAGAACATGCAGCCAAGAATACTTTATCTGGCAAGGCTGTCATTTAGAATGGATGGAGAGATGCAATGCTTCCAGTCTGGCAGAAGCTGAAAGAATATGTGACCACTAAGCCGGCCCTGCAAGAAATATTAAGGGGGGTTCTATAAAAGGAGAAAGACCCCAAGAGTGATATAGAACAGAAATTTACAGGGACAATCTATAAAAACAAGGATCTCACAGGCAACATGATGACAATAAATTCATATCTTTCAATAATCACTCGCAATGTGAACTGCCTAAATGTTCCCATGAAATGGCACAGTGTTGCAGATTGGGTAAAAAGTAAGGACCCATCCATATGCTGTCTACAAGAGACTCAGTGGGAACCTAAAGATACATGAAGACTGAAAGTGAAGGGATGGAGATCCATCTTCCATGCCAAAGGACCTCAAAACAAAGCTGGGGTAGCAATTCTCATATCAGACAAATTAGATTTTAAGCTAAAGACTGCAGTTAGAGACACAGAAGGACACTATATCATTCTTAAAGGGTCTATCCAACAAGAAGATCTAACAATTTTAAGTATCTATGCCCCCAACATGGGAGCAGCCAACTATATAAGCCAACTGTTAACCAAAATAAAGAGACATATTGATAATAATATGTTAATTGTAGGAGACCCCAATACTCCACTGTCAGCAATAGACAGATCATCTAAGCAGAATATCAACAAAGAAACAAGAGCTTTGAATGATACACTGGACCAGATGGAACTCATAGATATATACACAACATTCCACCCTAAAATAAAAGAATACTCATTCTTCTCCAGCGCACGTGGAACTTACTCCAGAACAGATCACACACTGGGTCACAAATCAGGTCTCAACTGATGCCAAAAGTTTGAAATTATTTCCTTCATCTTCTAAGACCATAATGCTTTAAAACTGTAACTCAATCACAAGAAAAAATTTGGCAGAAATTCAAACACTTGGAAGCTAAAGACCACTCTGCTCCAGAATGTTTGGGGCAACCAGGAAATCAAAGAAGAACTTAAACAATTCATGGAAACCAATGAGAATGAAAACATATCGGTCCAAAACTTATGGGATACTGCAAAGTCAGTCCTAATGCAGAAATATATAGCCATCCAAGCCTCACTCAAAAGAATTGAAAAATCCCGAATTCACCAACTAACTTTACACCTTAAAGAACTGGAGAAAAAACAACAAACGATGCCTAAGCCATGTATTAGGAGAGAAATAATTAAGATTAGAGCAGAGATCAATGAATTAGAAACCAGAAACACAGTAGATCAGATCAACAAAACCAGAAGCTGGTTCTCTGAAAGAATTAACAAGATCAATAAACCACTGGCCAGACTTATCCAACAGAAAAGAGAAAGGACCCAAATTAATAAAATTATGAATGAAATGGGAGAGTTCACCACTAACACCAAGGAAATAGAAACAATTACTAGAAATTATTATCAACAACTATATGCCAATAAATTAAGCAATGTGGAAGAAATGGATACCTACCTGGAAACCTATAAACTCCCAAGACTGAAGCAGGAAGAAACTGACAACTTGAATAGGCCAATAACCAGTAACGAGATTGAAGCAAAAATCTCCCATAAAAAAAGAGTCCAGGGCCTGATGGATTCCCAGGGAATTCTACCAAACATTCAAAGAAGAATAATACCTAGTGTCCTGAAGCTGTTTCAAAAAATAGAAACAGAAGGAAAGCTTCCAGACTCATTCTATGAGGCCAGCATTACCTCATTCCCCAAACCAGGCAAAGACCCCATCAAAAAGGAGAATTTTAGACTGATATCCCTGATGAATATGGATTCCAAAATCCTCAACAAAATCCTAGCTAATAGGATCCAACAATACATTAAAAGGATCATCCACCACGACCAAATGGGATTTATCCCCAGGATGCAAGGGTGGTTCAACATTCGCAAGTCAATCAATGTGAGAGAGCACATTAATAAGAGGAGAGAGAAGAACCATACGGTCCTCTCAATTGATGCAGAAAAAGCATTTGACAAACTACAGCATCCTTTCCTGATTAAAACTCTTCAGAGTATAGGGATAGAGGAAATATTCCTTAAGTTCATAAAATCCATCTATGAAAAACCCACAGTGAATATCATCCTCAATGGGGAAAAGCTGAGAGCCTTTCCCTTAAGATCAGGAACACGTCCAGGATGCCCACTCTCGTCACTGTTGTTCAACATAGTACTAGAAGTCCTAGCAATAGCAATCAGACAACAAAAAGAAATAAAATGTATTCAAAATGGCAAAGAAGAAGTTAAACTCTCTCTCTTCGCAGATGATGTGATACTTTATGTGGAAAACCCAAAAGACTCCAACCCCCAAATTACTAGAACTCATACAGAAATTCAGTAATGTGGCAAGATACAAAACCAATGCACAGATATCAGTTGCTTTCTTACACACTAACAATGCAACTGTAGAAGGAGAAATTAGGGATATGATTCCATTTACAATACCACCAAAACCATAAGATACCTCAGAATAAACCTAACCAAAGACATAAAGGATGTATACTCTAGGAACTACAGAACACTCATGAAAGAAATTGAAGAAGACACAAAAAGATGGAAAAACATTCCATGCTAATAGATCGGAAGAATAAACATTGTCAAAATGTCTATGCTGCCCAAAGCAATCTATACCTTCAATGACATCCCAATCAAAATTCCAATGACATTTTTCAAAGTGTTGGAACAAAGAATCCTAAAATTTGTATGGAATCAGAAAAGACCCCGAATCACCAAGGAAATGTTGAAAAAGAAAAACAAAGCTGGGGCATCATGTTGCCTGAATTTAAGCTATATTACAAAGCCGTGACCACCAAGACAGCAAGGCACTGGCCCAAGAGCAGACACATACATCAATGGAACAGAATAGAGAGCCCAGGTATGGACCCTCAACTCTATGGTCAAATTTTCGACAACACAGGAAAAAATATGCAATGGAAAAAAGACAATCTCTTTAATAAATGGTGCTGGGAAAACTGGATAGCTATATACAGAAGAATGAAACTTGACGATTCTCTTACACCATACACAAAGATAAACTCAAAATGGATGAAAGAGCTCAATGTGAGACAGGAATCCATCAAAATCCTAGAGGAGAATATAGGCAGTAACCTCTTTGACATAGCCCACAGCAACTTCTTTGAAGATACATTTCCAGGGGCTAGTGAAAAAAAGAAAAATGAACTTTTGGGACTTCATCAAGATAAAAAGCTTCTGCACAGCAAGGGAAACAGTCAACAAAACAAAGAGGCAACCCACAGAATGGGAGAAGATATTTGCAAGTGACACTACAGACAAAGCACTGATTTCCAAGATCTATAAAGAACTTCTCAAACTCAACACCCAAAAAACAAAAAATCAAGTAAAAAACTGGGCAGAAGACATGAACAGACACTTCGCAAAAGAATACATACAAATAGCTACCAGACACATGAAAAAATGTTCATCATCATTAGCCATCAGGGAAATTCAAATCAAAACCGCATTGAGATACCACCTTACACCAGTTAGAATGGCAAAAATTGACAAGCCGAAAGACAACAAATATTGGAGAGGTTGTGGAGAAAGGGGAACCCTCCTACACTGTTGGTGGGAATGCAAGTTGGTACAGCCACTTTGGAAAACAGTGTGGAGGTGCCTCAGAAAATTAAAAATAGTGTTACCCTATGACCCAGCAATTGCACTACTGGGTATTTACCCCAAAGACACAGATGTAGTGAAAAGAAGGGCCATATGCACCCCAATGTTCCTAGCAGCAATGTCTGAAATAGCCAAACTGGAATGAGCCGAGATTCCCTTCAACAGAAGAATGGATAAAGAAGATGTGGTCCATATGTACAAAGGAATATGACTCAGCCATCAAAAAGGATGGATACCCAACTTTTTACATCAACATGGATGGGACTGGAGGAGATTATGCTAAGTGAAATAAGTCAAGCAGAGAAAGTCAATTATCATATGGTTTCACTTATTTGTGTAAGATAAGGAATAGCACGGAGGACATTAGGAGACGGAAGGGAAAAATGAAGGGGGGAAAATTGGAGGGGGAGACGAACCATGATAGACTATGGATTCCGAGAAACAAACAGGGTTTTAGACGGGAGGGGGGTGGGGGGATGGGTTAGCCCAGTGATGGGTATTTAGGAGGGCATGTACTGCATGGAGCACAGTGTTATATGAAAACAGTGAATCGTGGATCACTACATCAAAAACTAATGATGTTTTTTATGGTGATTAACATAACATAATAAAACTAAATTAAATTAAAAATATACTCATTCAAAGGAATACATACACCCTGATGTTTATAGAAGCATTATCTACAATAACCCAATTATGGAGATATTCCAAGTGTCCATTGACTGATAAATACATAAAGACGATGTGGTATGTATATATATATATGAAGGAAATAGCTCAGCCATAAAACAGAATGAAATTTTGCTATTTCTAATGAGATGGATAGAGGTAGAGAGTATTACGGTAAGCAAAATAAGTCAGAGAAAGGCAAATACCATGTGATTTCATAGATATATGGATATAAAAAACAAAACCAACAATCAAAGGGAAAAAAAAAAGAGAGAGAGAGGCAATCCAAGAAACAAATTCTTTTTTTTTTAAAGATTTTATTTATTTGACAGAGACATAGCGAGGGAGGGAACACAAGCAGGGGGTTTGGGAGAGGGAGAAGCAGGCTTCCCGCAGAGCAGGGAGCCTGATGGGGGGCTTGATCCCAGGACCCTGGGACCATGACCTGAGCCGAAGGCAGACGCTTAACGACTGAGCCACCCAGGCGCCCACAAGAAACAAACTCTTAACTCTAGAGAAAAAATTGATGGTTACCAGAGAGGAGGTAGCTGGGGGAGATGGGTTAAATAGTTGATGGGGATTAAGGAGGGCACTTAGCTTGAGGAGTTTGGGGTGTTATATGGAAATTTTGAATCACCATATTGTACACATTAATCTAATATTACATTGTATGTTAACTAACTGGAATTTCAAAAACAGCTTATCAAAAAGAATTGATACAACTCAACCCAACAAATAATCTAATTAAAAAATAGGCTGAATACATGAACAGACATTTCTCCAGAAAAGACATACAGATGGCCAATAGACAGATAGACACATGAAAATCTGTTCAAAATCACTCATCAGGGAAATGCAAATTAAAACAATGAGATATCACATCACTCCTGTCAGATTGGCTAAAATCAAAAACAAGAAACAACAAGTGTTGGTTAAGATGTGGATTAAAAGGAACCCTCATGTACTATTGGTAGGAATGTGAATTGGTGGATCCACTTTGAAAACAGTATGGAGGCTCCTCAAAAAGTTAAAAATAGATATATCCTATGATCCAGTAATCGCAACACTGGTTATTTACACAAAAAACAAAAACAAACAAAATAAAAACCACTAATTCATAGGGATACTGCACCCCTATGTAGCATTATTTACAATAGTCAAATTATTGAAGCAGCCCTAGTGTCCGTCAATAGATGAGTGGATAAAGAAGATACGGTATATATTTGTACAATGGAATATTATTCAGTCATAAGAAAGAATGAAATCCTGCTATTTGCAATGACAGGATAAACCAAATTGACACACTTATTTTTTTTAAAGATTTTATTTATTTATTTGACAGAGAGAGGAAGAGAGAAAGAGAGAGAGAGAGCACAGTAGCAGGGGGAGCAGGAGAGGGAGAAGCAGGCTCCCCACTGAGGAGGGAGCCTGATGCAGGGCTCGATCCCAGGAGACCTGGGATCATGACCTGAGCCAAAGGCAGTTGCTTCAAAGACTGAGCCACCCAGGTGCCCCAAATTGACACCCTTTAGCTTGACTCACCAGGAAATAAAGAAAAATGGCTCAAATAAATAAAATCAGAAATGAAGGAGTGAGGGGAGTTCCAAGAGGGCAGAGTAGTATTAGTAGGGGAACGCTGAACTTGCCTCATCCTTTGAATACAACTAGATCAACCTTCAACTATTTGAACAATTAAGAAGAGGATCTGAGGAGTACAGAAACAATCTGCACAGCTAGAGTGAGAAAATTTGGCAGAGATGAGGTTCGGAGACCTGAATTGGGGGATTGGGAAGCTGTGTGGCTGGGAAGGGGAGGAAGTGCAGTTCCTGGAGCAAAGTCAGGAGCAGGGAGAAAGCTGCAAAGATCGCAGTGGTTTGTAACCACACAAAAAGCTGTGGTGAGTGGATCCCTGGGTTGCTCAGGGAGAGATTGCTCCCCTTCCAGAAGGGCATTTGGAGGAGCATATTTGTCCACTCCAGAGAAAAAGGGACAGCTGTGGAGCTCTTGAGTGGAGCTCAGCAGTGGGTTTAGAAGGGTGTGCAGAGGGCAGAAAGCCTCTTAATTTTATGTTGTGAGCACACAGACTCAAAACTCTGTGTGCACGCCAAACAGCTGCTTTTCTGAGACTAACTGATGAGAGCACAGAGACTTGAGCAGAATGTAGATAACCTTGCAGCTTTTTGCCACAATAGATTCAAGCCTCTGCAACGGCTTCTATGTGACAAAGAGGAGTAGGGGACTGAGTCAAGTGCAGATGGCTGATAACCTGGCTCAAGTTTATCAGTGAGCATTACAATAAACTCAAGCCTCTGCGCATGCAGAGACAGCCGGTGCGAAGGCTTTTCAGGGACAGGATAGTGCTGGGCACGCCCTGAGCCTCCCAGCCAGGGGACGGGAGTGGGCACGCATATCACCAGGCCATTTAAAACTTGGAGTTTTGAATCCCAGCCACCGGCCAGAGATAAAATACAGGAGCTCTATGGCTCTGGGTGTGCCAACAACACACACAGGTTAGGGCAGGGAACTGAGGAGGTACCAGCTCACAGGAGATTGTTGGCTTTTCTAAGAGGGCCTCCTGAGCAGCAGCTGCCAGGAGTTCCACTCCCCAGGGACAAGAGGGAGAGGTGATGCCATATTCTACCTCCTATACCATCCTTTTCTCCTCTCACCCACCAGCAGAGTCAGACTCCTCAGAGAAACACAGACACTCTAGTGGAGGCTGGAGTCCCCTACAATAAACCCCACCCCCCTGACCTGTCAGGAGCATCTTTAGGAGGGCAAGTCAGCTTGTGTGCCAGCACAGCAGGCCTCTCCGTCAGAAGACCAACACAAACCCCTGCATCTACCAAGTCTACTGATTAAAGAAAGCTCCAAAACATCAGCTTCTGGCATAATTTCACAAACAATTCAAAGCATACCTACTTAAAGGACCAAACACTCCCTATTACAAGCAAGGAGGAACTCTGTAGAGGAAAGACCAGTGGGGAAGAGCAGCCAAAACACAACAGTAGAGTGTACACAGCATACACCAGGATCACTTCCTGAAGATATTCTTGTTGTTCTTTATATTATTATTTCTGTCACTGCTGCTTTTCTTTTTCTTTTCTGTTTCTTTTTTTCCCTTCTCTTTCTTTCCTATCTTTTGTGTACAAAATGACTAGGAGGAGAAGTGTATAGCGAAAGAAAGAACCAGAGGTAGTACTCTCTGCCACAGATTTAATCAATATGGATGTAAGTAAGATGTCAGAAATAGAAATCAAAACAATGATTATAAAGATACTAGCTGGGCTAGAAAAAAGCATAAAAGACACTAGAGAATCCCTTATTGTAGAAATAAAAGAACTAAAATCTAATCAGGCTGAAATTAAAAATGCTATTCTGAGATGCAGTCAAAAATGGAGGTTCTAACTGATAGGGTAAATTAAGCAGAAGAGAGAGTCAGTGATACAGAAGACAAAATGAAGAAAGTAAGGCTGAGAAAAAGAGAGAAAAACAATGACTTAATTATGAGAGGCAACTCTGAGAAATCAGTGATACCATAAAGCACAATAATATTTGAAAAATAGGTGTCCCAGAAAATGAGGAAAGAGAGAAAAGGACAGAAGGTTTACTTGAACAAATTACAGCTGAGAACTTCCCTAATCTGGGGAAGGAAACAAGCATTCAAGATCAGGGGGCACAGAAAACCCCCATCAAAATCAATAAAAATAGGGAAACATATAATCCCTGACAAATAATAGTGAAGCTTTCAAATTCAGAGATAAAGAGAAAATCCTGAATGAAGCCAGAGACAGGAGGTCCTTAACCTAAAAGGGTAGACACATAAGGCTGGAAGCAGACCTGCCCACAGAGACCTGGCAGGCCAGAAAGACTGGCATGATATATTCAAGGTGCTAAGTGAGAAAAATATGCAGGCAAGATACTTTATCCAGGAAGGCTGTCATTCAGAATGGATGGAGAGATAAGGAGTTTCCAGGACAAACAAAAACTAAAAGAATTTGTGATCACTAAACAAGCACTTCAAAAAATATTAAAGGGGATACTGTAAGTGAAGAGAGAACCCAAAAGTAACAAAGACTAGAAAGGAACAGAGACAATCTACAGAAACAGTGACTTTACGGGTAATACAATGGCACTAAATTCACATCTTTCAATAATTACTCTGAATATATATGGGATAAATGCTCCAATCAAAAGACACAAGGTATTAGATTGGATAAAAAAGGAAGACCCATTGATATGCTGTCTACAAGAGACTCATTTTAGACCTAAAAACACCTCCAGATCGAAAGTGAGGGGGTGGACAACCATTTCTCATACTGATGGACATCAAAAGAAAGCTGGGGAGGCAATCCTTCTATCAGACAAAATAGATTTTAAACCAAAGACTGTAATGAGAGATGAAGAGGGATACTATATAATAATTAAAGGTTCAATCCAACAAGAAGCTCTAACAATTCTAAATATTTATGCCCCTAACTTATGAACAGCCAATTAAATAAAACAATTAATAACAAAATTAAAGAAACACATTGATAATAGTACAATAATAGTAGGGGACTTTAACACCCCACTCACAACAACACAGATCATCTAAGCAGAAGACCAAAAAGGAAACAAGGGCTTTAAATAACACACTGGACCAGATGGACGTCACAAATATATGCAGAGCATTTTGTCCTAAAGAAACAGAATACATATTCTTCTCAAGTGCACATGGAACATTCTCCAGAATAGATCACATACTTGGTCACAAATCAGTACTCAACCAGTACCAAAAGTTTGGGATTATTCCCTGCATATTTTCAGACCACAATGCTTTAAAACTTGAACTCAATCACAAGAGAAAATTTGGAAGGAACACAAATACATGGAGGTTAAAAGCATCAACTTAACAATGAATGAGTCAACAGGAAATTAAAGAAGAATTTAAAAAATTCATGGGAGTAAATGAAAATGAAAACACAAGAGTTCAGGACCTTTGGGATGCAGAGAAGGTGGTCCTAAGAGGGAAGTATAGAGCAATACAGGCCTTTCTCAAGAAACGAGAAAGATCTCAAATACACAAGCTACTGTCACATCTAAAGGAAATGGAAAAAGCACAGCAAACAAAGCCTAAACCAAGCCAGAGAAGATAAATAAGAAAGATTAGAGCAGAAATCAATGAGATTTGGTTGATCATTTGATTCATCAACGAGAAAAGTAGAACAGATCAATGAAACTAGGAGCTAGTTATTTGAAATAGTTAATAAGATTGATAAACTCCTAGCCAGATTTATCAAAAAAAAGTTTGGGTTTATTTATTCACATTCACATTCAACATTCACAAATCAATCAACATGATACATCACATTAATAAAAGAAAGGACAGGAGCTATATAATCCTCTCAATTGATGCAGAAATAGCATTTGAGGGGCGCCTGGGTGGCTCAGTCGTTAAGCGTCTGCCTTCGGCTCAGGTCATGATCCCAGAGTCCTGGGATCGAGCCCCGCATCAGGCTCCCTGCTCCGCGGGAAGCCTGCTTCTCCCTCTCCCATTCCCCCTGCTTGTATTCCCTCTCTCGCTGTGTCTCTTTCTGTCAAATAAATAAATAAAATCTTTAAAAAAAAAAAAAAAGAAATAGCATTTGATGAAATACAGCATCCTTTTTAGATTAAAACTCTCCACAATGTAGGGATAGATGGAACATACCTCAATATCATAAAAGCCATCTACAAAAAGCCCACAATAAATATCATTCTCAACAGGGAAAAACTGATACCTTTCCCCTAAGGGCAGGAACATGACAATGATGTCCACTCTCAGCACTGTTGTTCAACGTAGTACTAGAAGTCCTATCCTCAGCAATCAGACAACAAAAAGAAATAAAATCATCCACAGTGGCAAAGAGGAAGTCAAAACGTCACTCTTCACAGATGACATGATACTCTGTGGAACACTCAAGAGTCAACCTAAAAATTGCTAGATCTCATACACAAATTCAGAAAAGTGGTAGGACATAAAATCAATGCACAGAAATTAGTTGCATTTCTATACACTAACAATAAATAGAAATTAAGGAATCTATCCTATTTACAATTGCACCAAATACCATAAGATACCTAGGAATAAAGCTAACCAAAGAAGTAAAGAATCCATACTCTGAAATTATAGAACACTTGTGAAAGAAATTTAGGAAAACACAAAGAAATGGAAAAACATTCCATGCTCATGGATTGGAAGAATAAATATTTTTAAAATGTCTATGCTACCCAGAGCAATCTACACATTCAATGCAATCCGTACCAAAATACCATTGACAAACTGGGTGATAGGCATTAAAGAGGGCATGTGATGTGATAAGCACTGGGTGTTATATGCAACTGATGAATTATTCAACATTACATCTGAAAATAATGATGTACTGTATGTTGGCTAATTGAATTTAAATAAAAATATACCAACTACATTTTTCACAGAGCTGGAAAAAAATGCTAAAATCTGTATGGAACCACAAAACACCCCAAATAGACAGAGGAATGTTGAAAAAGAAAATCAAAGCTGGTGGCATCACAGTGCCAGACATCAAGCTATATATTACAAAGCTGTAATCATCAAGACAGTATGGTACTGGCACAAAAACAGACACATAGATCAATGGAACAGAATAGAGAGCCCAGAAATGGACCCTCAACTCTATGGATAACTAAACTTTGAAAAAGCAGGAAAGAATATGCAATGGAAAAAAAACAGTCTCTTCAACAAATGGTGATGGGAAAATTGGACAGCCACATGCAGAAGAATGAACCTGGACCATTATCTTACACCATACACAAAAATAAACTCAAAATGGATGAAAGACCTAAATTTGAGACAGGAATCCATCAAGATTCTAGAGGAGAACATAGGCAGCAACCTCTTCGACCTCGGCCACAGCAACTTCTTGCTAGACACATCTCCAAAGGCAAGGGAAACAAAAGCAAAAATGAAATATTGGGACTTCATCAAGATAAAAAGCTTCTGCACAGCAAAGGAAACAGCCAACAAAACTAAAAGGTAATCCACGGAATGGGAGAAAATATTTGAAATATCTCATCAGGTAATGGGCTAGTATCTGACATGTAAAAGAACTTATCAAACTCAACACCCAAAAAACAAAGAATCCTGTCAAGAAACGGGCAGAAGACTTGGACATTTCTCCAAAGAAGACATACAGATGGCCAACAAACACATGAAAAAATGCTCCACATCACTTGGCTTCAGGGGAATACAAATCAAAACCACAATGAGATACCACCTCACACTGGTCAGAATGTCTAAAATTAACAAGTCAGGAAATGACAGATGTTGGCGAGGATGTGGAGAAAGGGGAAGCCCTTACATTGTTGGTAGGAATGCAGCTAGTACCGCCACTCTGGTAAACAGTATGGAGGTTCCTCAAATAGTTAAAAATAGAGCTAGCATATAACCCAGCAAATGCACTACTAGGTACTTACCCAGAGGATACAAATGTAGTGATCCGAAGGGGCACGTGCACCCCAATGTTTACAGCAGCAATGTCCACAATAGCCAACTATGGAAAGAGCCCAGATGTCTCTCAACAGATGAATGGATAAAGAAGGTATATATATATATATATATATATATATATATATATATATATACACACACACACACACACACACACACCTATATATATTCCATTATATATATATATATATATATATAATCAAAAAATGAATTCAAGCCATCAAAAATGAATTCTTGCCATTTGCAACAACATGGATGGAAGTAGAGGGTATTATGCTAAGCAAAATAAATCAATCAGAGAAACACAATTTTCATATGATTTCACTCATATGTGGAATTTATGAAATAAAACAGAGGATCATACTGGAAGGGAGGGAAAAGTAAAATAAGATGAAATCAGAGAGGGAGATAAAGCATTAAGAGATTCAACTCTAGGAAACAAACTGAGGGTTGCTAGAGGGCATGTGGGTGGGGAGACAGGGTAACTGAGTGATGGGCATTAAGGAGGGCATGTGATATAATGAGCACTGGGTGTTACAGGCAACTGATGAATTACTGAACTCTACCTCTGAAACTAATGATACACTACATGATAATTAATTGAATTTAAATATAATAAAATTTAAAAAATGCAAGAACAGAAAACAAAACAAAAACAAAAAAAGGAAATGAAGGAGGTATTACAACTGTTAAAGAAATATGGAACATTATAAGAGGCTGCTATGAATAATTATAAGCCAGAAGATTGGACTACCTAGAAGGAATGGTAAATTCCTGGAATCCTATCATAATCCAAGCCTGGATCAAGAAGAAAGAGAAAATCTGAACTAACCAATTAGTAGAAATAAAATTGTATCTTTTATAAAAAAAAAAAAAAACTCAACAAAAGCCAGACACCTTCACAGGTGAATTCTACCAACCTTTTAAAGAAGAGATAATACGTATCCTAGAACTATTTCAAAAAATTAAAGTGGAGGCAAAGTTTCCAAAATCATTTCATGATGTCAGCATTATCCTGGTAACAAAACCATACAAGGACACTAAAAAAATCAAAAGGAAGAAAAATAAAAACATAGATATTCCTGATAAACACAGATACAAAAATTCTCAACAAAATATTAGCAAACAAATTCAAAAATACATTAAAATTATTGCGTATCATGATCAAGTGGGATTTATTACAGGAATATAACAATGATTCCACTTCCACAAATCAAACAACATGATACACCACATTAACAGCATAAAAGATAAAAATTATATGGTCATGTCACTAGATGCACAAAATGCATCTGACAAAATTCAACATCCATTTAGGTAAAACCTCTCAAAAACGTTGGTGTAGGGGCGCCTTGGTGGCTCAGTCATTAAGCGTCTGCCTTCAGCTCAGGTCATGATCCCAGGGTCCTGGGATCCAGCCCCGCATCGGGCTCCCTGCTCAGCAGGAAGCCTGCTTCTCCCTCTCCCACTCCCCCTGCTGTGTTCCCTCTCTCACTGTGTCTCTCTCTGTCAAATAAATAAATAAAATCTTAATAAAAAAAGTTGGTGTATAGGGAACATACCTCAACATAATAAGTCCACAGCTAACATCATACTCAACAGTGAAAAGCTTTCTAAGATCAGGAACAAGATAAGGATGTCCACTATCTCCACTTTTATTCCACATATGTATTAGAAATCCTAGCCAGAGCAATTAGGCTTGAAAAGGAAATAAAACGGCATCCAAATTGGAAAGAAGTAAAACTGTCATTACTTGCATACACTATCATTTTGTATATAGAAAACAGAGAAGACTCCATTAGAAAAAAGTGTTAGAACTAATCAACAAAGTCAGTAACCTTGCAAGGTATAAAATCAACATGGAAAAATCTGCTGCATTTTTATAAACTAATAATGAACTATCAGAAAAATAAATTAAGAAAACTATCCATTTACATTATATACACAACTAATGAATTGTTGAACACTACATCAAAAACTAATGATGTATTATATGTTGGCTAATTGAACATAATAAAAACTTTAGAATAAAAAAAGAATAAAATATCTAGTATAAACTTAACCAAAGAAGTGAAAAATCTGTACATTCAAAACTATAAAACACTGATGAAAAAAACTGAAGAAAACACAAATAAATGGAAAGATATTCCAAACTTACAGATTGGAAGAATTAATGTTGTTAAAATGTCCATATTACCAAAAAATGTACAAATTCAATGTAATCCCTACCAAAATTCCAATGGCATTATTAAAAAAAATAGAATGAACAATTCAAAAATCTGTTTGGAATCATAAAAGACTGCAAATAGCCAAAGCAGTCTTGAAAAAGAAAAAATAAAAGTTGTAGTTATCAAGCTCCCTGATTTGAAACTATATTTCAAAGCTATAGTAATCAAAACAGTACAGTATTGGCATAAAAGCAGACATACACCTCCAGAGAACAGAATAAAGAGCCTAGAAATTAACCCACGCATATATGGTCAATTATTTTATGACAGAACAGATAAGTAAATACAAGGGGGGAAAGATAGTCTCTTTAATAAATGAAGTTGGGAAAACTGGACAGCCACATGAAAAGAATCAAACTAGACTATTATCCTATACCATACACAAAAATTAACTCAAAATGGATTAAAGAGTTAAATATAGGACCTGAGACCATAAAACTCCTGGAAGAAAACTTAGGAAGTAAACTCCTTGACATCAGTCTTGATTTTTTTTTTTTTTTAACTGACTCCAAAAGCAAAGGTAACAATAAAAAAATAAACAAGTGGGACTACATCAAACTAAAAAGTCTCGGGGCACCTGGGTGGCTCAGTCATTAAGTGCCTGCCTTCGGCTCAGGTCATGGTCCCAGGGTCCTGGGACTGAGCCCCGCATTGGACTCCTGCTCAGCCGGAAGCCTGCTTCTCCCTCTCCCACTCCCCCTGCTTATGTTCCCTCTCTCACTGTGTGTCTCTCTCTGTCAAATAAATACATAAAATCTTAAAAAAAAAAGTCTCTGCACAGCAAAGAAAAACATCAATGCAATGAAAAGGCAATGTATGAAATGGAAGAAAACATTTGCAAGTCACAGATCTGATAAGGTGTTACTATCCAAAATATATAAAGAACTCCTGCAACTCATCACGAAAAACAACCAAACAATTCAATTAAAAAAAAAAAAAAAAAAAAAAAGAGCAGAGGATCTGAATAGACATATTTTCAAAGGAGATATCACTAATCATCAGGG
Source organism: Phoca vitulina (assembly GCF_004348235.1). NCBI lineage: Eukaryota > Metazoa > Chordata > Mammalia > Carnivora > Phocidae > Phoca > Phoca vitulina. Next base: position 2,511,190 of record NW_022589754.1, on the reverse strand, counting down.
AAATACAAATCAAACCCATGATGAGTTATCACCTCATACCTGTTAGAAAGGCTATCATCAAAAAGACAAGAAACAATAAGTGTTGAGGAGGATGTGGAGAAAATGGAACACCTGTGCACTGTTGTTAGCGATGTAAATTGGTACAGCTAGTATGCAAAACAGTATATGAAGTTTTCTCAAAAAGTTAAAAATAGAACTACCATATGATTTAGGAATTCCAGGACTAAATATTTATCCAAGGGAAACAAAAACACTAATTTGAAAAGATATGTCTGCCCCTATGTTCACTGCAGCATTATTTACAATAGCCATATATGGAAATTATGTAAGTGTCCACTGATGTATGAATGGATAAAGAAAATATAGCATAGATATACAATGGAATATTATTTAGCCATATAAAAGAAGGAAATCTTGCCATTTGTAACAAAATGAGTGGCCCCTGAATGTGTTATGCTAAGTGAAATAAGTCAGAGAATGACAAATACCATATTATCTCACTTATATGTGTAATCTAAAAAATAAAACAAATAAATAAAATAAAAGTCATGGATATAGAGAACAGAGTGGTGGCTGCCTGTGGGAGGATGGTTGATGGGTGGGGGAAATAAAAAATAAAAAAGAGAGAAGATACAAAATACCAACATCAGGAATGATACAAATATCACTAATGATTCTACTGCTATAAAAAGATAGTAAAGGACTATTATGAACAATTTCATGTCAATGAATTTGATAAATTTACTAAAATGGTTAAATTCCTTAAAAGACACAAAATACCAAAGCTCACTCAAAAAATAAAAGATAAACTGAATACCTCCAAGTCTCTTAAATAAATTGAATTTGTAGTTAAAATGCCTTTCTATTAAAAAAACTTCAGGCCCAGATAGCTTCACTGGTGAATTCTACCAACCATTTAATGACAATTTTACAATGAATTCTTCTAGAAAATTGAACAGGAGAAAACACTACCCAACTCATTCTATAAAACCAGAATTGCTATGGCATTAAAACTAGACATAAAAAATACAAGAAATCTATAATCAAATATCTCTCACAAAAATAAATGTAAAAATTCTGAAAAAACATTTAGGAAATATCATCCACCAATATGCAAAAAACATAATACACCATGTCTACATGGGGGATTCATCCATAGGCAAGACTGCTTCAACATTTGACAATCAATCAATTTAATTTACCTATTAAAAGATTAAAGAAGAAAAAACACAGTATCTCAATAATTGCACTGAAAGAATATTACAAAATCTAATGTACATACCTGATAAAAATTCAACAAACTAGTAACAGAAGAGAACTTTCACAACCAGATAAAGAACATGTAAAAAGACCTATACTGAACTTTGTAATTCATGCTAAAATGATGTTTGTCCCCTGTGATAAGGCAAGAATGTCTGCTCTTACCAATTCTATAAAACACTGAACTGGAGGGTCAAGACAGTGCAACAAAGACAAATAAAAGAAATAAGTGATGTCTATAAAGGAAAAAAAAGTAAAAAATCCTTGTTTGTAGGTTATAAATAGAAAATTCTATGGAATCTACCAAAAAAAAAAAAAAAAAAGCCATTAGGTGTAATAAGTAAGTTCAGTTAAATTCTGGGATACAAGTTCAATATGCAAAAAAAAAAACAAAAATCAACTGTATTTCCATCCAACCTGAAAATGAAATTAATAAGAAAGCAATTCCATTTACATCATTTTAAAAAAGGAAATACTCAGAGATAAATCCGATAAAAAATGTGGAAGACCGATACACTGAAAATGACAAGACACTGCTGAGAGAAATTAAAGGAGACTCAAAAACTGGAGAAAAAATCATATTCATGAATTGAAGATTCAATATTGTGAAAATGTCGATTATCTGCAAATTGACCTATAGATTCAATGAAATCCCAATCAAAATCCCAGCAAGCTTTTTTGTAGAAAGTGAAAGGCTAATTTAAAAATTGATATGGAAATACAAAGGACCCAGAAGAGGCAAAAGAACTTTGAAAAAGAAGAGCAAAGGGGCGCCTGGGTGGTTCAGTCATTAAGCCTCTGCCTTCAGCTCAGGTCATGATCTCAGGGTCCTGCGATGGAGCCCCACATTGGGCTCCCTGCTCAGCGGGAAGCAGGCTTCTCGCTCTCCCACTCCCCCTGCTTGTGTTCCCTCTCTCTGTCAAATAAATAAATAAATAAAATCTTAAAAAAAAAAAAAGAAAAAGAAGAGCAAAGCTCAAGGATTTGTACTACCTTACTTTAAGACATATAGTATAGTAATTAAGGGTATAGTAATTAAGAAAACAAGTAGTGAAATAAAGATAAACAAATAGATCATTGAACAAAATAAAATGTCCAAAAATAGACCTTCACATATATGGTCAATAGATTTCCAACAAAAATGCAAGGTGATTCAGTGAAGAAAGCATAGACTTTTTTAATCACAATGCTAGAACACTGGGATATGTATATGCAAAAAAAAAAAAAAAAAGAAAAAAGAAAAGGACTTCAACACATACCTCTCACCATACACTAAAATAAACTCAAAATGGATTATATACTTAAATGTAAAACCTAAAATTACAAAATGTCTAGAAAATATAGAATATCTATGTGACCTGAGATTAGGCAAATATTCTTTAAATAGGACACCAAATTCATAAAAGAAAAAATTCTAAGTTGGAATTCATCAAAATTAAGAACTTCTGCTTTTGAAAGACTATTAAAGAGAATGAAAAGACAAACCACAGACCAGGAGAAAGTATTTGCAAACAACATATATGATAAAGGACTTACCATCCAAAATATATACTCTCAAAACTCAGAAAACATACAGTTTAATAAAAAATGAGCCAAATATTTAAACAGACATTTTATCAAAGAAGATAAATAGATGCCAAATAAGTACATGAGGAGATGCTCAACATCATTAGTCATTAGGATTATGCAATTCAAAACCACAATAAGGTGCCACTAGACACTTATGTCCAAAATCAAAACAAGACTACTGACCATATTAAGGGCTGGAAAGGATGTGGAGCAACTGAAACTCTCATACACTGCTGGTGGGAAGATAAAAATTATAATCCTACCTTAGAAAACAATTTGATAGGGTCTTTAAAATAAGTTAAAACATATACCTATCAAATAGTCCAGTACATTATACTCCTAAGTATTTAATCATGAAAAATGAAAACATAACCATGAAAATGAAAACATATGTCCATACAGTTATTTGTGCATGAATGTTTGTAGCAACTTTATTAGTAATATCCAAAAACTGCAAATAACCCAAATATCCATCAATAAGTTAATGCATAAACAAATGGTGGTGTATCCATACAGTGGAATACTATTCAGCAATAAAAGTGAATGAACCACTGATACATACAACACCACGGCTAAGTCTCAAAATAATTATTCTGAGTTAAATAAGCCAGACAAAAAAGAATAGATACTATAAGATTCCATTTATATAAAGTCCTAGAAAATGTAAACCAAACAATGACAGAAAGCAGATTCAGTAGGGGCAGGGTGGAAGGGAGGCATTACAAAGGGGCACAAGAAAATGGTTGGGGATGACGGATAAGCTTATTATCTTGATTGTGATGATGGTTTCACAGGTATATACAAATGTCAAATTTTATCAAAGTATGTACTCTAATATGTGTAATTCATTGTATGTCAGTTATACCTTCATAAAGTTGTTGCAGAATAAAGTAAACACTACTCCCAGAGGCATTTTGGTAGCTTGAGTAGCCAAAATCCTAGGCTTGCCCCTACTACTTCATCCAGTTATTTATATTGATCTTGTGCCTAAAGGAATAATGAGTAGCACACTGAGGAGATCTAAATGACAGGCAGACAGAAAATGCCATTAACTGGCACATCAACTAAATACTATGCAGTGAAATAAACAGAAGAATTATTTAAAATTTCTATAGAAAAAAATTAATCAGCAGAACACAAATGATTTTTCTTAGTTTTGTTTCAATAAAATATAGTAAAAATTTACAGATACCTACCTCTTTGGATAATCTTGTGAAGACATCTCCTCCCCTGAGAAAATCCAGTATTAAATAGAGCTTCCCTTCAGTCTGAAAGGCTAATTATAAATTAGAATGTAGTAACAGAACATTAACAGAATCTTAAAGCCTTAACGACCTTAGTATAATTTTTAATTAATATATATGTTTAGAGTTTTATCATTAAACACTATAAAGGAATTAAGCATTTATTCACATGGTCCAATGGATAACTATCTCAAAATTGAACTTAGTGCTGAAATAGCTATAAATCCCTTCCTAGAACATAATCAACTTTACATGTGGTTTTACACAGAAACTTCTAGCGCCATTGTTGTCCTGATTTATGGTGCATCATGCTCTACTCCAAACTGCTTGAACTCCACCTCCCTACCTACTGAAAATCTACTAATTCTTTCAAGCTCAACAAAAATGCCACCTCCTCCATCAAGCTTTCCTCTATTAAGGATTTCTCTCTTTTCACAATTTCATAGCATCCTTACCCTCTTCTCCAAAAGAATTACTTGCTACTACTTTTGAGATCTCATTGTTCCTTATTTATGTCTCTCTTATGGCACTTACTCCATTTTTATTTGTACAATTAATTTGTTTACATGTCTGCGTTCCAATAGATTAGAAGTTTTTTGAGTCAGAGATTGTTTCACCTCTAGAGCCTACTTCATTCAATAGAGCATTTTGCACCAATTGGTATTTACTGATTAATGTAATGTACTCTTGGTGATTCAAGGAAGTGGGACTTTAGATATTACTATTTTCCATTTAGGATAACAAGGAGTGAAAGAATAATGGGTGTGAATTTTTTGAGGATTTTTAAAAATAATTTAGTATATACTTTAATGCATTATTTTTCAAAATTTCCTAAGAATAAAATCAATAGCTGCTACTTTTTTAAATCTTGAAAACTTAGTGATATCAGAGACTATATCAGTGATTTAATGATGTATATATCTTTGAATTCTCCAGGAAAGCCAAACTGCACAATCTCATGTATCCATAAATTATCAATGGAGCCATGATTCAAACTCAGCACTGTGTGACTCCAAACTCATGTTCTTTCCATTATATTTACTGCTTCTTTTTGGTATTCCTCTTCCCCCAAATAAAAGAAAGAATAACTCAAATGGACTAATATAACTACATGGTCCTCTTCAATACAGCTAGGAAATAAATTAATAAGCTCATTATGAACATGTAAGAGGAACACATCCAAACATCAGATGTTTTGAATAAATTATCACAGTTTATAGCCTCAGATCATTAAAGGTACAGCCTAGCGGAGTAAAGAAATACTACCAGACAAGTAATCAGAAGACACTATCTTATTACCTTAGACAAATTAACCAACAGATAAAGAAAATACAATTCAAAATTGGATATTGATTCTTATTCTTATTTCAGATAAATATATTTTACATAGTTGAATGTATTAAATAATTTTGAAGTATTTATTTCCTGTTATGTTATTGTTTGAAGGGAAATCTTAATTCTCTAATTCCATAAATTAAAACAAACAAACATGACATACCATAGTGTAATTTGACAATAAATGGATGATTTACTTCCACCAGTATATCCCTTTCCATCTTTGTCCGAACTCTGTCTCGAACTAAAAATTATAGAAAGGTAGAATATATTACTCTTCTATATAAAATTTCAGTAGAGATCCATCAATAATTCACCAAACAAAAATATGAAAATATAAGTGTGTAAGTGCTTAAATTTGCAATCTATATATTTCTAGACAGTAATTACCATATTCTTAGAAAGCCAACAAATTCAGTTTAGATCTAGATGGATTAAAGTGACATTAAGTAGGTATTTGGATAATATATATTTATTATGTATTGGTCTCCAATTTTCAAATGAGTTCAATGATTAAAACTGAGCACAGTGTTACTGCTATCAAAGCCTAGAAGATGGTGTAAGTGTATCCAGGTGGTTGTGCTTTTTCAATATGCAAAATCAACAAAGATGAAACAGAAAAAAAAATAAGAATCTTAAAAGAATATAGCTTACTAAAATAAGTCCACTTTATATTAAATAAAATGCGTCACTTTTTATACAATTAAATTTTTACCAGGGTACAGTCTAACTAAATTAGAGCATATGCCAATATCAAACCTAGAAATATCACTTACAGGCTAGAAAACTTACTAATGTTTAAAGGAATCTGAGTCTACTCAACTTATACAAACAATACACAGCATATTTCTTAAAACAAGCTTTATCAAATTCTATCTTAATAAGCTTTGTAATTTTCTACCTTTTAAAGAAGCCTTTTTTAACACCTTCATTGCATAGAGCTGCCCAGCATCAGGACCAGTCTTCTTTCGAACAAGAAAAACCTAACAGAGGATTTTTTTTAAGTGAAATTCATATTTCAAGACATTCTTGCTATACACATTAGCACACATATATGTCCATGCATTTCCTCTAATTTTATAAAGATATACTTTTCTCTATAAATTATACTCTTAGTTAACTTTTCCTCAATTTCATTCATTTAGTAAATCACACTATCATACATACTACTGTAAGGAAAGAAAATTTTTAAAATAGATGACATGGTCATGACTTCAAGAAGTTTGTGATGTATGAAATAAGCAACATAATGAAAGGCAATTTGATCTAAGGGAACTACTTTTAAGAACCACGCACCTTTTTCTTGCCTTAATAAAGACCAAAGAATTGTGATGACTGCTAATTTGATACCTTCATTTCTACTTCCTTATTTGTCCATTTTAGAAGGTACCAGGCATTTTATTTTCTAGTAAGAAATCAGAGGCAATTATACCTGTCTGCCAGGTTGAACAATCAAGATGGTAAAGTATCACAGTAAACAAATTAAACTCTTTAAGATTACTGAGAAAACTTGAGTAATACTACCTCATATTTTCAAACTAAGATTATGACTCATTAAAAGTGGTTTTTAAAAAGCTTCAGTTATGAAAATAAATATGAATAGAATAAACTTTTATAGGAGTTATTTATTAGTAAAGGGCTGTTTCATTTTTAAAAATTAGTAAAATTTGCTCACTGCTGTGAAATAAATGCTACAGAAACTAAAACAACAACAACAACACAGTAGAACAGATCAATGAAACCAGGAGCTGCTTCCTTGAAAAATTAATAAAATTGATAAACCTCTAGCCAGACTTATCTAAAAGAGAAGAGAAAAGACCCAAGTAAAAAAAAAAATCACAAATGACAGAGGAGAAATAACAACCAACACCACAGAAATATAAACAATTATAACAGAATATTATGAAAAACTTTGCCAACAAATTGGACAATCTGGAAGAAATGGGTAAGTTCCTAGAAACATATAAGTTACAAAAACTAAAACAAGAAGTAGAAAACTTGAACAGAGCAATTACCAACAATGAAATTGAATCAGTAATTAAAAAACTCCCAACAACCCAAAGTCCAGAACCAGATGGCTTCACAGGTGAATTCTAATAAATATTTAAAGAAGATATAATACGTATGCTTCTCAAACTATTCCAAAAAATACAAAAGGAAGGAAAACTTCCAAATTCATTCTATAAGGCCAGCATTACCCTGATCCCAAAACCAGATAAAGACACCACAAAAAGAGAACTACAGGCCAATATCACAGATAGACACAGATGCAAAAATTCTCACTAGAATACTAGCAAATGGAATCTACAACAGACTAAAAAAAAAAAAAATCAGGAGTGCTTGGCTTGCTCAGTTGGTAGACCATGTGACCCTTGATTTCGGGGTTGTAAGTTTAAGCCCCACATTGGGTGTAGAGATTACTTAAAAACGAAATCTTAAAAATTTTTTTTTCACCACAACCAAGTGGGATTTATTCCTGGGTGGCAAGGGTGGTTCAATATTCATAAATCAATCAATATGATATATAACATTAATAAAAGAAAGGTTAAAAACAATGTGATCATTTCAAGATGCAGAAAAAGCATTTGACAAAGAACAGTATCCATTCATAATAAAAACCCCCAACAAGGTAGGATTAAAAAGAACATACCTTAAAATCATAAAGGTCATATATGAAAAACCCACAGCTATTACCATCCTCAATGGGGAAAAACTGAGAGTTTTCATCTACTGCCAGGAACAAGACAGGAATCCACTCTCACCACTGTTATTTAATTTAGGACTGGGAGTCCTGGCCACAAGAATCAAACAACACAAAGAAATAAAAAGGCATCCAAATCAGCAAAAAATTCAAACTTTCATTATTTTCAGATGACATGAGCCCAAAAGCTCCACCAAAAAAATGCTAGAAAAACAAGTTCAGTAGAGTCGTAGGATACAAAATCAAAATATAGAAAACTGTTGCATATCTACACACCAATAATGAAGCAGCAGAAAGAGAAATCAAGGAATCAATCCCATTTACAATTGCACTAAAAACCATAAGATACCTAGGAATAAACCTAACCAAAGAGGTAAAGATCTCTTACTCTGAAAACTATGAAACATTGATGAAAGAAATTAAAGAGGACACAATGAAATGGAAAACATTTTATTCTCATGGATTGGAAGAAAAAATATTGTTAAAATGTCTATATTACCCAAAGCAATCTACACATTTAATGCAGTCTTTATCAAAATACCACCAGCATTTTTCACAAAGTTAGAACAAATAGTCCTAAAATTTGTATGGAACTACAATAGACCCTGAATAGCCAAAGGAATCTTGAAAAAGGAAAGCAAAGCTGGAGGCATCACAATTCTGGACTTTGTCAAGTTACATTACAAAGCTGTAGCGATCAAGACTTTATGGTACTGGGATAAAAACAGACACATAGATCAATGGAACAGAATAGAAAATCCAGAAATGAACCAACAACTCTATGATCAATTAATCTTCCACAAATCAGGAAGGAATATCTAATGGAAAAAAAAGACAATCTCTTCAACAAATGGTATTGGGAAAATTGGACAATAGCATGCATAAGAATGAAACTGGACTACTTTCTTACACCATACACAAAAATAAATTCAAAATGGATGAAAGACCTAAATATGAGACAGGAAACCATCAAAATCCTAGAGGAGAACATGGGCAGTAACCTCTTTGACATTATCCATAGCAACTTCTTACTAGATATGTCTCCTGAGGCAAGGGAAACAAAAGCAAAAATAAACTGTTGAGACTTCATCAAAATAAAAAGTTTCTGCATAGTGAAGGAAACAACAAAACTAAAAGGCAACCAATAAAATGGAAAAGATATTTGTAAGGGATAGTATCCAAAGTATATAACCAACTTATAAAAATCAACACCCAAAAAAGATATAATCCAGTTAAGAAATGGGCAGAAGACATGAATAAACATTTTTCCAAAAAACACATCTAGATGGCCAACAGATACATGAAAAAAATGCTCAACATCACTCATCATCAGAGAAAGACAAATCAATACTACAATGAGACATCCCCTCACACCAGTCAGATTGGCTAAAATTAACAACACAGGAAACAGATGCTGTCAAGGATTTGGAGAAAGAGGAACCCTCTTACACTGTTGGTGGGAACACAAACTGGTGCAGCCACTCTGAAAAAGAGTATGGATGTTCATCAAAAAGTTAAAAATAGAACCTCCAGTTAAAGGTTAAAAATAGAATGATCCAGCAATTGCACTACTAGGTATTTACCTAAAGGATAAAAAAGTACTGATTTGAAGTGATACATGTACCCCAATATTTATAGCAGCACTATCAACAATAGCCAAATTAAGGAAAGAGCCCAAATGTCCATCAACTGATGAATGGATAAAGAAGAGGTGGTATGTACATACAGTGGATTATTACTCAGCCATAAAACCAAATGAAATCTGGCCATTTGCAACGATGTGGATGGAGCTAGGGAGTATTATGCTAAGCGAAATAAGTTAGAGTAAGAAAAAAAAACATATGACTTCACTCATAAGTGGAATTTAAGACATAAAACAAATGGAAATAGAGGGGGAAAAAGAAAGAAAAATCAAGAAACAGACTCTTAAACAATAGAGACCAAAGTGCTGATTACCAGAGGGGAGGTGGAGAGGGGAATAGGTTAAATAGGTGACAGGGATTAAGGAGGGCATTTGTTGTGCTGAGCACTGGGTGTTGTATGTAAGTTTGAATCAGTAAATTCTACACCTGAAACTGATATCACACTGTATGTTAACTAACAGGAATTTAAATAAAAAACTTGAGGTAAAAAGACCCAAAAGGAACAAAAAACAGAATGACCAATTGAATTTCCACTAAAAAAGTATCTAGAACACCAAGTCCCCTCTTTACCTCACTCCGTGGATGGCACCCTTGTTTATTCGTTATTCTCACCCCTAAAGAAGTTTGAGGTTCTTCTCTGGAGAGGTCTCTGAAATGCAGGATGCCAAAACAAACCCTAAACCTAACCTTAGCCCTGTGCCTATACCTAACTCTATCCCTTACCAATAACTACTAAACTCTACCACTAAACTAGTTCTAACCTTAAACCTAACCTCTGGAGAGGTATCTGAACTGCAGGAAAGGAGGGACATAGCCTCATTCTAACCATAACCCTAGCTCTAAATCTAATCCTAACTGAAACCCTAACCCCTAACTGCTAACCACTAAACCCCAACCCTAACTCTAATCCTAAACAGATCACTCTGGAGAGGTCTCTGAACTGCAAGATAATAGGCACATTCCCTCACCCTAGGCCCAACTCTAACCCTAGCCCTTACATTAGTCTTAAACTGAACCATAATCCTTGATCTGAGGAAAAAGAAAATTTGGTTCATAGATACAATGGAATATTACTCAGCCATAAAAAATGAAATCTTACAATTTGCAAAGACGTGGATCAAGGTAGAGAGTATTATTCTAAGTGAAAACCTAACACTAACCCAAACACTAACCCTAACCCCTAACCCCAACCATGCCCTAACCTTAACCCTAAAGTTACCTCCCTGGAGAGGTCATTGAACTGCAGGATAATAGGCCCTAATCCTAACCCTTATTCTGGCCCTAAACCAAACCCTAATCTTAGATGTGAAAAAAAAGATTTGATACACACGCACACACACACACACACACACACACACAAACACCATGGAATATTATGCAGCCATTAAAAAGAATGAAGTCTTGCCATTTGCAAGGACATGGAAGAAGCTAGAGAGTAGTATTCTTAGTAAAATTAGTCTGTCAGAGAAAGACAAATACCATATGACTTCACTAAGAGATGGAACTTAAGAAACAACATAAACAAGCAAATGGAAAAAAAAGAGAGGCAAACCAAGAAACAGACTCTTAAATATAGAGAACAAACTGATGGTTACCAGAGGGGAGGTGGGTGGGAGGATGGGTAAAATAGGTGATGGGGATTAAGGAGTGCACTTGTAATGAGCACCAGGTATTGTAAGGGAGTGTTGAATTACTACATTGTACACCAGAATCTAATATTACACTATATTTTAACTAACTGGAATCAAAATAAAAACTTTAAAAAAAGAAAAAAATCAGATTAATTGAATTGCCACAACACACACACACACACACACACACAAAGCTTCAGCTAAACAAATGGCATTAACCCTAAGCACCAGACTCATAAGTTTCAGATACCCAGTTTCCTTTTTCCTAATCAATATCATGTGACCAATATAACGACAATAAAAGGAGTGAAGTCATTTCATGAATGATGACTCCACCACAAGGAGGAGAACTATTTTTATCAGACTCATAAAGGAAAGCAGTTCTCAATCCTTTTGGTCTCAGGAATTTTTTACAATCTTAAAAATTAGTGAAGACTCCAAAGAGTTTTTGGAGTTTTTTGTGGGTAATATCTATTGATATTTACCATATTAGAAATTAAAACAGAGAGGGGCCTGGGTGGCTCAGTTGGTTAAGCATCTGCCTTTGGCTCAGGTCATGATCCCAGGGTCCTGGGATCGAGCCCCACATCAGGCTCCCTGCTCAGCAGGGAGTCTGCTTCTCCCTCTCCCTCTGCCTCTCTCCCCAGCTTGTACTTTCTCTCTCAAATAAATAAATAAAATCTTTTAAAAAGAAGAAATTAAAACAGAGAAAAACATCTATGTATTGATTCATTAAAAATAATAAACTTGTTACATGTGAACATAAATATTTTTCTAAAGATAACTATATTTTCCAAAGCAAAAAAAAAAATGTGAAAAGTGACAATAATAAACATTTTTGCAAATCTCTAATACCTGACTTAACAGAAAAGAGTTGGATTCTTGTATCTGCTTCTACATTCAATCTGTTGCAATTAAGTTGTTTCGCTTGAAGTAGAGAAAGAAAATCAGGCCTCACACAGATATGTATACAGAAAAGGGAGGAGTATTTTAATAGCTTTTTCATATAATTGTGCTTATTCTTCTTTCATATGACAGAAGAACTTAAAAAGTGTCAGTTTCTTAAAGGTTGGTTACAATAGAGAATCTGAAACCATATAAATTAACTGTCCATATTCTGTTACATAATAATCCATTGGTCTACCTTACACTTTGAATGGATTTTGTACTATCTGATTTGATATCAGTGTTGGTAATCTCAAAAATATTGCTTCACTGAGTTATGCAAATCTTCCAAATGTTGAATAGCAGTGATCTCATCAGAAAAGTTTTTTGAGTATTAAGATGTCAAGCTCACAGTGTCAAATAAAAATTTTCCAAAGCTAATTTTTTGCTTCAAAGCTCAAATTTTATCACTGACAAAAATATTGTCAGTTGTTTCCATGAAATAACAGGATCCCTTCCATTCATTTTTGAGGAAACATCTACCAAATACCCAAGTTTAAGTAACCATAGTTTGTCAATCATTCTTTTTTTTAAAGATTTTACTTATTTGAGAGAGAGAGAGAGAGAGAGAGGAAGAGCATAAAGGGAGAGTGAGAGAGAGAGAAGCAATCTCCCCACTGAGCAGAGAGCCTATCGTGGGACTCGATCCCAGGACCCTGAGATCATGACCTGAGCCGAAGGCAGACGCTTAACCGACTGAACCACCCAGGTTCCCTGTCAATCATTCTTTCAAGTAAAATGGTGTTCTATGGAAAAAGTGGCTAGTTCAGCTTACAACTCAAAAAATCACACAAGTGCTTTGTTTTGATGGTATGCAGCTTCTGGTATACAGCTAAAGTTCTTTATATGTACTTCTCATTTCATCACACCACATTAAAAAGAAGTGTACTCAAGGGTTGGGATTTGAGAAATTTAATAATTGTTAACACCTCATCAAGGACATTTTGAAGTAAAACTTGCATTTTTTTAAACTGCCAAGTATGTAGCAATGAGTACAATGACTACTGACATAATTTGTAGTCACTGCTTTGGTTGTGCCAAGGTGTCAGAAGTTTTACAAATAGTATCTTAGTATTATTATAAAATAGTTTTGACCTTGAGGACCCCATGAAAGTGTCTTATGGATGCCCAAGAGTAGACAGACCACACATTGAGAACTACTGTTCTAAAACACAGCCCTTAGTAGGGATGAAAAGAATGGAATATAGAGGGCAAAAAGAAGCAAAGAAGAAAGAAAAAAAAATGGTCCAGACTTTCAGGAAGACACTTGCACAAAGCAATCACTTTTTCCCTAGCTCTTCTAATACTCACTAGTATCCTAATATGGCATCTAATAGAAGCCATCATTTATAGTCTAGAGAAATAATTGTTTATTTGTTCATCACCTGATTTGTTCTTTTCAGATCTTAGATGGACTGAACTAGCATAAGAAAATATCCTCTCTGCTCTCTTCCCATGATCAACTATAGAAGAAGTTGCATGGCTTCAAACTACTGTATCTAAAAACATATCTATCTTGTTCAAAGAGGTTTCTTTTCAGTCACACTAATCCAATTCTTGGAAACAGTTCAGAAATGAGTGAGTGAGTTACTCCAATATACCTCTTTTGGTCACATGGACTTCTATACTTTCCATTAATAAGTACTCCATAAGTATTTGTTCACGTGAACTTAAAGATCACACAGCTTTAACATTGATTGAAGAGAAAAAACTGTAAGAAATTTTAAGATGTAAACATTTATAAAACTATCTCTTGAAAATGACTCAAGAGGGCAAGGGTTTAGTATTTTCAAAAATTCATTTTTAGGGGCAGCTGGGTGGCTCATTCAGTTGAGCATCTGACTTGGTTTCAGCTCAGGTCACGATCTCATGGGTGGTGGGATCGAGCTCTGGGTCTGGCTCTGCAGTCAGCAGGGAGTCTGCTTGAAATTCTCTCCCTCTTCCCCTCCCTCCACTTGTGTGCATGCACGTGCATGTGCTCTCTCTCTCTCAAATAAATAAATCTTTTAAAAATTTCATTTTTAAGTCCTATACTGTATTATCACATAAGTAAAAAAATTATAATCCACGAATGTTAAAAGGTATGTGTTGTATAAATATTATTTGGCATGTGAAATACAAGGAAAGCTAGTCTGACAATTTCAGACATATTTTCATGTGTTTTATTTGATGTGTTTTAAAATAATTAATATAAGCTGTTTGGTATACTACATTTCAATCCATATATTAATGATCATTAATAGCATTATACTTGTTGTGTTCAGTACAGAATTTTATATGCTTATTTCATGAGATAATGCAAGCTTCTTTGAAATACAACTTTAAAATGATTTTAATAGTGTTTTCCCCTATTAAATATGCTACAAAAATATCTAATTGCAAGGCTTTATATAGGCCATAATTCTATTTATTGCATTTTAACAATGGAACTTTTGCAGACAACTAAATAAGGCCGCAGCCCAAAGTTTCTTGGAATTTCTCCTACACTTTGATTTGCAGCTTTGGCCAAATTCCTGCATAGGTTCAGCATATAACAAGTCACATCTACCCAATGTCCATGCAAATGTTGTAGTACTAACAAGCATGTAGGTTCACATCCTAGGAAAAAAAAAATAAGCCACCTCCTTAATATTTCTTTGGTTGATGAACTGCATGAAGATCATTACTTTGTATTTTAGTATTACAAATTTTAAAAAGTCTTCTATGATATCCTTGCTAAACTGAAGTTCCTGCACAAAGCTGAGTATTTCCTGAATTTAAGGACTACATTGACAACTTGTCCACATGTTGCTATATTTAATGTGAAGATGTTATTGAAGACATTACATTATGTTATATTGTAGTCTATGAATCCCCATGAGAAAAAAAAAATTGTTCTGGTCTGTTAGATCTGTTTACAACCTTAAAGATACTGTCATAATCATGCAATTAAAAGTATCAACTTCTTTATAATGGCTGCCAGAAATTTTAAGTCTTCATTTTGGTCCCACTTCTAGGAGACTCATAGGCTTTTATGTCATTTGTAAACAACAAGATTATATCACTGGCTTCATCTAATCTTTCCTGCTGTAATCATCTCAACTTATTTTTAACTTTATTTTATTTGGTATTCATCTATGAAAACCTTAAATCATTTCTGGAGCAAAGCTGGATATAAATAAATATATATATGAATAGATATATACATCAAATGAAAAAGCAATGATTTTAATGGCTTGAAATGTTTGCCTGGTGAAATTTTAAAGTTGATATTTAAGCATTTATACATTTGGGATATAAAAGAACTGCATCTCTGTTCCTCTAAAATTAACATCATAAAAATACAATGTAAAATAATTAAGAGAATATTGTATTTTAAGAAATTTGAAAAAAACATATAGGTATGCAGAATGCACATGCCTACTCTACAGGTCAGTTCTATAAGCACACCCCACACACACAATCTTTTAAAGTTTTATTCTCCCCAGTACAAGTATTCAGGTCTTATCTCCTTGTCTTCATATACCTCCTGTACCAATTTACTATCAAACCATAATCTACCATAGTTTGTCTTTGTTGTGACCTGAAAACATTTCTCTGTATTTAATATGTTACATTCTATACCACATAGATATCAGATTACTTTAAGACAATGTCAATTTTATATTCACTAATACTGCTTTTATAAATGTGCACATACTGGGTGTTCAATAAATATCTTTCTTTTAAAATGATTCAGATCATAATAATCACCATTCAGTTACCCCACTTTTCCCTTTTGAAACTAAATATTAGACACCCTCAAATTAGTAGCTTCACTTTATCTTTCTCCCCTTACATTGTTGTTGTTGTTGTTGTTTTCTTAAGGGCTGTTAATTACTGTGTGTGTACAGTAACTTTCATGTCTTGGATGTTATTAGCTGTACAAACGTCAAGAACCAGACCTACACACTTCTGAGAATCTTATGGCAGTAAGCACTTAATAAACAGTTTCAGTGATTTCAGAGTTAATCTTTCTCAATTTTGCTCTCTCCCTTGAAATTTAAGCTCCTTGAAGGCAGGAGTTTCACATCATCCATATGTCACCCAGTACCTGCCCCTGCTGTAATTTATATACATACTGCTTTAACAGATAATAGGTGAATTCATGCACTCATATATGAATTGGTAATACATTCTGACATTTGTGATAGAGCTAAGGAATATAGATAAAATCACTAGGAAAGAGCAAGCTGCGATCATGCCAGCATATGAATAGAGAAAAAAGGAAGACTTTTAAAAAAAAATCAAACTACTTTGATTTAGGCAGTTAATAAATAGCATCCTATATTTTGTCCTAAAAAATGAGTGAACCCATGGTACTGGAAAACACTGATTATTATACATAAGTATAAAGAAATGGGACTAAAAGTACAACAGAAATAAAAAGAGTAAAATTAGAGAGTTACCTTTGTGTGTATCCTTTGACAAATTTAGAAATGGCATATTTTCCAAATTTCTATCTATATGTATATTATTTTGGCTAAATGTTCAGAAGAGAAAAAAATGTGGAATAAAACATTTATTACCTTTCCAAAGGATCCCTGACCAAGAACCTTGAGCAACTCAAACTGTGCAGGATCGGCCTTCTCATATCCTTCCTTAACATGATGAGTAATAGGGATTTCTTTAACAACACCTTCATCCTGTAAAAAGAAATCCAAATAACACTCAAATCCAGTTGCAACATCTAATGATTAGCTCAATTTAGAACCAGAAATCACACCAGAAATTAACTGACTATCGAACCCTTTCACCTTAACACAGAGTTTTATGAGCTACTAGTATATTCACTTCCCTATTTTCTAACACATAGAGATACACCACCACCCCTATTATATAACTGCATGTAAATATAAGCACATAAAATCTATGCTTCAGGATTCCCTTCCAACTAGGTAGTGACAAAAGAAAAACATCAAAAACTAACAGTTTTAAGGCCCTCACTGGAGGGGTGCCTGACCGGCTCAGTCGGTTGAGCATGCAATTCTTAATGTTTGTAGAGCATGTGATTTGATCTCAGGGTCATGAGTTCAAGGCCCACATTGGGTGTAGAGCCTACTTAAAAAACAAAACAAAAGACCCTCCCTGGAGTATGAATTATGAGGTGGCTGCAGAGAAAGTCAAGAGACAGATAAAACCTTGTAAATTATAGGGCATGGCAAAATATGTGAGCTTCAAAAGTTCTCTGAAATGGAATTTCAGTAGCCTTTTAAGTAGTGATATATAAATGTTTAAATGTCCAACTAGCTACATCATTGAAAAGAAAAACTGGCTATAGGCAAACAAAATCTGCAAAGCCCAAACACATGTTTCCAGGCCATGACCCTATTTTTATTGAAACTTTGCATATAAATTATATGCCAGATTTCCTACAACCTGGGTCAGGCAGAAAAGAAGCCACCCAGGGAGTGTTCCTGCTTTTTGATGTAGGACTCTATTCAGCTGTGAAGATTATACTCAAGTGAGGTGTAATTCTAGTCCCTAGAGAAGCACAGTAGCTAGGATGAAAAAAACCTCAAATGTATTACATATCACAAAATAACAAGAGCTGGGATATAGTATCTAACATTCTAACTATAGAGGAAATAATTGAGGCCCACAGAGTTGAAGTTCACATGACCAGTTAATCACAATGTCTAGAAGTCTTGGTAGCTTTCCAGAACACCATATTAAATTCTGGTCTGGATGGCAAAAAATATTCTCAATCAATTCATGCATTAATTGATTGATTAATAAATAGTGACTATGGCCCAAGTGGGTGTGAGCAGAATCCCAAGTAAACTAGACTTCACGGCAGCTATTAAAATAACTTCCATGTTACACAAATAGTCAAACATTCACTCTCTCATGAGGGTAGGCAATGGAATTTTAGCTTTAGGTATCTGTAATCACTAATCAGCCAGAAATGACGAATCAGCTCTAAAAGTATGTCCACGGATGTTTGTTTTACATTAAAATAGTATTTCAGCAGACTGCTAAGTAGATATGAGAGTGACTTTCCCAAAAAAAGTCAAAAACTTTTTTTAATGGAAATGCATATGCTTTGTAGCTATCATCCTGGGATTAAAGTACAGCATATCTGTATGCACCTTTGCAATAGAATATGTGTATAACAAAAGCAGTATCACTGTATACTCTTAATATTATGGTTAACTGAGTTTTCACCACATACTATGAATATACTACTGGTCTTCAGAGCATATAATAAAAACACGTATTGGAATTTTTCTCCACCTGAAAGAACACTAGTAGAAGAGTCAGTAGACTAAGTTTTGCTCCTAGCTCTGCCATACATAAGATAAGCAGCCTTGGCCAAATCACAAACTATTCTTCTTCACTGTTCTCACATGACAAACAGGTTATATCAGATGGGTCTTTAAGGTTCTCCACAAGTCTGTGATTCTATGTTGAACACAGTACAGCATTTTTACGTTTAAGTACTTTAGTTTCTGCCATTTAAGATCATCATTATAAACATGGGTCATGATGACATTAGGTTTTTAAAAATGTTCAGAGCTAGGAAAAAACTGTACTCTATTCTAGTTACTATCACCAAGGAAACAACTATACTCTAGTTAGTTTCACCAAACCTAAGAATGTCTTCCAAATCAAAGTGTCTGCCCAATGCCTCTTCTCTTAATTAAAATCCACAGATGCCCGTCTTTCAAAAATATAACATACCTTTCAATTTTTGGCAGCATTACCATAAAAAGTTTCCAACATGAAAATACTACTAGATTAGAAAAGACCACTTTTCCCAGTGGATTGCCCCCATAAAATATTGTTACACTGTGTCCTAATAACTCATTAACTTGTCTTTCTCTCCCACTAGACTGTGAGCTTCCTGAATGCAGGTATTATCACATTCATTTCTGCATTCCTAAGGCTTACCACAATACTTGTTTGATTTTATGGGAGCAGACAGCCATAGAAATTGACGCAATTTCATAAAAAGGGAATGAAGGAAAACTTGTTTTAATTTATATATATATACATATAAATTATGGGCTCCTGGTATATTCACTATATATATAATATATATATATATATATATATATATATATATTATATATATAGTATATATTATGGTACAATAATACCATACAATACCATACAATAATATTTGTTTTTATTTATTTGGTATTTATTATGGTATAATAATAATTTGGTATTCATTATGGTATAATAATACCATATAATACCATACAATACTTGTTTTAATTTATGTATATATAAATTATTAAATATATATAAATATGTATATATAAATTATGGGCTACTGGTATATTCACTATAATATATAGTATTTATTATTTTTTAGTATAGTTGACATACAATTTACATTACTTTCAGGTGTACAAGGTAGTGATTCAACCATCCTATATGATATCCTATGCTCATCACAAGTGTAGCTACTATCTGTCACCATACAACGCTATTACGATACCAGTGACTATATTCCCTAATGCTGTAGCTCTTATTCCCATGACTTATTCATTCTGTAACTGGAAGCCTGTATCTACCAATTCACTTCATCCATTTTGCCCATCTTCCAGTTTCCCTTCCCTCTGGCAACCATCAGCTTATTCTCAATTGTAAAAAGAAAGATTTTAAAGATAAATTAACTAGTAAAAAAAAAAAAAAAACCCTCAAAATTATTTTTAAATGCCTTGAAAAGAAGGAGAAAAATACTTATCCAGAATGATTTTTTTTTAATATATAAAGGAAATAGGGAAACAGGAATTCATTCTGGATAATGGAATTGTGTCAGTTTTGAACAGAACTGACTTTATTTCCAAATTTAATGAAATAAGCATTTTTTTTTTCCTTAGAGTGTGAGGAATATAAACATTTTTCCAGATTATTCATGGTCAATATTTTTATTAGACTGTGTTGTACTCAACATAAATGAAGGGCATAATGACTCCAGAATCTGTACTTTTAAAAAATGCTGATATTAACTTACTGATTGGTCATCTGTCTTCTCTATTAAAAACATATGGTCCTGGGCGCCTGGGTGGCTCAGTTGGTTAAGCGACTGCCTTCGGCCCAGGTCATGATCCTGGAGTCCCAGGATCGAGTCCCGCATCGGGCTCCCTGCTGAACAGGGAGCCTGCTTCTCCCTCTGACCCTCCCCCCTCTCATGCTCTCTCTATCTCATTCTCTCTCTCAAATAAATAAATAAAATCTTAAAAAAAAAAACATATGGTCCTAAGCAAACAACTATTATGCATTACATTACTAAATTATGGCCAGTTTGCCTTGAAGTAAACAGTAGTTTACAATGCCCTAGCTGCAAATAAAAATCACTAGTAAAATAAATATTTATTTAATATATATGTTTGAGTCCCACCCTCAAAGATTATGGTTCAGTAGAACTAGGGTGAGACCTAGCATTTTTTAAAACCTCCCCAGATGATTCTGATACATGCTCAGGATTGAACAGTACTATT
The DNA here is from genome assembly GCF_004348235.1 of Phoca vitulina. NCBI lineage: Eukaryota > Metazoa > Chordata > Mammalia > Carnivora > Phocidae > Phoca > Phoca vitulina. The sequence goes on along the minus strand of NW_022589754.1, from coordinate 2,490,388 downwards.
TAGGTGCTTCTAAGATACAGTTATATAGGTATATAAATATAGATATCTACACAAATACACACACACACATACACACAGCTACTTATTACAGAAGTGTTTTATAATTTGCATGTGCTCTTTTTTTTTTTTTTTTTTTTTACTGCCAAATTATCTGATACTCTCTGTGTCATAATTTCCAATATTGGTCTTTCTTATTTCATCTTCTCCCCAACCCATTCTTGCCTATTGCCTAACATTTCTCAGCTTCTCCAAGGCTATACTTATTGATGTTTACTATTAAAACATTTTTTTGTCAACTGCAGCCCTCCTTCCTTCCTCTACTTCACTTTCTTCTGGTTCTGCAACATTCCAAAGCTTTAGACTGGCAGCATTCTAGCCTGAAATAAGATAGTAATGTACCTATCAGCAATCCATTTGTTTTCTCCTAAGAGTGAATCATCTTCAAAAAATTTTCTCTATCTTGGTATAATAAAGTTGTGATATATTACATAATCTTCCCATATATACCGCCTTTTATCTTTAATTATTCACTCATTCAGAAAAATCAACAGCATTCATGGAGCACATGCTATGTATTAGGCACTGTGCTACCCACTGGGGACACAGAGATAAAATTTGGAGTTGAGGATAACAAATTTTGTCAGATATATCACTTCCCTTAATGAAACAAAAAGGTACACAATATGTTAATGGGATGAACTGTTTCCCCTCAAAATTCATGTGCTGAAGTCTCAACCCCCAGTACCTCAGAATGTAACTATTCGGAGACAGGGCCTTAAAAAAGGTAATTCAGGTAAAATAAGGTCATTAGGATGGATCCTTATCAAATATGACTGCTGTTTTTACAAGAAGAGGAGATTAAGACATAGATACACACAGAAGAAAAAGCATGTGAAAGCACAGGGAGAAGACAACCATCTACAAGCCAAGGAAAGAGGCCTCAGAAGAAACCAACTTTGCCAACATCTTGATCTTGAACTTCTAGCCTCCAGAATTGTGAGAAAATAAATTTGTTGTTTAAGTTACTTAGTCTGTGGTACCTAGCTATGGCAGCCCTAGCAAACTTATACATAGTACCTGATCATAGTTGATCTCTGTAAAGAAAGTCGCTACTGTGAAATTAAAATCTAATAACTTTGAAATAGGAACCACTGTTCTTTTCAATACCATATGACAAATCTGAGACAAGGATGATTGTGAGTTTGTGGGTTTTTTTGGAATATCATAGTAATTGTTGATAAATATAAAAATTATGAAGGCTCAATCACAACTAAAATAGTATGCTCTGACCTCTACACTCTGTGATCATCTTTTTAATTCAGGGGCCCAACAAGGCTATAACACTGGGAAAATATACTGATAGAGTACAAAACAAACTGCCAAATACACTAATGCTTCAAACTTTTGATTAGCTGATTTGAAATCACCTGTTAATGAGAAAGAGAAGCTGAAGACAATCCATTAGGAAATCATACTATATATTGCTATTATGACTACTTCCTAGGACTATGGTACTGAACATAGATACCTCCAGAAAACAGGTCAAAACAAAATAAGAGGGATGGACCTAGAGAGTATAATGCTAAGTGAAGTAAGTCAGAGAAAGACAAATATCATATGATTTCGCTGATACGTAGAATTAAGAAACAAAAGAAATGAGCAAAGGAGAAAAAAGAGAGAGAGAGAGAGAAGGAAGGGGGGAGAGAGAGAGAGAGAGAGAGAGAGAGAGAGAGAGAGAAGCCAAGAAACAGACTCTTAATTATTCAGAATAAACTGGTTATAGGAGGGAAGGTGGTGGGGCATAAGTGAAATAGATAATAGGGATAAAAGAGTGCACTTGTCATGATGAGCACTGGGTGATGTATGGAATTGTTGAATCACTATATTGTACACTTGAAACTAATATAACACTGTATGTTAACTATACTGGAATTAAAATAAAACTGAAAATAAAGAAGAGAAATTTTAAAGCATAATTGTTTGGGTTTTATGTAATAATGCAATATCCATCTGTTCAAACATTTGCTATATTTCTGGGTAGATAGGCCAGTTTGATCACCCAGAAATTCCAAGAGGATTTAGTTGTGGATTTGTTAAAATGTACATGAAAAGATCTGGGAAACAGCTTGATGTACTCTTCTCATGCAGTGAATAATCTAGGGTCATTGAAAATCAAGCTAAGTATCAGCCTACTTTGAAAGAGCGTTAATAGTAATAATAATGTAAATGTCAAGACACAACTAGGGTGAACAAAACACCTCAAATAATGTACATATTGGAAAGTAATTACAGAATATTTAGGTTAGGAAAATAGTATCAATTTGTCCTGACTGAAAACCAAACAAGGGTGGCAAGCTAGTTCCCATGTGGCTTGGATTATTCTATTTACTAGGATCAGCTCTTTAGTTCCCTCATCTATAAAATGGCAATAAAACCGACCCTATCTATTTCAGATCTGGGTGACAGAGTCAACTGAGAATTTTGAAAACCACAAAATGTCTATAAAAATTGAAGTTATTGAATTATTTATACTATTTATCTTTGCATCCCTTGTGGTATAGCATAACTACACCTTCTATTGGTTAGGCATCAATATTTAGATGAACAATAACTGTTTATCAAAGAGTTTTGCATATCTATAGGACAAGGGTTTGAATTTTTTCTTTTGCAGAAATTTTCCCTTTATCACATTATCACTATTTTTATACTGCATTATATTTTTTCAAGTTTTTCTTTAAATTCTAGTTAGTTAACATATATTGTAATACTGGTTTCAGGATTAGAATTTAATGATTCTTCACTTACATATAATACCCAGTGCTCATCACAAGTGCCCTCCTCAATACCCATCACCCATTTAGCCCATTGCCCTGCCCACCTCCCTCCACCAACCTTCAGTTTGTTCTCTATAGTTAAGAGTCTCTTATGATTTGCCTCCATTTTTTTTCTTCCACTTCTATATTCACCTGTTTTGTTTCTTAAATTCCACAGATGAGTGAAATCATATGGTATTTATCTTTCTCTGTTTTCACTTAGCATAATACACTCTACCACCATCAATGTCATTGCAAATGTCAAGCTTCATTCATTTTATAGCTGAGTAATCTTCATTGTATATATATACAACATCTTTATTCATTAATCAGTTGATGGACACACAGGTTCTTTCCACAATTTGCCTATTGTTGATAATGCTGCTGTAAACATCGGGGTACATGTGCCCTGCAGAATCAGCATTTCTGTATCTTTTGCATAAATACCTAATAGTGTGATTGCTGGGTCATAAGACAGTTATATTTTTAAATTTTTGAGGAACCTCTGTACTGTTTTCCAGAGTGGCTGCACCAGGTTGCATTCCCACCAACAGTATAGACGGTTGCGCTTTCTCCACATTCTCATCAACATTTGTTTTTTTCCTGTGTTGTTAATTTTAGCCATTCTGACAGGTGTGAGGTGGTATCTCATTGTAGTTTTGATTTGTCTTTCCCTGATGATGAGTGATGTTGAGCAACTTTTCATGTGTCTATTAGACATCTGTATGTCTTTGGAAAAAAGTCTATCCATGTATGTCTTCTGCCCATTTCTTAACTGGATTATTTGCTTTTTGGGTGTTGAGTGTGATAATTTCTTTTTTTTTTTTTTAAGATTTTATTTATTTATTTGACAGAGAGAGAGAGAGACAGCGAGAGAGGGAACACAAGCAGGGGGAGTGGGAGAGGGAGAAGCAGGCTTCCTGCCGAGCAGGGAGCCCGATGCGGGGCTCGATCCCAGGACCCCGGGATCATGACCTGAGCCGAAGGCAGTTGCTCAACCAACTGAGCCACCCAGGTGCCCCAGAGTGTGATAATTTCTTTATAGATTTTGGATAATAACCCTTTATCAGATATATCATTTGCAAATATCTTCCCCCATTCTGTAGGCTGCCTTTTAGTTTCCTTCACTGTGCAGAAGTTTTATCTTGATGAAGTCCCAATAGTTCATTTTTACTTTTCTTTCCCTTTCCTCAAGAGAAATGTCCAGTAAGAAGCTGATACAGCTAATGTCAAAGAGGTTACTGCCTGTGTTCTTCTTCAGGATTTTTGTGGTATCCTGTCTCACATTAAGGTCTTTCATCTTTCATAAATTTTGAATTTATTTTTTGTATGGTGTAAGAAAGTAGTATAGTTTCATTCTTCTGAATGTGGCTGTCCAGTTTTCCCAACACAATTTGTTGAAGAGACTGTCTTTTTCCCATTGGATATTCTTTCCTGCTTTGTCGAAGATTAATTGACCATATAGTTGTGGGTGCACTTCTGGGTTTTCTGTTCTGTTCCATTGATCTATGTGTCTTTTTTTGTCCCAGTACCAGACAGTCTTGATGATGACAGATTTGTAATATAGCTTGAAGTCAGGCATTGTGATGCCCCAGCTTTGGTTTTCTTTCTCAACATTCCTCTGGCTATTCAGGGGCTTTTCCTGTTCCATACAAATTTCAAGATTGTCTGTTTCAGCTCTGTGAAAAATCCTGGTGGTATTTTGATAGGGATTGTATTAAATGTGTAGATTGCTTTGGGTAGTATAGACATTTTAACAATGTTTGTTCTTCCAATGAATGAGCATGGAATGTCTTTCCATTTCTTTGTGTCATCTTCAATTTTTTCATTAGAGTTTTATGGTTTTCAGAGTACCTTTCTTTTACCTCTTTGGTTAGGTTTATTCTTTGGTATCTTATGGTTTTTGGTGCAATTGTAAATGAGATCAATTCCTTGATTTCTCTTTCTGCTTCTTCATTATTGGTGTATAGAAATGCAAATGTACTTGATTTTCTATCCTGTGACTGATGAATTCATATATCAGTTCTAACAATTTTTTGATGGAGTCTTGGGGGTTTTCTACATAAAGTATTGTCATCTGCAAAGAGTGGAAGTTTGACTTTTCCTTGCTGATTTGAATGCCTTTTATTCCTTTTTGTTGTCTGATTGCTGAGGCTAGGACTTCCAGTACTATGTTAAATAACAATGGTGAGAGTGGACATCCTAGTGTTGTTCCTGACCGTAGTGGAAATGCTCTCAGTTTTTCACCACTGACAATGATATTACCTGTGTGTCTTTAATATATGGCCTTTAGGACGTTGAGGTATATTACCTATTCCCCTACTTCATTGAAGTTTTTTATCAAGAATGAATGCTATATTTTATCAAATGCTTTTTTCTGTATCTATTGAGAGGATCATATGGTTCTTGTCCTTTCTTTTATTAATGTGGTGTATCACACTGATTGATTTGTGAATACTGAACCACCTTGCAGCCAGATATAGATACCACTTGATTGCAGCAAATAATTCTTTTAATGTACTGTTAGATTCAATTTGTGAGTATCTTGTTCAGAATTTTTGCATCCATGTACATCAGGGATATTGTCCTATAAATCCCTTTAGTGGGATCTTTGCCTAGTTTTGGAATCAAGGTAATGCTGGCCTCAAAGAAAGAGTTTGGGAGTTTCCTGCAGGGCTGGTTTAGTGGTCATGAACTCCTTTAGTTTTTATCTGGGAAACTGTTTATATTTCCTTCTTTTCTGAATGGCAGCCTTGCTGGATAAAGTATTCTCGGCTGCATATATATTTTTTTCCCATTCAGCATGTTGAATCTATCATGCTACTCTCTCCTGGCCTGCCATGTTTCTGTGGAGAGATCTGCTGCTAACCTTATTTGTCTTCCCTTGTAAGTTGGGGACGTCTTTTTTGTCTAGTTCCTTTTAGGGTTTTACCTTTATCGCTGTATTTTGCAAATTTAACTATGATATATCTTAGTGTTAGTTTGTTTTGTTGATTTTGATGGGAGTTCTCTGTGCCTCTGGATTGGGATATCTGTTTCCTTCCCAAGATTAGGGAAGTTTTCAGCTCTAATTTCCTCAAATAAACCTTCTGCCCATTTTTCACTCTTCTTCTTCTGGGCCTCCTATGATATGAATGTTATTATGCTTCATATAGTTGCTGAGTTCCCTAAGTGTACATTAGTGATCCAATATTTTTCTTTCCCTCTTCTTTTCAGCTTCATTATTTTCCACAATTTTATCTTCTTTATCACTTATTTGTTCTTCTGATTGTTCCCTACTTGTGGTCATTATATCCAGTCAGTTTCACATCTCCATTATACCTTTTTTGTTTTGTTTTGTTTTTTTTTTTTGGCTAGACTAGGTTTTAGGTCTTTTATCTCTGTGGTGAGGGACTCCTGGTGTTTTTCTCTAGCCAAGCTAGTATCCTTCTGACTGTTGTTTTAAATTCTGGTTCAGGCATATTACTTATATCTGTTTTGATGAGATCCCTATCCTTGACTTCTTGTTCTTTCTTTTGGGATGAATTCCTCCATTTTGACATTTTGTGTAGCTCTCTGTCTTCTCTGTGTTAGGAAAGTCTGTTACGTTTCCTGCTCCTGAGAGTAATGGCTATATTAAGAAGAGGTCGTATACTGTCCAGGACCTGGTTCTTCGGGAATTGTTTCTGGTGTATGCTGTGTGCACTCTGCTGTTGTGTTTTGGCTGCTCTTTTCCTCAGGTCATTCCCCTGCAGAGTTTCTCCTTGTCTGCAGTGGGGAGTGCTTGGACCTCGTCCACTGTGTAGCAAGTTTAAAACAGGTGTGTTTTAGTCTACTTGTTAAAAGAGGCTAGATCCTATTTCTCCTAGAGCTACAGCTTTGCAGCTCTCTGTGGTCAGTAGACTTGGTGCAATGGGGCAGTTTGTGCTGGTCATCTGGGGGTGGGGCCTGCTGATGCTCTGAGTCACAGGGACACTTACCCCACTGTAACCAAGAAAAAAAAAAAAAAAGCACCTGGTGTAAGTGGGCAAGCTTCCACCCTGGGCATTGTGCTGCTCACTAAAGTACATCCTTGCTGATGGGCAGGGGTAAAAATTTTATCAGCCGACTCTCATCCCTGAAGAGGGGATTTCATGCCCACAGCTATTCAGGAAGCCCTCTCAGAAGAGCAAACAATCTCCCCTAGTTTGTCCCAGGCATCCCTCAGATCCCTATCTTTACCATCTGTGTCTGAGCCTTCTGCACACCAAGTGGCACAAAGCACCTGTGTTTTATCTCAGGCATGCCAGCTGGGTTTCAAAACTTCAAATTTTAGGGACATGGCACTGCATGGACCCATGCTGATCTTCTGGAGGATCGTCTCACTGAACTGTGGCTGGTGGGGGTTTTTTCCAGAAGGTCAGTCACAGGAACATGTAGGGGCTTAGAGTTTATGGTAAAGCACAGAAAAAAGCCAGCATCCAGGTTAGCTGCCCTCAGTAGGTGTCTCTGTTCCTATACTAATGAACAGACCAGCTCAATGGTGCCCCTGGACTCCTCTGTCCCTGGAGAGGCAGTGACACCTCTCCTAAATGCATTCAAAGAATGGGAACTGTCCCTCCTAGTGTGACTCAGAGGATCCTCAGACCACACTGTCCACTATTGGGCCTCTCCTCTCCTTCTCCACAGGAGCACCTCTATGCCCACCAGGCTCCACACTGGTGATGGCATAGACTTCTAAAACTTCAGACTTAGAGCTCTACTGCTTGTAAAATTTCTGATAATCAGCCCCTCTTGTTTTCCCCATCAATTGTTTCGGGGGAGTGTTTTTTTAAGCAATGCCCTGCATTTGTGTTCTTTCTCTTTCTCTCTCTCTCTCTCTCTCTCTCTCTCTCTCTCTCTCTTTCCCCTCTCCTTGATCAGGACCCCTTCCTTCTGTAGCACCATGATTCTTTTCTCCCCCAAATCACATCTCCACATTTCATACCCTCCACAATGTGGCCTCTTTTCTCTTTCTAGTTGTGCAGATTATTTTCTCAGCCCTCAGATCGATTTCCTGGATGTTCAGAATGATTTGATATTTATCTAGCTGTGTTCAGGGATGAGGCAAGCATAGGGTCCCCCTACTACTCTGCCACCTTAACTTCCAAGGGTTCAAATTTTTTTAAAAATGCTAAATGAATAAAAAGCAGAAGTAAGGACCAACTTTGCAAGGGAAGAAAAATATTGAAGCACAGCAAGGATAAATGTCCAGAATGGAAAGAGAAGTAAAGGAAGGAAAAATCCACCCTATGAGAAGCAGGCACCCCAACTTAAGGGACTTCCTACATATAGCTACACATGAGTTTAAGTAAAACACACTTGTAATAGAATATTTCTTAAAGGATTATTAAGACAGACATATGTCAAGAGTGGTTTCTAAAATTAGATATGTAGGGCTTAAAAATATCAGTAAATCAGTTTTTTATGTACATTTTCAGTTAAATGTAACCTTTATATTTCTGGGTAATAAAAATATATATCAATTTAGAGACTAAACATGCTACTGATGTTGTACTAATGTAGTGAACAAAAATCTAATAGTTCACTGATTCTTCTTTTGAAATTCCTAAAACATCGGTAGCGTTAAAAATATGTATTTTATTTGAGGTAGTAATAGTCATTCCATACAAACTTTAAAAGTAAATATGAATGGATTCTAAACTACCAATATAAGACATCTCTACTTATTTTGAGAACATAATATAATCAATTCATGTCAGTAATCTACTAAAGAAGAATCATAACATCTTTTTTTTTTCTAACCTGGACATTGTTGGGAGAAATAGGGGACTAGGTGGTGAAATATGATATCATATATCTCTTATCACTGACCTGTTACTTAATGATTACCAAATATGAACACTGTCTTGAGAAATGGAAAAAATCATTATTACTAATCTGGATATATTAAAATTATACTAACTATAATTTAGCTTTGTTAATCATAAGCTAGATGTATCTATCTACTTATATCTATATCTATATCAAGAGTGTGGGAAACAATTTACTTCATTTTGCCTGTTTTACCTGAAGAAAAGTGATCAGATGACCATGAAATTTCAAAGCTACGATAAGTGATATAAAGTAGATTAGCTGTCTAAATCAGTCAATAACAAAACAGCATCAGGCAAAATAGGCAATTCCCAAGTTCAAATTTAAAGAATATTGCTTAAAGAATCTATGCACCACAGAGCAATCTCTACAACTCTCCACTATCTAAAAATAAATAAATAAATAAAAACAGCCAACCACAAAAAAACACAGCTCCCAGCATCACACTGGAATAGGCAACCACAGCCCCCAAAATCCTATATATGAAAACATTAAAGAAAGAGATAAATTTATACAGTTAGTGTTTATCATCACTCATATAATTTAAATGACACCAATGAGTACCTAAACCATCACACAGCAAATGTACTTTAAGTTCAGATAACTCAGGCTATAAACTAAATCAAATTCTGGGGCACCTGGGTGGCTCAGTTGGTTAAGCGTCTGCCTTTGGCTCAGGTCATGATCCCAGGGTCCTGGGATCCAGCCCCTCATTGGGCTCCCTGCTCAGCAGGGAGCCTGCTTTTCCCTCTCCCTCTACCTGCCGTTCCCTGTGCTTGTGTGCACGTTCTCTCTCTCTCTCGCTGTCTCAAATAAATAAAAATCTTAAAAAAAAAAACCCTAAATCAAATCCTTACAAGTGATTCTAGGTCCCTTGTTCTCCAAAACTTCAGATTTCCCTTTCTTTTTTTTTTTTTAAAGATTTTATTTATTTATTTGAGAGAGAGAATGAGAGAGAGAGAGAGAGCACAAGAGGGGGGAGCGGGAGAGGGAGAAGCAGACTTCCCGCTGAGCGGGGAGCCTGATGCGGGACTCGATCCTGGGACTCCAGGATCATGACCTGAGCCGAAGGCAGTCGCTTAACCAACTGAGCCACCCAGGCGCCCCAGATTTCCCTTTCTACCCACTGAAGGTGACTTGACTAATTTAGATGACATTAGCATCAATCATTATATATTTTTACTGTCTTTCCATAAAAAGTATATTTCCTGATTCTTTTTTTTTTAAATTGGAAAGGTAAATATTTGACAATAACCCTATATATATACATCTATGTGTTTATGTTGGCTACACATGTACATATGTGCAGATGCACACACATACATTTTTTCTGCCTCCTATGGTGTGGGGCATAGTATTTCCCTGTTAATTTATTAATTCTCAAATATACCCTTCCCCACTGCCTTTTGTATTTTCCTACACTTCATCTTTTATAAACTAGTAACATAAATACTATGCCTCTTAGTACATATGATCTGTAGAGAAAGCTTTAGATGATTTTATTTTTTTTATTTTTTTTAAAGATTTTATTTATTTATTTGACAGAGAGAGACACAGCGAGAGAGGGAACACAAGTAGGGGGAGTGGGAGGAGAAGCAGGCTTCCCACTGAGCAGAGAGCCCGATGTGGGGCTCGATCCCAGGACCCTGGGATCATGGCCTGAGCCAAAGGCAGACACTTAACGACTGAGCCACTCAGGCGCCCCAAGAAAGCTTTAGATGATTTTAATAGAAGCTTACACTTAATTATACTCAAAATTAACATGTTATTTATATTAAGTAAATTGCAAAAGAAATAATGATAACATTTTATCTGTTAATCAGAACTAAGATTATTGTTACATCATCACAACCTGCAGAGATAGTGAATTTTTACATATATTTCAAAGAAGAATCTTGGACAAACCCAACTTAAATATCTCTGCTGGTTCTATCTGAAAAAGTCCTCTTATAACACAGTTTCAAGGGGAAAAAGATATCAAGGTTGATTTTATCTGTAACTAAATAAGAGAAGGATGATGCCTTTCTTATTTTCCACTTCTTTGAGTCTACACAATACACAGATGACTTAACATGAGGAGCACTATGACATAAGTCTCACTTCTGCTACTTGTTACTTTGATGATCTAGTATAAATCAGAACATCTGCAGGTCTCAAAAGACTTAACTAAACAATGGGATTATTACAAATTATTGTCTCTAATACTCTTTCTAGCTTTAACAATCCATAATCCCACCCCCAAAAAACTATTGAAATGATAATCATAAAATAACAAAATAAATGTGGATGAACATCTTAGGCAGACCCTTCTTAAAATCTTAAGAACACTCTTCTGTAAAACAAGATCTTGTACAACAAGGATCAAGTACATAGGCCTGACACAGAATGGCCCAATAGCTAAATGGTCTTTTTTTTTTATTTTATTATGTTATGTTAGTCACCATACAATACATCATTAGTTTTTGATGTAGTGATCCACAATTCATTGTTTTCCTCTAACACCCAATGCTCCAAGCAGTACGTGCCCTCCTTAATACCCATCACTGGGCTAACACATCCCCCCACCCATCCCCTCTAAAATCCTCAGTTTGTTTCTCAGAGTCCATAGTCTCTCATGGTTCATCTCTCCCTCCAATTTCCCCCCCTTCATTTTTCCCTTCTTTCTCCTAATGTCCTCCATGCTATTCCTTATCACAGATAAGTGAAACCGTATGATAATTGACTCTCTCTGCCTGACCTATTTCACTTAGCATAATCTCCTCCAGTCCCATCCATGTTGATGTAAAAGTTGGGTATTCATCCTTTCTGATGGCTGAGTCATATTCCATTCTATATATGGACCACATCTTCTTTATCTATTCAACTCTTGAAGGGCACCTCGGCTCTTTCCACAGTTTGGCTATAACAGATACCGCTGCTATGAACATTGGGGTGCATATGGCCCTTCTTTTCACTACATCTGTGTCTTTGGAGTAAATACCCAGGAGTGCAATTGCTGGGTCATAGGGTAACTCTATTTTTAATTTTTTGAGGCACCTCCAAACAGTTTTCCAAAGTGGCTGTACCAACCTGCATTCCCACCAAAAGTGTAAGAGGGTTCCCCTTTCTCCGCAACCTCTCCAACATTTATTGTTTCTTGCCTTGTAAATTTTTGCCATTCTAACTGGTGTAAGGTGATATCTCAATGTGGTTTTTATTTGAATTTCCCTGTTGGCTAATGATGATGAACATTTTTTCATGTGTCTGTTAGCCATTTGTATGTCTTTTTCAGAGAAGTGTCTTTTCTTTTCTTCTGCCCATTTTTGACTGGGTTATTTGTTTTTTGAGTGTTGAGTTTGAGTAGTTCTTTATAGATCTTGGATATCAGCCCTTTATCTGTAGTGTCATTTGCAAATATCTTCTCCCATTCTGTGGGTTGCCTCTTTGTTTTGTTGACTGTTTCCTTTGCTGTGCAGAAGCTTTTTATCTTGATGAAGTCCCAAAAGTCCATTTTTGCTTTTGTTTCACTAGCCTTTGGAGATGTATCTTCAAAGAAGTTGCTGTGGGCTATGTCAAAGAGGTTACTGCCTATGTTCTCCTCTAGGATTTTGATGGATTCCTGTCTCACACTGAGGTCTTTCATCCATTTTGAGTTTATCTTTGTGTATGGTGTTAGAGAATGGTTGCGTTTCATTCTCCTGTATATAGCTGTCCAATTTTCCCAGCATCATTTACTGAAGAGACTTTTTTCCATTGCATATTTTTTCCTGCTTTGTCAAAAGATTATTTGACCATAGAGTTGAGGGTCCATATCTGGGTTCTCTATTCTGTTCCATTGGTCTATATGTCTGTTTTTGTGCCGGTACCATGCTGTCATGGTGATCACTGCTTTGTAATATAGCTTGAAATCGGGCAACGTGATGCCCCCAGCACGTTTTTCTTTTTCAACATTTCCTTGGCAATAAAGGGTCTTCTCTGATTCCATACAAATTTTAGGATTGCTTTTTCCAGCACTTTGAAAAATGTCATTGGAATTTTGATTGGGATGGCATTGAAGGTATAGATTGCTCTGGGTAGCGTAGACATTTTAACAATGTTTATTCTTCCGATCCATGAGCATGGAATGTTTTTCCATCTTTTTGTGTCTCCTTCAATTTCTTTCATGAGTGTACAGATCCTTTACTTCTTTGGTTAGGTTTATTCTGAGGTATCTTATTTGCTGCTATTGTAAATGGAATCGTTTCTCTAATTTCTCTTTTTACTGTTGTGTTGTTAGTGTATAAGAATGCAACTGATTTCTGTGCATTGATTTTGTATCCTGCCACATTACTGAATTGCTGGATGAGTTCTAGTAATTTGAGGATGGAGTCTTTTGGGTTTTCCAAATAAAGTATCATGTCCTCTGCAAAAAGAGAGTTTGACTTCTTCTTTGCTAATTTGAATACTTTTTATTTCTTTTTGTTGTCTGATTGCTGTTGCTAGGACTTCTTGTACTATGTTGAACAATAGTGGCGAGAGTGGGCATCCTTGACATACTCCTGATCTTAAGGGAAAGGCACTCAGCTTTTCCCCATTGAGGATGATATTCACTGTGGGTTTTTCATAGATGGATTTTATGAACTTGAGGAATGTTCCCTCTATCCCTATACTCTGAAGAGTTTTAATCAGGAAAAGATGCTGTATTTTGTCAAATGTTATTTCTGCATCAATTGAGAGGACCATATGGTTCTTCTCTCTGCTCTTATTAATGTGTTCTATCACATTGATTGATTTGTGAATGTTGAACCACCCTTGCATCCCGAGGATAAATCTCACTTGATCGTGGTGGATGATCCTTTTAATGTATTGTTGGATCCTTTTAGCTAGGATTTTGTTGAGGATTTTGGAATCCATATTCATCAGGGATATTGGTCTGAAATTCTCCTTTTTGATGGGGTCTTTGCCTGGTTAAGGGATTAAGGTAATGCTGGCCTCATAGAATGAGTCTGGAAGCTTTCCTTCTGTTTCTATTTTTTAAAACACCTTCAGGAGAATAGGTATTATTTCTTCTTTGAATGATTGGCAGAATTCCCCAGGGAATCCAACAGGCACTGGAATCTTGCTTTTTGGGAGGTTTTTGATCACTACTTCAATCTCATTACTGATTATTGGCCAGTTCAGGTTACAATTTCTTCCTGTTTCAGTCCTGGGAGTTTATACGTTTCCTGGAAGGCATCCATTTCATCCAGATTGCTCAGCTTATTGCCATGTAGTTGTTGATAATAATTTCTAGTAATTGTTTCTATTTCCTTGGTGTTAGTCATGATCTCTTCCCTTTCATTCATAAAATTATTAATTTGGGTCCTTTCACTTTTCTTTTGGATCAGTCTGGCCAGTAGTTTATCGATCTTATTAATTCTTTCAAAGGACCAGCTTCTAGTTTCATTTAATCTGATCTACTGTTTCCGGTTTCTAATTCATTGATCTCTGCTCTAATCTTAATTATTTCTCTTATAATGCATGACTTAGGCAACGTTTGTTGCTTTTTCTCTAGTTCTTTAAGGTGTAGAGTTAGATGGTGAATTCGGAATTTTTCTAATATTTGAGTGAGGCTTGCATGGCTATGCATTTCCCCATTAGGCCCACCTTTGCAGTATCCCATAGGTTTTGGACCAATGTGTTTTCATTCTTATTGGTTTCCATGAATTTTTTAAGTTCTTCTTTGATTTCCTGCTTGACCCAAACATTCTTGAGCAGAGTGGTCTTTAGCTTCCAAGTGTTTGAATTTCTTCCAAATTGTTTCTTCTAATTGAGTTCCAGTTTTAAGGTCTGAGAATATGCAGGGAATAATCTCAATCTTTTCGTATTGGTTGAGACCTGATTTGTGACCCAGTATTTGGTCTATTCTGGAGAAAGTTCTGTGTGCGCTCAAGAAGAATGAGTATTCTGTTGTTTTAGGGTGGAATGTTCTGTATATATCTATGAGTTCCATCTGGTCCAGTGTGTCATTCAACACTCTTGTTTCTTTGTTGATTTTCTGCTTAGATAATCCGTCTTTTGCTGAGAGTGGAGTATTGAGGTCTCCTAAAATTAACGTATTGTTATCAACATGACTATTTTGGTTAACAGTTGGCTTATGTAGTTGGCTATTCCCATGTTGGGGGCATAGATATTTACAATTGTTAGATCTTCTTGTTGGATAGACCCTTTAAGAATGATATAGTGTCCTTCTGTGTCTCTAACTGCAGTCTTTAGCTTAAAATCTAATTTGTCTGATAAGAGAATTGCAACCGTAGCTTTCTTTTGAGGTATATTGGCATGGAAGATGGATCTCCATCCCTTCACTTTCAGTCTGGATGTATCTTTAAGGTCAAAGTGAGTCTCTTGTAGACAGCATATGGATGGGTCCTGTCTTTTTATCCAATCTGCAACCCGGTGCCATTTTATGGGAGCATTTAGGCCATTCACGTTGAGAGTGATTATTGAAAGATATGAATTAATTGTCATCATGTTGCCTGTGAAGACCTTGTTTTTATATATTGTCCCTGTAAATTTCTTTTCTATATCACTCTTGGGGTCTTTCTCCTGTCATAGAACCCCCCCCTTAATATTTCTTGCAGGGCCGGCTTTGTGGTCACATATTCTTTCAGTTTCTGCCGGTCTTGGAAGCTCTGCATCTCTTCATCCATTCTAAATGACAGCCTTGCCGGATAAAGTATTCTCGGCTGCATGTTCTTCTCGTTTAGCATCCTGAATATGTCTTTTTTTTTTTTTTTAAAGATTTTATTTATTTATTTGAGAGAGAATGAGAGAGAGCACATGAGAGGGGGGAGGGTCAGAGGGAGAAGCAGACTCCCTGCCGAGCAGGGAGCCCGATGCGGGACTCGATCCAGGGACTCCAGGATCATGACCTGAGCCGAAGGCAGTCGCTTAACCAACTGAGCCACCCAGGCGCCCTCCTGAATATGTCTTGCCAGCCCTTTCTGGCTTGCCAGGTCTCTGTGGATAGGTCTGACATTATTCTGATGTTCCTCCCTCTGTATGTAAAGAATCTCTTCCCCCTAACTGCCCTTAAGATTGTTTCCTTGGTTCTAAGATTTGCGAGTTTTACTATCACATGCCAGGGTGTTGGCCTGTTTTCGTTGATCTTGGGAGGGGTCCTCTCTGCCTCTAGGACACAAATGTTTGTTTCATTCCCCAGATTAGGGAAGTTCTCAACTATGATTTGCTCAAATATATCTTCTAGTCCTCTCTCTCTCTCTCCACCCCCTGAGGCATTCCAATAATTCTGACACTGGAACATTTCATGGTGTCACTTATTTCTCTGATTCTATTTTCATGGATTCTGTGTTGTTTTTCCCTGGCCTCCTCTTTTCCCTTCTTGTCTATTATTTGGTCTTCTAGATTACTAATCCATTCTTCCACCTCCTTTACCCTAGGTGTTAGATTATCTAGATTAGATTGGATCTCATTGATAGCATTTTTAAGTTCTGCCAATTCAGCTTTCATTTCTGCCCTTAGAGACTCTATGTTGCCATTAATTGATTTCTCCATTCTAGCTACTGTCTTCACAATTGCTAGCCTGAATTCTATCTCTGACATCTTGATTATATCTGAATTAATTTGTGAATCTGTGGCATAAATCATAGTCTCTGAGTCATTCCTATTTTGGGGGTTCCTCCTCCTAGTCATACTGTTGAGGGGTGGTTGAGGGAATGTATAGAGTCCAAATTATTGACCACAACCCAAGCAAGATACACTTGTTTTCTAGGGACCTTAGGGTTGTTGGCCTCTTGTTTTCCTAGCCTGTCTTCTGGGGGAGGGTCCTGCTGCACTGTTACTCAGGCAACCCTGTATGGTCAGAGTTGCCCTGCCCACCTTGGTGGGGGATGAGCTCAGTGAAAACCTGTTTTGGGGGGCTTTTGTTCTCTGGCGGCCTTCCCTGGTGGCTTCCACATCTCTTCTGAGAGTCAGAGCAGAAGAGATCATTTCCAACCCTCTGCCTCAGAGCAGAGAGATCGCAGTCTGTTCTTCAGTGAGCTCTCCAGGCCACACTATCTCCATTTCTGTGTGTGCTGCTATAAACTGCAGTGTCCTGGGTTGTGTGCCCCTCAGCAGCATTCCCAGTCCTCGCCTCCAGGTCAGGGCACGTCTCTGCCCTTTGTGCTTCTAAAACCGCCAGCTGCCCCCAGTTCGCACGTGGGGTCCTGCTACTCCAGGTTTCCATCTGGCGGGCCGCCCTAAAGTCCTTTCCCCATTGCTACCGGTCTGCGAGTCTGTGCCCTGTCCCCAGTGCAGGTGGATATTGCTCACGGGCGGCGTAGGATCCCAGTGGCTCAGCTCTGTCCCCCTGGATTTATCCTCTGATATCTGCCTGCAGAATCATGGCTCCCTGCTTCGTACCTGGAATCCAGCCGCCTACAATATTCTGTTTGTAGAGATCCAGATCTATCTTCTTACATCTCAGGCTGATTTCCTGGGTGTTCAGAGTGGTCTGGTAGATATCCAGCTCAATTCCTGGGACCGGTTGGAATAGAGTCCCCTACTCTTCCGCCATCTTTTCCTATCCATCGCTAAATGGTCTTTAAAACTAATTAGAAGGACACCTGGGTGGCTCAGTTGTTTAGGCATCTGCCTTCAGCTCAGGTCATGATCCCAGAGTCCTGGGATTGAGTCCTGCATCGGGCTCCCTACTCAGTGGGGAGCCTGCTTCTCCCTCTCTCTATGCTGCTCCCCCTGCTTGTGTGTGTGCTCTCTCTCTCTGTCAAATAAATAAATAAATAATCTTAAAAAAATAAAACTAGTTAGAAAATTCTGATATAATTTAGATGTAGTACTTTTTCAAAGCCAGGAAATGGATTTTAAATGACCTCAGGTTAAATATTTCTACATTAGATCTCTTTTCTACCCCAAAGTTGAGGTAATTTTATTTAGTTTAATTCAGAGGATTCTGTATTTAAGTAACCCAGTTACTCATATACTAGCAAGTAAAAATTTCATTCATTATTACACTTAAGATGGGTGAATTTCATGGCATATAAATTATACCTCAATAAAGTTGTTTAAAATAATTTCCATGTAAAAATTTCTGACAAAAACTGTCCTGTGTTTTAAACTATCGTTTTATTAATAATTGAATTTGCTTATTATCAACTTACCTGAATAAATTTCTTTAACAGATGATTTTTCTCCTTTCCCATTATTCTCTTTCTTTATATTTTAAAAATGTAGCATAATGGGTTAATGAAATTACTTACTTGGCAAGAATCTGCTTCTCCCTCTTCCATTGGCTCATCAACCATTTGAAGACCATTTACCTGAAAAATATTGTTCAAAAACTGAAGTTTAGGATTACTAGAACAAGAGTAAGAACTAAGACATTTACCTGAAAAATATTGTTCAAAAACTGAAGTTTAGGATTACTAGAACAAGAGTAAGAACTAAGAATAATATAACCCCGGCATTTCCCATCATGATCTAACAAGATCCACACTTACTGAAACACAAATTTTCAAAGGACACATAGAAGGTACTTAGAAAAGGAACATTCTTAATATGGTTTTCAGATTGTTCTCGAGAATCCTTAACTTTCAGAGCTGAATGTTTCATCTCAAATTATTTAGAGCTTTGCTATGATTTATTAACATACATTAAACATATGACCTTTGTGCTTTCAGTAATATTGTCCCCAGCCAAACACCAAAGGAAAAAGAAAGCATTCAATTAAAAATGGGCAGAACTATATGAGGACTCTGAAAATTAAATAATAGCAAGCAGATAAGGGAGGGAGAACAAAATTCAAAGAATAACCAGCATTATGGTGAGTTTCCTGGGTTTATTTCAAACCTTTATCTCTTGACTTTGACCCAAGAAGATACTAACTGAGTCATGGAACTCCACAGTGGGTATGAATAATATTTGCAAGAAAAACCTCACTTTCTGGAGAAAGGAACAGGAAAATATGCACTTTTGAGCTAGTGAACATAAGAATTACAAGCTTTTTTCCCACTTTTTTTTTCTTTTTTGATTCCCAGTCCTGCTCCAAGGCAAGCCCCAATCAAGAGAAACCTATCTGATCAGAGAGACCAGGAAAAGAGGCTCATATGATTAAAAAATAAAAGTGTGTGTAAGGGGAGGTATTTCCTGTTATATTTTTCATGCTCTCCTTCACTTCATCCAAAGGGCAGCCCTAATAGTACAAACCTGTGTGACATCATGAAAGACTAAAATTTTGGGAGAAACTAAGTTCTGGTCAGAGGAATCAGGATAAAGGGCCCATGGGAATTGAAGAATCCATAGCAGATATCATGGAAAAGATAGAATGGGAAAAGGAGATCCCCTAATTCTGTGTACAGACACAATTCCCGGCCTCAACAACAAACTGCATGTGTGTGGAATAGAATCTAAGAAGCCTAACAATGGGCTTGAAAACTGAACAGCAACATCAACCACTGATATGGTCTAAAACTAACTACTGAGTTAGTACGTGCAGAGTTCTGACCCAAACAATCTGAAGACATAATTAATGTTGGAACCGTCACACAGAAAGGGTGAGATAGAACTTGAACCTAATCAGGCAGATTGTATGCTGAAACAGTCAAAATTAATAGGTATCAATTCCAGGATAACTCTGATGTTGAAACATCCGACAAGGATTATGCAGCTATTATAACTATGCTCTTTGGTTAAAAATAAACACACTTGAATGGAATGATAAAAAGTTATCAGCAGAAAATATAAACTATAAAAAATGTAAATAATTTTAGACAAAAATAATAATATATGATTTAAAAAAATACTGGGTTAGCTAAGAAAATGGAGATGGTGGAGGAAATAGTAAACTTGAAGATACAGCAACAGAAATTAACCAGTATGAAGAAGAAAACGAAAAATGGTTAAAAGCAAATGAACAGAGTCTCAGAGACATACGGAATGTGAGAAAATCTAAATTCCATATAATTAACATCCCAGAAAAAAAGAGAGATACAGAAAGAATTATTTAAATAAATAATGGCAAATCCATCCATATAAATTTGGAAAAGAGAAAAATCTATTGAGACAGAAAATGAACTAGTTATTGCTTAGGGGTATGGGATAAGGAAATGGGGGCAACTGATAAAGGGTAAAATGTTTCTTTATGATGTGATAAAGTTCTAAAACTGTGGTGATAGCTGTGCATATCTGTAAATATTCTAATATTCTGCTGTGTAGAAGCATTTTAGTTTTTTGAGATAACTGACATACAATATTACATTATTTTCAGGTGTACAACACAATGAATTCACATTTGCATACACTGCAAGATGGCCACCAAAATAAGTCTAGTTACCATCTACCACCTTACATATTTAATACAATGTTATTGACTATATACATCATATACACATGACTTATTTGTTTTATAACTGGAAGTTGGTACTTCTTAATTTCCTACAATTACACCTCCCCAGTGCCCTACCCTTCTGGCAACCACCAATCTGTTCTCTGTATTATGAATCTGGGTTTTGTTTTATTTTTATTGCACATGTACATAAGATCATGCAGTATTTGTCTTTCTATGTCTCACTTATTTCATTTAGCATAATACCCTGAAGGTAAATCCATGTGGTTGCAAATGATAGGATTTCATTCATTTTTTATGGATGAGTAATATTCTCTTGTGTGTGTGTGTGTGTGTGTGTGTGTGTGTGTGTGTGTACATACATAAATACATGACTTCTTGTTTATTCATTCATCATCAATTGACACTTAGGTTGTTTCCATCTCTTGGCTATTTAAATAATGCTGCAGTAAACATAGAAGTGGAAATATCTCTTTGAATTAATGTTTTCATTTTTTTCAATGTTACCCAGTAGTGCAATTGCTGGATCCTACCTACAGTAGCTCTATTTTTAATTTTTTGAGAAACCTCAATACTATTTTCCATAGATGCTGCACCCACATATATTGCCACCAAAAAACATATGAACATCCATTTTCAGTTGCATCAAAATGAATAAAACAAAGTTTTATTTGTTGTTTTTTCCACATTCTCCCCAACACTGGGTATCTTTTTGATAATAGCCATTTCCACAGGTGTTAGGTAATATCTCTATAGTTTTGATTTGCATTTTCCTGATAAATTAGTGACATTGAGAATATTTTCATATACCTTTTGGCCATTAGTATGTCTTCTTTGTTAAAATGTCTATTGAGATCCTCGACCCATTGTTTTAAATTTTTTAAGTTTTATTTTTTAAGTAATCTTCTAAACCCAACATGGGGCTTGAACTTAAAACCCTAAAATTAGGAGTCGCATGCTCTATTGACCAAGCCAGCCAGGCATGCCTCTCTGCCAATTTTTTAAAACTTTTGCTTTGGTTTGCTTTGGTTTGGTTTTTTTGTAATTGAGTTGTAGGAGTTCTTTCTATATTCTGGATATTAACCCCTTACCAGTTATATGATTTGCAAATATGTTTTCCTTTCAGTAGGTTTTTTTTTTTTCATTTTTTGTTGGTTTTCCTTTGCTGTGCAGAAGCTTTTTAGTTTGAAGTAGTCCCATCTGTTTATTTTTGCTTTTGCTTCCCTTGCCTTTAGAGTCACATCCAAAAAACATATTGCTAAAACTGACTGATCAAAGAGATTACCATCTAAGTTTTCTTCTAGGATTTTTACGTGTCTGGTCTTATAGCTAAATTTCTATTACATTTTGAGTTAATTCTGTATATAGTGTAGGAGAGTGTTCCACTTTCATTCTTTGGATGTAGCTGTTAAGTTTTTCCAACACTATTTATTAAAGAGACTGCATTTTCCCCATTGTATATTATAGCCACCTTTGTCATAAATAAATTGACTACTGATGTTTTCACTTCTGGACTCATTATTCTACTCCATTGATCAATGTGTTTGTTTTTATGCCAATACCATACTGTTTTGATTAGTTTTGCAATACAGTTTAAAATGAGGGTGCATGGGGGCACTTGGCTGGCTCAGTTGGTTAAGCATCTGCCTTCTGCTCAGGTCATGATCTCCGGGTCCTGGGATCAAGCCCTGCATTGGACTTTCTGCTCAGCAGTGAGTCTGCTTCTTTCTCTCTCTCCCTCTGCCCCTCCCCACCACTCGTTCTCTCTCTCTCTCATTTTTAAAAATTAAATAAATAAATAGTAAATAAATAAATAAAATCAGGGTGCAGGATACCTCCAGCTTTGTTCTTTCTCAAGACTGTTTTGGCTATTCTGGGTTTTGTGGTTCTATACAAATCCTAGAATTATTTAAAATGTTCTAGTTCTGTAAAAAAATTTCAGTGTAATTTTAATAGGGACTACATTGAATCTGTAGTTTATTTGAGGTAGTTTGGACAGTTTAATAATACTAATTCTTTCAATCCATGAGCACAGAATATCTTTCCATTTATTTGTTTCTTCTTCAATTTCTTTCATCAATACTTGCTATTTTTCAGTGTACAGATCTTCACCTCCTTGGTTATATTTATTCCTGTTTTATTCATTTTGATGCAACTGAAAATGAATTTGTTTCCTTGATTTCTTTCTTATTAGCTCTGATAGTTTTGTGGTGGAGTCTTTAGGGTTTTCTATATATAGCATCATGTCATCTGCAAATAGTGAGTTTCACTTCTTTCTTACCAATATGAATGCTTTTATCTCTTTTATGCACCTACTTGCTGTGGTTAGAATTTCCAATACTATGTTGAATAAAAGTAAAGATAATAGGCATCTTTGTCTTGTTCCTGATCTTAAGGGAAAAGCTTTCAACTCTTCACTGTTAAATATTAGCTGTGAATTGGTCATATATGGCCTTTATCATATAGAGGTACATTCCCTCTATACCCACGTTGTTCAGAATTATCATAGATGAATGTTTAATTTTGTCAAATCCTTTTCTGCATCTACTGAGAAGTTATGATTTTTATCTTTCCTTATGTTAATGCAGATTATCATGTTGATTTATTTGTAGATGTTGAATCATCCATGCATCCTTGGAATCAATTCCACGTGGTCATGATGTATAATCCTCTATTTAAAAGATTTTATTTATTTGAGAGAAAGAGAGAGCACAAGCAAAGGGAGGGGCAGAGGGACCAGCAGACTCCCCAAGTGGGGAGTCCAACATGGTGTTTGACCCCAACCAACTGAGCCACCCAGGCGTCTCAAAAATTGATTATTTATTTATTTATTTATTTATTTATTTATTTATTTATTTTAAAGAGAGAGAGAGAGAGAGGCAGATGGAGAGAGAGTCTTGCAGACTCTGCACTGAGCATGGAGCTGGACGCAGGGCTCAGTCATGACCTGAGCAGAAACCAGGAATCACACGCTCAATTGACTGTGCCACCCAGGCACCCCATATAATCCTTTTAATGTATTGTTGAATTCATTTTCTAATATTTGGCTGAGGTTTTTTGCATCTCATTTCATTAGGGATATTGGCCTATAATTTTTTTTTTAAGTCTATGTGTCTGGTGTTGGTTTCAGGTTAAAGCTGGTCTTATTATAATTCTTCATAATAATCTCTTATGACCCTTTGTATTTCTATGTTATCACTTGTAGCTTTTCTTTCATTTCTGATTTTACTTATTTGAGCCCTCTTGGTTTTTTGTTGGCAAGTCTAAAGTTTTAATTTATTTTATCTTTTCAAAGAATCAGCTCTTAATTTAATTGATCTTCACTACTGTCTTTTTAGTCTCTATTTCACTTATTTCCCCTATTATTTCCTTCCTTCTACTAACTTTGGGATTTTTTTCCAGTTTAGGTGTAAAGTTAAATTGTTTACTTGAGATTTCTCTTGTTTCTTGGGGTAGGCCTTTATTGCTATGACCTTCCTTCTTAGTACTTTGCTGCATCTGACAAGTTTTGGTATGTAGTATTTCTGTTTTCACTTATCTCTAGATATATTTTTTTTAATTTCTCCTTTGATTTTTTCTATGACCCTGTAGTTGTCCAGTAACATGTTGTTTACTCACCCTGCATTTGTAGTTTTTCCAGTTTTCTTCTTGTAATTAATTTTTAGATTCATATCACTGTGGTCAGAAAGATGCTTCATATTATTCTTCTTGAATTTATTGAGACTTGTTTTGTAGCCTAATATGAAATCTATCTGGGAGAATGTTCTATGTGCACTTCAGAAGAATGTGTATTCTGCTGCTTTTGGATGGAATGTTCTGTATATATCTATTAAGTCCATCTAGTCTAATGATCATTGAAGACCAATGTTTTCTTACTGAAACAAGGTTCATATATGTCTGGATATAATCTATCCATTGATGTAACTGGTATGTTAAAATCCCTATTATTGTATTGCTGTCAATTTCTTCATTTAATAATTTCTCCCTGTTAATATTTGCTTTTACATATTTTGGTGCTCCTACCTTGGGTGCATATATAAGTATTAGATCTTCTTGACCCCTTTATCATCATATAGAGTCTCTCTTTGTTGTTCAGTATAGTCTTTGTTTCAAAGTCTCTTTTGTCTGATATGAGTGTAGCTATACCACCTTTCTTTTCATTTCCATTTCCATGAAAAAAAATTTTCCTATCTTTTCACTTTGTCTGTGTGTCCTTACTTCTGAAGTAAATCTCTCATGGGAAGTATATAGACATGTCTTTCTGATTTGTTTTGGTTTTGTTTTTTTAACACATTCAGCCACTCTATTTCTTTTGATTGGAGGAGTTAGTCCATTTACATTTAAAGTAATTATTGATAGGTACGTACTTATTGCCATTTCATTTTGTTCCAAGATTTGTTTGTTTTTGTAGTTCCCCTATGTTCCTTTCTTCTTTTTCTCTTTATTTCCTTGTGGTTTGATGACTTTCTTTAGTGTTAATATGTAGATTCCTTTTCCACTTTCTTTAGTGTATTTATTATAAAATTTTGCATTGCGGTTATCAGGAGGTTCACATATATGAGTCTATGTAAAAAAAGTCTATTTTAAGTTGATAGCAACTTATATTTGAACACATTCCATAACTCTACATTTTTACTCCCCACCCTACATTTTGTGTTTTTTATTTACACAAAATGAGCAACCCTTTTAGAATTTCTAAAAAAAACAGTTTTATTCAAGCTCAAGTTAGGACTGTCTGGTATACACAATCTTCTTCACAAAGAAGAGAGTGCTTCAGTAGGGGAACATTTAGTGTAGGGTATATACATTTTTTTACATAAACAGTTACAAATTATTACACAAAGAACATTGCAGAAAGTTGTAGACCTTAAGCTTCTAGTATATGCTGGGCTGTATGACTTTAATCTTATGGGAACCAGGGAAGTTTCTTACTTTCTCAACTTTTGTGTTCAGAATGTTCCTTTTTGGTTATTTTCTTTAATGCAGGAGATGTATGATGTGTGATTGGGCCAGAAATAGAACCCATGCTTTGAGGTTTTGCCAAATCATTTTGACCTTGGTAAATATTGAAGTATAGCTTCCCTGGGAGCCTAGGACCAGGCCTCACAAACATTAAAAGGTGAAAACTTCCTTTATCAGATTTTGCATTGTGATTATCATGAGGTTCACACATATGATCCTATGTATATAACAGTCTATTAAGTTGATGGCAACTTACATTTGAACACATTCCATAACTACATTTTTACTCCCCACATTTTATGGTTTTGATGTCACATTTTACAGCTTTTTATTTTATAAATCTCATAACTAATGATTGTAGTTTTAGTTAATTTTACTACTTTATTTCCTTTTAATCTTTTTTTTTTTTTTTTAAGATTTTATTTATTTATTTGACAGAGAGACACGAGAGAGGGAACACAAGCAGTGGGAGTGGGAGAGGTAGAAGCAGGCTTCCCGCGGAGCAGGGAGCCCGATGCGGGGCTCGATCCCAGGGCCCTGGGATCATGACCTGAGCCGAAGGCAGCCGCTTAACGACTGAGCCACCCAGGCGCCCCTATTTCCTTTTAATCTTAATAGAAGTTTATAAGTGACTTAACCATTACCTTAACTCTATATTTATCTTTTCCAATGAGATTTTTACTTTTGTATGTTTTCTTGTTATTAACTACTGGATTTCTTTTCAGAGTAAAGAAGCCCCTTTGATATTTCTTGTAAGGCTGATTTAGTAGTGAGGAACTCCTTTAGCTTTTGCTTGTCTGGAACACTCTTTATCTTTCCTTCAAAGCTGCAATGATAATCTTCCTGGGTAGAGTATTCTTACCTGGATTTTTTTTTTTTTTTTTTTCCTTTCAGCACTTTGAATATGTCACTTTGAAACTCCCTTCTGCTTTCAAGGGAGTTGAGCTGAGAAATCTGCTGATAGCCTTACGAGATTTCCTTTGTATGTAACAAGTTGTTTTTCTCTTGCTGCTTTTAAGATTTCATATCTAGGGGCGCCTGGGTGGTTCAGATGGTTAAGCATCTGCCTTCGGCTCAGGTCATGATCCCAGTGTCCTGGGATCAAGCCCCACATCAGGCTCCTGGCTTAGCGGGGAGTCTGCTTCTCCCTCTCCCTCTGCCTCTTCCACTGCTCATGCGCGCTCTCTCTCTCTCTGTATCTGTGTCTCAAATGAATAAATAAAATTAAAAAAAAAAAGATTTCATATCTAACTTTTGACATTTTAATTATAATGTGTCTTGGTGTGGCTCTCTTTGGTTTTTTCTACTTGGAATTTTCTGGGATTCCTGGACCTGGATGTCTGTTTCCTTCCCTACATTAAGGGAATGTTTAGCCATTATTTCTACACATAAGTTTTCTGCCCTTTTTCTCTCTTCTCCTTCTGGGACCCCTATAATGTGAATGTTATTCTGACTGATGTTTTGCCAGAGGTCTCTTAAGCTATCTTCATATTTATTTTTATTGTGTTTTCTTCTCCTGATCCATCCAGGTGAGTTCCATTGCTTCACCTTCCAGCTTACTGATCTGTCCTTCTATTTTATCTAGTCTGCTATTGAACCACTCTCATGTATTTTTCAGTGCAGTTAATGTAGTCTTCAGCTCTGTGACTTCTGTTTGGTACTTTGTTTTCTATATCTTTGCTGAAGTTCTGTGTTCATTGATTCTTCTCCCAAAACCAGTGAGCATCTTTGTGAACATTACTTTGAATTCTTTATCACGTAGGTTCCTTATCTACATAATATTAGGTCTTTTTCTGAGGTTTTGTCCCTTACTTTCATTTGGAACATATTTCTCTGTATCCTCATTTTACTTTTCTATGTGTATTTCTATGTATTAGGTGTAACAGCCACCTCTCTCAGCCTTGAAGAAGTGGCCTTGAGCAGGTGATGATCCTTCTTGTTCAAACTTGCCCTAGCTCTTAGTTGTCTCTTGCACCTTTATGGCCGTCTAAACCACCTGATTTATTCTTGATATGCCCCCATTGTTGAGAGTATGTCAAGACCTGTCAATAATCCAAGTGGGTGAACTTCAATTAGCTCAAAGCCAGATGCTCAGGCAGCAGTTTTTAATGTATGTAAATATATACAGTTCTGTGGGGCCATAACCATAATCCCTGTTGGCTTCTGGACCAGGAGATCTAGAGGTGTCCCCTGGATGACAGTTGCAAAACTCAGGGCTCCAGATGAGTGTATAAGCTCTTTTCTGGGAGGTCTTGTCAAATTGTAGCAAAGCCAAAGGGGTGTGCAAGATGGCGCCTTCCTGCTTACATTCCCTGGGGATGCCCCTTAGCCTCTAGATATGTGGGTAACCAGAAACCTTTTCCTTAGGCTGAAGCTCCAGGACAGGTAAATGGGCTTTTATACAGCAAGACTGGGGTTGTGTTTCATTCTGCTCTATGTGTAGTGCCCTGGGGCCTGCCAAGTGCTGTCTTTCCAATTGTTACAATTCCATGGAGCTCTTAAATTCCAGCCCTCTTGGCCACCAGGGCCAAGCAATCAAGTGGTGATCCCTGTGTGGATTTCATGCTCCTAGTGGCTTTAGCAAGGCAGCTGGAGAGTGTAGTGGGTGGGACACACTTGCAGGCTTCAGAAGGCAAATGTGGGAAACATGTCTGCAGGCACCTATGGGCTTCAACCATTCAGAGAGCCTTTGTGCACATACACACAGGCTTCAGGCTGGGAACTGGAGTATGCTGTGACAACTCACACTCACCAGTCCAGGCAGGGTGTGGGTAAATGTCATGACCACCTGTGCTTGCAGATTTTAGCAAGGGAGCAGGAGAACTCCATGATCATTCATACTTGCCCACCCCAGGAAGGAAACTGGGTAGTACTGCAACAATCCATGCTTCCTCCAGTTTCAGCAGGTGTCATAACTGCTCACCCCTGCCTGGCCCAGCAAGGTGGTGGATGGGTGCTGCATTTGAACCAGTCCACCTGTGCTAGCAGGCTATGTGGAGAGCACAACAGTGGCATCCACCAGCATCTTTCTCTCTAGGGAACATCTGGACTGTCTCCTTTTCCAGAAGATGCCCCCAAATACACAAATGAATCTCTCTCACATATAATCTAGGCAGTTTTGGAACGGCTCTTTTTTTCTCTGGGTCTTGAGGCAAGCAGGACCAACCACCAGCCCTGAAAAAAAGGAATCTCAATGTCCTACAGCACTTTGGCACCCCCAAACATCAGTCCCATTGGTTTTCAAAGCCAGATATTCTGGGCACTCATCCTTCCAGTGCAGATACCAGGGGAGAGTGCATAATGTAAGGCACCAACCCCTTGCTCCTCAGGGAGAAGCACCGGTCTGGTGAGATTCTTCCTTACTGTGTGTTGCTGTGCTGGGGGTTGAGGTTTTTGGTAAGACCAGGTCTCTGATTCTCTGTCTTGATCCTTTTATTTTTTATTGTGGAGGGGATTCCATCAAGTTCTCAAATCTTTTGGAGAGAGAAATGATCCATACCTATTTGTAAATATGGTGTGTCTGTGAGAGGAGGAGAATTTAGGACCTTCCCACACCACCAACCTGGACCCTGCTCTGTACATATTAAATGGGTGAATTGTATGGTATGTGAATTGTGTTTCACTAAAGCTGTTTTTCTTTTAATGGTTAAGAATTTCCCAAATTGGGTGAATTATATAAATTTACAATTTAAAGAAGCTTAGTGAACCTCAAAAGGGTAAAATTAAAGAAAACCACCCCAAGGCATATATTAATCAATCTACTTTAAAACAAAAGAGAAAAGGGGGGAAGTCTGGAGAACAATGAGAGAAAACAAACATATAAACATCAAATTGAATAACTGCAGATTTCTTATAAGAAATCATGGAGGTCAGAAAACAGGAATATATTACCTGAGATATTTGGAAACTTATGTTAATACAAAAATACAGACATGATTGTGTATAGAAGCTTTGCCTGTAATTGTCAAAAACTGGAATCATTCAGATGTCCTTCAATTGGTAAATGGAGAAAGAATACTCATCAATAAAAAGGAAGAGCTACTGATACTTTCAACAACATGGTTAAATCTTAAATGCACTGAATCCAGACCCAAAAAGCTAAATGTTTTACAACTACATGTATATGACACACTGAAAAATGCAAAACCATAGGGAAAGAATTTGTATCATTATATTCCAGGGGCAAGAAATAGAGGAAGGGGAATACTAATTAGCAATGAAAAGGAATGATCTATTTGATACATTTAACAACATGAATGAATCTCAAATACATTACTGAAAAAAAAAAACTGAAAAGGCTACATACTGTATGGTTCCATTGATGTAGCATTATAGCAAAGGTAAAATTATAAGGTATGGAGCAGGACTTAGCAGTTGTCAGAGGTTAGGCTACGGGTGGGGTGAATTAAAAAGAGGAAGCAATGGGAATTTTGGAGGGTGATGGACTATTCAATAGCTTGATTTTGGTTGTGGTTACACAGCTCTATGAATCTGTCTAAACTCAGAAACATACATGAAAATGAGTCAAATTTACTGTATATAAATTTTAAAATAAGCTTATTAAGAAGTAAATGACCAAAAAAGAAAAATCCACAAGTAAATGACACCCTACCCCACAAAAAAGTAAATGACCCAGCATTATTTATTTGATTAGCATCTTTCTTTTTTTTTCCCTCTCTTTTTTAACCAGGTAAAACTGGTATATAACATTATATTAGATTCAGGTATACACCAAATATATTTGATACCTGCATACACTACAAAAATGAACACCAAAGTAAGTTTAGCTCCCATCTATCACCACATAATTGACCTTCTTCATACTTTTTGCCTACACCCCAAATCCCCTCCCCTTCGATAATCTACAATCTTTTCTCTGTATCTATGCATTCTGCTTCACTCATTTGTTTTATAGATCCCACTTACAAGTGAAATCATGTGATTTGTCTTTGACTTACTTTACTTAGTATAATACTGTCAATGTCTATCCATGTTGTCACAAATTACAAGATTTCCTTCTTTTTTATGGCTCAGCAGTATTCCAAAGTGTGATATATATATATAGATATATCTCACATCTTCTTTATCCATTCATCCATAGATGACACTTAGGTTGATTCTGTATCTTGGCCATTATAAATAACACTGCAATGGACATAGGGGATAGGGGTGCATGTATCTTTCTGAATTAGTGTTTTGTTTTCTTTGAATAAATACCCAGAAGTGGAATAGTGGGATAATATGGTAGTTTTATTTTTAATCTGAGGAAACGCCATACTGTTTTCCATAGTGACTATCCCAATTTACATTCCCACCAAGAATATGAGATTACCTTATCAACATCATCTCTCCAACACATATTACATCTTCTCTTTTTGATAATAGTATTCTGACAGGTATGAGATATCTCACTGTGGTTCTGATTTGCATTTCTCTGATGATTAGTAATGTCAAGCATCTTTTCATGTGCCTCTTGGCCTTCTGTATGCATTCTTTGGTAATCTATTCAGATCCTCTGCCCACTTTTTAATCAAATTGTTTTCTTTTTTATTATTGAGTTGTATGAATTCTTTTATATATTTTGGATATTAGCCCTTTACTGGATATATGATTTACAAATATTTTCTCCATTCAGAAAGTTGCCTTTTTTGTTGATGTTTTCCTTCACTGTGCAGAAGGTTTTTAGTTTGATGTAGTCTCATTTGTTTTTACTTTCATTGTCACTGCCTTTGGAGCCAGACACAAATATCTCCAAGAGCAATGTCATGGAGCTTACCACCTCTTTTCTCCTAGGAGTTTCGTGATTTCTGGTCATACATTGAAGACTTTAATCCATCTTGAGTTAGTTTTTGTGTATGGCGGAAGACAGTCATCTTCCTTCATTCTTTTACATATAGCTATCCGGTTTTCCCAAAACCATTTATTAAAGAGACTGTCCTTGCACCATTGCATATTCTTGGCTCCTTTATCATAAATTAATTGACCATATACGTGTGGGTCTATTTAATGGCTCTCTATTCTGTTTCCACTGATCTATACATCTGTTTTTATGGTAATACCACACTGATTTGATTACTAGTTTTATAATATAGTTTAAAATGTCATAAACTAATTGACCATATATGTATGGGTCTATTTAATGGCTCTCTATTCTGTTCCATTGATCTATATGTCTATTTTTATGGTAATACCACACTGATTTAATTACTATAGTTTTATAATACAGTTTAAAGTCAAAGAATGAGATTCCTCCAGGTTTGTTCTTTCTCAAGATTGCTTTGACTATTCAAGGTCTTTTGTGGTTCCATATAAATTTTAATATTATTTGTTCTAGTTCTGTGACACCACCATTGAAATTTTGATAAGGACTGCACTGAATCTATAGATTTCTTTGGGTAGTATGGACATTTAACAATATTAATTCTTCCAATCCATAAGCTCAAAATACATTCCCATTTTTTTGTGCTTTTAATTTCTTTCATCAATATCTTATAGTTTGCAATGTACAGGTCTTTCTCCTCCTTGGATAAATTTATTCCTAGGTATTTTATTCTCTTTATTGCCACTGTAAATAGGATTGTTTTCTTAATTTCTCTTTCTGGCAGTTTGTTATTAGTGTATAGAAACACAACCAATTTCTGCATATTGCTTTTCTATCCTGCAATTTTACTGAATCTATTAGTTCCAAGGTTTTTTGGTGGAGTCTTTAGGGTTTTCTATAGATAGTATCATGCCATCTGCAAATAGTGACAGTTTTACTTCTTCATTTCAATTTGTATTCCTTTTATTTTTTTCTTGCCTAACAGCCATGTCCAAATCTCCCAATATTATGTTGAATAAAAGTGACAAGAGCGTGTATCCTTGTCTTGTTCCTGATCTTAGTGGAAAAGATTTCAGGTCTTCATCACTGAGTATGATGCTTGCTGTGGGTTTTGACACCACATACAGCCTTTATTATATTGAGGTACATCCCCTCTATATCCACATTGTTGAGAGTTTTTCTCATACATAAATGTTGAATTTTTTTAAATGTTTTTTTCTGTCTATTGGGAGAATCATATTGTTTTTATCTTTCATTTTGTTAATGTGGTGTATCATGTTGATTGATTTGCAGATGTTCAACCATCCCTGGATCCCTGGAACCAATTCCATTTGATCATGATGTATGATGCTTTCAATGCATTTTTGAATTCAATTTGGTAATATTTTGTTGAGGATTTTTGCATCTATGTTCATCAGGGATATTAACTTGTAATTTTCTTTTTCTTTTTTTTTTTTTTTTTCCATGTCCTTGTCTGGTTTGGGTATCAGAGTAATGCCTGCCTGGTAAAATGAGTTTGGAAGCTTTCCTTCCTCTTCAATTTTTTGGAAGAGTTTGAGAAGGATAGGTTTTAACATAGGTTTCATTCATAAGTTTTATGAAGGTTGCAATCATCTTTGAATGTTTGGTAGCGTTGACAGTGAAGCTCTCTAGTTCTAGACTTGTTTTTTGGGAGGTTTTTGATTATTGATTCAATCTCCTTATTAGTAATAAGTCTGTACAGATTTCCTATTTCTTCATGATCCAGTTTTAGAAGATTGTATGCTTATAAGGACTTGTCCATTTCTTCCCTTTCTAGTATGTTGGTGTATAATTATTCATATTAGTCTCATGATCTTTTGTATTTTTGTGGTGTCAGCTGTAACATCTCTTTCATTTCTGATTTTACTTATTTGAGCCTTCTCTTTTTTCTTGGTGAGCCTACCTAGTGGTTTGTCAATTTTGTTTATCCTTTCAAAGAAGCAGGTCTTAGTTTCACTGTTCTTTTCTATTGTTCTTTTGTCTGTATTCATTCCCCTTCTAATCTTTATTATTTAATTCCTTCTATTAACTTCTGGCTTTTTTTGCTCTTTTTCTATTTCCTTTAGATGAAAATTAAATTATTTACTTGAGATTTTTCTTTTACCATAAGGTAGGCCTGTATCACTATGAACTTGTTTTAGAAATGCTTTTGCTGTCTCCCATAGATTTTTGTTTTTTAAAGATTTTATTTATTTGACAGAGACACAGCGAGAGAGGGAACACAAGCAGGGGGAGTGGGAGAGGGAGAAGCAGGCTTCCTGCCTGCTTAGCAGGGAGCGCAATGCGGGGCTCGATCCCAGGACCCCGGGATCGTGACCTAAGCTGAAGGCAGATGCTTAATGACTGAGCCACCCAGGTGCCCCTCCCATAGATTTTAGTAAGTTGTATTTCCATTTTCATTTGTTCAATTTTCCCCCTTTAATTTCTTCAGGAACCCATTGGTTGTTCAGTAGCATAATGTTTAATGTCCACATATTTGTGATTTTTCCCATTTTCTTGTAATTGAGTTCTAGTTTCATACCACTCTGGTCATAAAAAATGCTTAATATTATTTCAGTCTTCTTAAATATATTGCAACTTGTTTCATGGCCTAAAACATAATCTAGCCTGAAGAACATCCCATATGTACTTGAGAAGAAAGTGTATTCTACTGCTTTTGGATGATATGTTCCATATGTGTCTATTAGATCCACCCAGTTTAATGTCTTTTAAGGCCGTTGTTTCCTTACTGAGTTTTCTGTCTAGATCATCTATCCTTTGTAGTGGGATATTAAAGTCCCCTACTATTACTGTGTGCTGTGATTCTCCCTTTAGGTTTGTCAGTATCTCCTTTTAGGTTTATCAGTATCTACTCAATTTAGGTGCATAAATCTTTACAAATGTTACATCCTCTTGTTGGATTGACCCCTTTATCATTATGTAATGCCCTTCTTTGACTTTTTACAGTATTTGTCTCATCTTTTTTGTCTGATATGAATATAGTTACACCAGCTTTCTTTTCATTTCTTTTTCCATCCCTTCACTTTAAGACTGTGTATGTCCTTAGAACTTAAATGAATATCCTGTAGGCAATAAAGAGATGAATCCTGTATTTTAATCTACTCATCAATTCTATCTTTTGATTGGATATGTAGTCTGTTTATATTTGAAGAAATTATTGATAGGAATTTACTTATGTCATTTTGTTGTTTTCAGACTGTTTTTGTAGTTCCTCTGTTTCTTCTCTTGCTCTCTTCCCTTGTGGTTTTGATGAATTTCTTTAGTGTTATGCTTAGATTCCTTTATCACTATGTTTTCTGTATCTAAGTGCTTTCTTTGTGGTTACCATGAGGTTCACATGTAATGGTCTTTATATACAGAAGTCAATTTTAAGTTAGTAGCACTTAAATCTGAACACATTGTAAAAACTCTACATTTTTATCTCCATGTTTTATGTTTTCACATCATATTTTATATCTTTATTATGGGTATCCCTTAACTAATTATTGTAGTTACTTTTACTACTTTTGTCTTTTAACCATCATACTAGCTTTGTAAGTGGTTAATCCACTACCTTACTATATATTTGCCTTTACCAAGGAGATTTTTTAGATTTTTTTTTTTTTTTTTTTAGTTTCCTTTAACATTTCTTGTAAGACCAGTTCATTGGTGATGATCTCCTTGAGCTGTTTTTTTTCTGGAAAACTTTTTATCTCTCATTCAATTCCGAATGATAGCCTTGCCACATAGAGTATTCTTGACTGGAAGTTCTTTCCTTTTAGTGCTTTGAATATATCATGCCACTTCCTTCAGACCTGTTGAGTTCTGCCCAAAAATCAGCCCACAGTCTTATGGAGGTTCCCTTGCACCTAACTTTTCTCCTGCTGCTTTTAAGATACTTTTTTTTAAAACTTTGACATTTAATTATATTGTATCTCTGCAGATCTCTTTGGGTTCATTTTATTTGAAACTCTCTGGGCTTCCTGGACCTGGATGTCCAATTCCTTTCCCAGGTTAGGAAAGTTTTCAGCCTCTATTTCTTCAAGTAAATTTTCTGCTGCTTTCTCTCTCTCCTTCTTCTGAAATCCCTATAATGTAAATATTATTCCACTTCTTGTCCCATGAGTCTTTAAACTATCTGGACTTTTTTTGTTGTTGTTGTTGCTCTATTTGGGTTACTTCTACTGCCCTATCTTCCAAGTCAATGATTTATTCTTCTATTTTTTCCAGTCTGCTATTGAAACCCTCTCATGTATTTTTCAGTGCAGTCATTGTATTCTTCAGTTCTGTGACTTCTGTTTGGTACTTTCTTATGTTTTCTATCTCTTTATTGAATTTCTCACTATGTTCAGCCATTCTTCTTTCAAGTTCAATGAGTATCTTCATGACCATCAATTTGAATACTTCATCAGGAAGATTACTTATTTCCATTTCATTAAGGTCTTTTTCTGAGGTTTGGTGTTGTTCTTTTGTTTGGAACACATTCTGCTTCCTCATTTTGCTTGACTTTGTGTTTATGCATTAGGCAAAACAGCTACTTCTCCCAGTCTTGAAGGAGTCTTTGTGTTGAAGATGAACGGTGTCATTCAATCTTGCCCTAGCTCTTGACTATCTTTCAAACTTTTGTGATTATCTAAGTAGCCTGATTTACCTTAATGGGTCCCACTTGTTGAGGGTGTACTAAAACCTGACAGTTTCTGAAAGGGAGTGATCTCATTCAACACCTAGGTTCAGGCTGATTGAAAGCCAGTTCCTCAGGCAGCAGCATTTAAAGTATGCAAATATATACAGTCAGACCACACTCATAGACCCTACTCACCTCCAGACTAGGAGATCTGGATTTATCCTTGGGTAAATGTTGCAAGAATTAGGACTTCAGAGAAGTATATAAGTTCCTTTCTGGGAGGTACCAGTGAGCTGTGGCAAGGCCAAGGGAGGGCACACAAATGCGTGTCCCCTTACCTGCATTCCTTCAGAGTGCCTCTGTAGCTTTTAGATTTGTGGATAACCTGAAGCCTGTCCCTCAGGTTGAAGTGTCAGGATAATGAAATGGGCCTTTTTCATGTGCAGACTGGAGGTATGTTTCAGTCTGCCCCCTGGGTGTGGTATCCTACCCAGAACCATCTTTCTGATTGTTATCATGCTGCAGAATCCAGGAGTGCAACCTCCTCTGGCCACCAGAGCCAGGGAATCAAGAGTATCCCCTGTGTGGACTACACTTACCCACCAGCTTTAGCAAGGTTACAGGAGAGTGTTGGGATCAGGGTATGCCCATGTCTTTCATGAGGCCAGGAAAGAGTGCTGGGAACAGGGCATGCCCATAGCTTTAGTAATGCTGGAAAAGAGACCCTAGTGGTGGGGCATGCCCATGGTTTTAGGAAGTCCTGAGAGGAGCACTGGGAGGGTAGGAAGACCTGAGAGGAGCACTGGGAGAGTGGAGTAAAGCCATGACTATGGCTTTACTGAAGCCAGGAAAAAGTGTTGGGGGCAGGGCATGCCTACGGTTTTAGTGATGCTGTAAAATACCATGGGGGTGCAGCACCCCATGGATTAGCAAGGCAAGAAAAGAGAACTAGCAGTGGGGGATGCGCACAGTTTAGCAATGCTGGAGAACACCTGTCCTTAGCTTTAGCAAGGTTGTATCCACATACCACCTATGCTAAGTAATGGAAGAATGCAAAAAATGGTGCTCTCCAGCATTTCTATCCTGGAGGAAAATCCCAACTAATCCCTGCCCCTCCAGCAGACTTTCTAAGATTAGCAACTGAATCACCTTCACATATAATCCACTCATCTCTCAAACTGCTTTGTGCTGGCTCCCAGGATAAATGAGTCCATCAGCAAACCCCTTTAAAGGAGTATCTCAGATCCCCACAGACCCCCCTGGTCTCCTGGGTGTAAGTGCCATTGGTTCCCAAAGCCAGATGTTCTGGGGACTTTGTCTCTCTAGTGCATGTCCCAAGGGTTGGGATGCCCAATGTGAGGCACAAACCCTTCACTCAAAAAGGAGAGGCTCTGGGCTTCTGAGACCCCTCACTATTGTTTGTTGCTGTACCAGGGATGGGGTCTTTGGCCAGACCCCATCTCTACCTCTCGTATTTGTCTCAATGTGGCACTTTTATCTCTCATTGTAGAGGAAGCTGTTCAACTGGCTTTCAGTTCTTTTTCAGCGGGAATCATGCCATGTGTAATTATAGATTTAGTGTGTCCATGGGAGGAGGTGAGTTCACGATCTTCTTATGTTGCCATCTTAAACTGGACATAGCATCTTTCTTTTTTGGAGGGTTTTATTGTTTTATTCTTAAAGATTTTATTTATTTATTTGAGAAAGAGAGAGAGCACTAGCTGGGGGGGGGATGGCAGCAGAGAGACAGGAACAAACAGACCCCCTGCTGAGTGGGGAACCTGACATGGGGCTTGATCCCAGGACCCTGAGACCATGACCTGAGCCAAAGTCAGATGCTTAACCGACTGAGCCACCTAAGAGCCCTGGACATAGCATCTTTCTTCTAAAACAACCCATGAGTAACAAATAGTCACCAATGATGTCTATTTTGCTAATAGATCCATCAGTCCTCATCTTACTTGATGTTGCAGTTGACAACTCTTTCCTATTTAAGTCTATGGATTCTGTGGTATCACACTTTCATTATTTTTGTTCTTTTTCAGTATCGATGAAACATTGTAGATCCCTAGGAAATGGACTTGGGTCACCTTCTCATCACACTCTACATTCTTTCCCCAGACAGCTAATTTACTGACATGATTCACATTTACTCAGAGACTATTCTCCTGAACTCCTGATCCATATACGCAACTACCTACTTGACATTTCCACTTGCTTATCTCACATCTCTCAAAAATAACGAATACAAAAAGGGAATTGGTGATACCCCCACATAAACACACATAAAAATTGCCTTTATTTCAGGGTTCCCAATTTCAATAAATAGTACCACCATCTACTATCTTACCTCAAAGGCACATATAATACAATGGAGGATAAAAAAAGAAAAAAAAAACTGTGACTGATTCATCAGTAACATACAGGAAGAGGCACATTAAGCAAAAACAGTTCACAAACCAATATTAAGACAGAGTCCTAACTTAAAAAAAAAAAAACAGAGTCCTGATAACTGAAATTTTACTACAAAATGACTCTCAGGATTATCCATAGAAAAGGTAATACTGCTCTCCTCTGTTACCTTAGTTATTGGTTACTTCCTTATCAGACTATCTTATAACAAATTTACGATGAATTTATAGGTCTGAAAAAACTAGAAATAAAATTAATCCGAATGAGTCCAAGAGATCACTGCATACTAAAAATCATTTCAGTCCACAGAAATCTTTAACAACAGAACATTCCATTACTCTCATCTCATCTACCTTCAATAAGGTACCAAGTTCTCAATATAAGAATACTCATTCCTATACAGAACCTCAACATTCACTAATATTTACTAAAATTTAAGTCATTTCAACCTGTATGAAAACAAAAATATTTTCAGAATTCTCTGGGATAATAAACCTTTATTTCAAAAATAAAATTTGTTATTTGAAAAGATAATCAGACATGTTGTTTCCACCAATTAAGGGCCAAATAGGGATGAAACCATTTTCTATAGAAGATTCTGGAAAGCTTAACAAAGTTAGGTAAAAACTTATTCAGATACTCCAAAACTCAAGTAAACAGACTCTCATATCAGAACCTAGTAAACAATTCTTTAAAACTATTTTCATTTTCTCAGAAAATAGTTAAACAGATCACTTTAAAAGATTCTGAAGAAAAAAAGTTTCTGGGAAAATAGTAATACTAAACTGAGTTGCAGTACTCACCTGATCTCAAAAGATCACATAGGTCATCTCAAAACAATCATTTCTTATAACTAACGACACAAACATCTC
Source organism: Phoca vitulina (assembly GCF_004348235.1). Classification (NCBI taxonomy): domain Eukaryota; kingdom Metazoa; phylum Chordata; class Mammalia; order Carnivora; family Phocidae; genus Phoca; species Phoca vitulina. The sequence goes on along the minus strand of NW_022589754.1, from coordinate 2,451,753 downwards.
ATCATGGAAAATTGAACTGAGAAAAAAAAATATTTTTCCCTTCAGAACCTTAGAATTGGAGGTGGTGTGGGAAAATGAACATATCAGTACTATAATTTTGTAAAAGAGTTATTATGCAGCCATGATAATTCTATTAAACATATACCTGTTTCACAGAGTTAAATTCCAGACTAAATAGAGCTCATGGCTTGGTGTTTAAAGATATACTGAAGAAGGAAATGGAGAGATAAACAAGTAAGGAAGAACAAGTTACAAGGTGAAAAGAAATATGGGTGAACAAAAGTTAACAATGTAGCTTTGTTGCTATGAAATAAGTTATCAAAATAAAAATGCAATGAGCCCAGAACATATCCTAGGATTTGCTTTTTCAAAATAATTCCACCACAGGTGAAAAGGTGGAAAAATTTGAACCTTTGAGCACTGTTGATGGCAATGTAAAATGGTACATCTGCCATGAAAAACAGTATAGCAGTTCCTAAAAAAAATTAAAAATGAAATGACTATAATATTAAACAACCCCACTTCTGGGTATATACCCAAAAGTACTGAAAGCAGGATCTCAAAGAGCTATTTCTATACCATGTTCAACACAACATTATTCATAAAAACCAAATGGTGTAAGCAACCCAAGTGTCTACCAAAAGATGAATGAATAAACAACTAGGTACATATATACAATGGAGTGTTATTCACCCTTACAAAGGAAGGGTGAACTCACTTCCTTACAAAGGAAGTAAGTTCTGACACATGCTACAACATGGATGAATCTTAAAAATGTTATGCTAAGTGAAATTAGCCAGTCACAAAAAGACCAATACAGTATGCTTCCATTTATATGAGATATCTAGAGCAGTCAAATTCACAGAGACAGAAATGAGAATGGTGGTTGCTTGGGGCTGGGAAGAGGGCACAAGAGGGAGTAATTATTTAAGGATCAAAGAGTTTTCAGTTTTGCAAGATGAGGATTTCTGAAAATCAATGGTACAATATGAATGTACTTAATACTACTGAACTATACACTTAAAACTGGCTAAGATGGTAAATTTTCTCTTGTGTAACAATTTTTAAATACTATAAAAATAATAATAAAATAGGGGTGACTGGGTGGCTCAGTTGGTTAAGCATCCAAATCTGGATTTCAGCTCAGGTCATGATCTCAGGGTCCTGGGATCGAGCCCCATGTCATGCTCTGTGCTCAGCTGGGAGTCTGCTTGAGGATTCTCTCTCTCCCTCTCCCTCTGCCCCACCCCCTGCTCATGTGCTTGTGCGTGTGCTCTCTCTCTCTAAAATAAATAAATAAGTACTTAGAAAATAATAATAAAATAATAATTCCACAATGACATAAATTTCTTGTGTATCTATTTAGACTTGAAGCATTTTGAGAGCAGATACCATGCTTTATTTATGAGAGAGGCATAGTAGTAGTATTCAAAAAACAGCAAAGTTTTAATGTCAAGCAAATCTAGATTCCTATTCTAAAACTCTACTTTTACTGCCTTGAGAAAATGTCTTAAGCTTTCTAAGTCTCAATTTCTTCATCTGTAAAATAAGCAATTTACGGTTGTTATAAGGATTAATGTTCTTAAAGCAGCTGGCAGTATCGGACATGTGCTCAATAAATGCCTCATGTGTGATGTTTTCCTGCCAAAAAGAAAATACAAAAAAGTATACGAAACATTTTAATTAATAATTCACCAAAGATGAATGATGCTAACTATAAACAATAAAACATTTCTGAATCAAAACTTACTACTATATCATAATATGCTACTTAGTTTCAACATGTCATACAATTGTGGGAAGATTACTTTTAAAATAATGATGGAATCATTTTTGGTCAACTTGAATCTTCCAAACCATAAAGGTACATACATACTCATGAATATACATCTTGCTTTTAAGAATCACAAATTGGAGAGAAGTGAAAAGTATCTTTGTATATTTTTACTATAACACACTTTATCAATTCCACTAAGTATTTAGTTGGGCATTTCCAAGAATAAAGATCTTCTTGTTTTCAATTCTACATGGAGGGTTTCATTTACATACTGAGATTTAAACTACAAAATGTTTTCAAAGCTGTATTAAAAGTTATGGCCATAAAAGAAATTATGGCCATTTCTCCAGTAGACTATCTTTTTAATCTTTTAGACTGAATTTTATACTCAACATACTACTTATGGAAATTTTGATAGCACCCACAATATTCATTTAAAATGATTTGCTGGATCTATTCTGGTTTTCTACTCATACAATATTCCTGTCATTTTTATCCCAATAGTTTAGTCCTTTGAAACACCCACCTAACCACCGTCACTGCTTCAGGGCAATTTTAAGAAAGGACAATTTTATTTCAAATCAACCTGAAAGAGTTGTCTGTTAAAGAGTCTCAGGTTGGGCAAGAGTGTACCAACTCCAAGCTATTATCCTTCTAAGTCAGGGATTTAAAAACAATTAGAGGTTCTAGTATAAAAACCATAAGCTGATAAAGCATAAAACAGACCAAATCTAAATGTGAATGGTATTTGAAGTGTTTCTCATTTTGGGTTACCTGTGCTTTCAAATGTCAATTTATCAAGACTCAATGATACACCACCCCTTTTTCATTCCACCTTACCAGACACAGACTTCTATCTATAAATACTATCTTCTTATTATCTGTTCCACCCCTCCATCAGACTGTAAACTCCCTGAGGAAATGGATCATGGATTATAACTATTCATAACCTTAGTATACAGCATATTATCTAAAACATAGCAAACCAAAGAAAAACAAAGCTGGGGGCATCACAGTGCCTGACTTCAAGCTATATTACAAAGCTGTGATCACCAAGACAGCATGGTACTGGCACAAAAACAGACACACAGATCAATGGAACAGAACAGAAACCCCAGAAATGGACCCTTAACTCTATGGTCAACTAATCTTTGACAAAGCAGGAAAAAATATGCAATGGAAAAAGTCTCTTCAATAAATGATGCTGGGAAAATTGGACAGCAACATGCAGAAGAATGAAACTGGACCATTCTCTTACACCATACACAAAGATAAACTCTAAATGGATGAAAGACCTCAATGGGAGACAGGAATCCATCAAAATCCTAGAGGAGAACATAGGCACTAACCTCTTCGACATCAGCCACAGCAACGTCTTTCAAGATACGTCTCTAAAGGCAAGGGAAACAAAAGCGAAAATGGACTTTTGGACTTCATCAAAATAAAAAGATTCTTCACAGCAAAGGAAACAGTCAACAAAACTAAGAGGCAACCCACGGAATGGGAGATTTTTGCAAATGACATTTCAGGTAAAGGGCTGGTGTCCAAAATCTATAAAGTACTCCTCAAACTCAACACTCAAAAAAACAAATAGCCCAGTCAAAAAATGGGCAGAAGACATGGACACTTCTCCAAAGAAGACTTACGAATGGCTACCAGACACATGAAAAAATGTTCAACATCATTAGTCATTAGAGAAATACAAATCAAAACCACATTGAGATACCACTTTAGACCAGTTAGAATGGCAAAAATTAACAAGGCAGGAAACAATAAATGTTGGAGAGGATGTGGAGAAAGGGGGACGCTCTTACACTGCTGGTGGGAATGCAAGTTGGTGCAGCCATTTTGGAAAACAGTATGGAGGTTACTCAAAAAGTAAAAAATAGAGCTACCCTATGACCCAGCAATTGCACTACTGGGTATTTACCCCAAAGACACAGATGTAGTGAAAAGAAGGGGCACATGCACCCCAATGTTCATAACAGCAATGTCCACAATAGCCAAACTGTGAAAGGAGCCAAGATGCCCTTCAACAGACATGGATAAAGAAGATGTGGTTCATATATACAATGGAATATTACTCAGCCATCAGAAAGGATGAATACCCAACTTTTGCCTCAACATGGATGGCACTGGAGATTATGCTAAGTGAAATAAGTCAAGCAGAGAAACACAATTATCATATGGTTTCACTTATATGTGGAACATAAGGAATAGCATGGAGAACATTAGGAGAAGGAAGGAAGAAATGAAGGGGGGCAGGGAAATCAGAGGGGGAGATGAACCATGAGAGACTATGGACTCCGGGAAACAAACTGAGGGTTTCAGAGGGGAGAGAGGTGGGCGGATGGGTTAGCCAGGTGATGGGTATTAAGAAGGGCATGTATTGCAAGGAGCACTGTGTGTTATAAGCAAACAATGAATTATGGAACACTATATCAAAAACTAATGAAGTACTGTATGGTGACTAACCTAATAAAAAAATAATTAATAAATAAATAAAACATAGTAGATCATGGAAAAATATTTCTGGAATGGAATGACTGAATTTCTATTCTAAATGAACTCAATGTAAAAATAACTTCAATGACAAATAACTGTGATACATTTACCTTAGATTTTATTTTCTTACTTGAAATATTTAAAATAAACTTTAAAATTTAATCATAAAGTATTTTTGGTAAGTCATTTTGCTTATCACTTCTAACTCTTAATTTTAAATTCTAAGAGCCAACAGAAATTCAGCTCTTTCAAAATCATTTTTAAAATAGATAGCTTGAGGGCACCTGGGTGGCTCAGTGAGTTAAACGTCTGCCTTAGGCTCAGATCACGGGCCTATGGTCCTGGGACTGAACCCCCTGTTGAGCTCCCTGCTCATCAGGGAATCTGCTTCTCCCTCTCCCTCTGCATTTTATGTTCTCTCTCTGTCAAATAAGTAAATAAAATGTTTAAAACAAAAATACGTAAGTTGGGTCATTCACGTGATTTTTTAAGTATCTTATAAATTGTTGATATTTCATATCTTGCATGGAAATTATTTCAAAGAGGTTTTTTTTTTTTTTCAGCTGGATTCTTAACTGAAAATTTTGTCATCAAGATTAGTAGAAATTTAACTTCACAAACCACATGCTTTTTAAAAAAAAATAATTCCAATAGAGTTAACATACACTGTTGTATTAGTTTCAGGTGTAGTGATTAAACAATTCCATACATCACCCACTGCTCATTGCAACAAATGCATTCCATAATACCCATCACCTCTTTTACCCATTGCCCCACCCACTCCCCTCTGGGAACCATCAGTTTGTTCTCTACCATTAAATCTGTTCCTTGATTTGTCTTCCTTTTCTTTTCTCATTTTTTTGTTTCTTAAATTGCACATGAGTGAAATCGTATATTTGTCTTGCTCTGACTGACTTATTTCACTCACCATTATATTCTCTAGCTCCATCCATGTCCTGGCAAATGACAAGATTTCATTAATTTCTATGGCTGAATAATATTCCATTGTAAACATATACCAATTTTTCTTCATCCATTCATCTATGGAGGGACACATGACCTGCTTCCATAATTTGGCTATTGTAAATAATACTCCTATAAACGTAGAGAAGCATGTGTCCCTTTGAAATAATGTTTTTGTAATATCTGGGTAAATACCCAAGAGTGAGATTGCTGGATCATAGGGCAGTTCTATTTTTAACTTTCTGAGGAACCTCCATACTGTTTTCCACAGTAGCTGCCCATTTGCATTCCCACCAAGAGTGCAAGAAGGTTTCTTTTTCTCCACATCCTTACCGACACTTATTTCTTGTGTTTCTAATTTTAGCCACTCTGAAAAGTATGAGGAGTTATCTCATTGTAGTTTTGATTAGCATTTCCCTGATAATGAGTGATGTTAAGCATCTTTTCATGAGTCTGTTGGCCATCTGTATATCTTCTTTGTAAAAATGTCTGTTCATTTCTTCTGCCAATTTTTAAGTGGATTATTTGTTTTTTGGGTGTTCAGTTTTATAAGTTCTTTATACATTTCAGAAACTAATGCTTTCACAGATATGTCATTTGCAAATACCTTCTCCCATTCCATTGGTTACCTTTTAGTTTTCTTGTTTCCTTTACTGTGCAGAAGCTTTTCATTTTGATGTAGTCCCAATAGTTTATTTTCACTTTTATTCCCCTTGCCCCAGGGGCATATCTACTAAGAATTTACTATGACCAATGTCAGACACATAACTGCCTGAGTTCCTGAGTTCTCTTCTAGATTTTTATGGTTTCAGGTCTCACACGTCTTTAATCCATTCTGAATTTATTTGTGTGTACAGTGCAAAAGAGTAGTCCACCTTCATTCTTTTGTATGTAGCTGACCAGTTTACCAACACCACTTTTGAAAGGACTGTCCTTTTTTCCATTGGATATTCTTTCCTGTCTTGTCGAAGATTAATTGCCCATAGAATCCTGGGTTTGTTTCTGTGTTTTCTATTCTCTTCCACTGATCTGTGTCTAGTTTTGTGCCAGTACCATACTGCCTTGATCACTACAGCTTTGTAATATACCTCAAAGTCTAGAATTGTGATACATCCTGCTTTGCTTGATTTTATCAAAACAGCTTTGGCTATTTGGGGTCTTTTGTCATTCCATACAAAATTTAGGATTGTTTGTTCTAGCACTGTGAAAAATGTTGTTGGTATTCTGGGATTTTTTTAAAAGATTTTATTTAGGAACAGAACATATTAGAGAGGAAGGAAAGATGGTGGAGGAGTAGGGGACTTATTTCAACTGGTCCCCGGAATTGAGCTGGATATCTACCAGACCACTCTGAGCACCCACCAAACCAGCCTGAGATGTAAGAAGATCTGGATCTCTACAAACAGAATAACGGAGATGGTTGGTTTCGAGGTACGAAGCGGGGAGCAGTGAGTCTGCGGGCAGATATCGGAGGATAAATGGCAGCGAGAGGGAGCCTGGCCATGGGGATCCTACACCACCGGTGAGTGACACCCTCACTCGCTAGGGACGGGGCAGAGACTCGCAGAGCACTAGTGGCGGGGAAAGGACTTTATGGCAGCCCCCGGGGCGGAAACCCAGAGCGGCGGGGACATGCATGTGAACTGAGAGCAGCAGGCAGTTTTAGAAGCACAAAGGGCAGAGACATGCCCTGACCTGGAGGCAAGACTGAGAGCGCTGCAGAGGGGCGCACAACCCAGGACGCTGCAGTTTATACCAGCATGGACAGAAACGGAGACAGTGTGGCCTGGAGAGCTCAATGAAGAACAGACTGCAATCTCTCTGCTCTGAGGCAGAGGATTGGAAACGCTCTCTTCTCTCACTCGCAGAAGACACGCAGAAAGCCGCCAGAGAACAAAAGCCCAAAAACTAATTCCCACTGAGCCCAGCCCCTGCCACAGGGGGGCAGGACAACTCGACCCAAACAGGGTTGCCTGAATAACAATGTGGCAAGAACCTCCCCCAGAAGGCAGTCGGGGAAAACAAGAGGCCAGCAACCCTAAGGTCCCTAGAAAACAGGTGCATCTTGCTTGGGTTCTGGTCAATAACTTGGACTTCATACATTCCCTCAGCAACCCATCAACAAAATGACTAGGAGGAGGAACCCCCAAAATAGAAAAGAATCAGAGATTATGATGTATGCTGCAGATTTACAAATAGATGCAGATAAAACCAAGATGTCGGAGATGGATTCAGGCTAGCAATTGTGAAGACGGTAGCTAGAATGGAGAAATCACCTAATGGCAACAAAGAGTCTCTAAGGGCATGAATGAAATGAAAGCTGAATTGGCAGAACTTAAAAATGCTATCAATGAGATCCAATCCAATCTAGATAATCTAACAGCTGGGTAAGTGAGGCAGAAGAACGAATAAGCGACCTGGAAGACAATATAATAGATAAAAAGGGAAAAGAGGAGGCCAGGGAAAAACAACACAGAATCCATGAAAATAGAATCAGAGAAATAAGTGACACCATGAAGCGTCCCAATGTCAGAATAATTGGAATCCCGGAGGGAGTAGAGAAAGAGAGAGGACTAGAAGATGTATTTGAGCAAATCCTAGCTGAGAACTTCCCTAATCTGGGGAATGAAACAAATATTTGCATCCTAGAGGCAGAGAGGATCCCTCCCAAGATCAAGGAAAACAGGCCAACACCCCGGCATGTAATAGTAAAACTTGCAAATCTTAGAACCAAGGAAACCATCTTAAGGGCAGTTAGGGGGAAGAGATTCCTTACATACAGAGGGAGGAACATCAGAATAACATCAGACCTATCCACAGAGACCTGGCAAGCCAGAAAGGCCTAGCAACACATATTCAGGGTACTAAATGAGAAGAACATGCAGCCAAGAACACTTTATCCGGCAAGGCTGTCATTTAGAATGGATGGAGAGATGCAGAACTTCCAAGACCGGCAGAAACTGAAAGAATATGTGACCACTAAGCCGGCCCTGCAAGAAATATTAAGGGGGTTTTATAAAAGGAGAAAGACCCCAAGAGTGATATACAACAGAAATTTACAGGGACAATATATAAAAACAAGGTCTTCACAGGCAACATGATGACAATAAATTCATATCTTTCAATAATCACTCTCAACGTGAATGGCCTAAATGCTCCCATAAAACGGCACAGGGCTGCAGATTGGATAAAAAGACAGGACCCATCCATATGCTGCCTACCAGAGACTCATTTTGAACCTAAAGATACATCCAGACTGAAAGTGAAGGAATGGAGATCCACCTTCCATGTCAGCGGACCTCAAAAGAAAGCTGGGGTAGCAATTCCCATATCAGACAAATTAGATTTTAAACTAAAGTCTGTAATTAGAGACACAGAAGGACATTATATCATTCTTAAAGAGTCTATCCAACAAGAAGATCTAACAATTTTAAATATCTATGCCCCCAACATGGGAGCAGCCATCTACAGAAGCCAACTGTTAACCAAAATAAAGAGTCATATTGATAACAATACATTAATTGTAAGAGACCTCAATACTCCACTCTCAGCAATAGACAGATCATCTAAGCAGGAAAATCAACAAGGAAACAAGAGCTTTGAATGACACACTGGACCAGATGGACCTCATAGATATATACAAAACATTCCACCCTAAAACAACAGAATACTCATTCTTCTCGAGCACACATGGAACTTTCTCCAGAATAGACCACATACTGGGTCACAAATCAGTTCTCAACTGAAACCAAAAGATCGAGATTATCCCCTGCATATTCTCAGACCACAATGCTTTAATGCTGGAACTCAATCCCAAGAAAAAATTTGGCAGAAATTCAAACACTTGGAAGCTAAAGACCACTCTGCTCAAGAATGTTTGGGTCAGGCAGGAAATCAAAGAAGAACTTAAACAATTCATGGAAATCAATGAGAACAAAAACCCATCGATCCAAAACCTATGGGATACTGCAAAGGCGGTCCTAAGGGGGAAATACATAGCCATCCAAGCCTCACTCAAAAAAAATAGAAAAATCCCGAATTCACCAACTAACTCTACACCTTAAAGAACTTGAGAAAAAGCAACAAACGTTGCCTAAGCCATGCACTAGAAGAGAAATAATTAAAATTAGAGTAGAGATCAATGAATTAGAAACCAGAAATATAGTAGATCAGATCAACAAAACTAGAAGCTGGTTCTTTGAAAGAATTAATAAGATCAATAAACCGCTGGCCAGATTTATCCAACAGAAAAGAGAAAGGACCCAAATTAATAAAATTATGAATGAAAGGGGAGAGATCACGACTAACACCAAGGAAATAGAAACAATTATTAGAAATTATTATCAACAACTATATGCCAATAAACTGAGCAATCTGGATGAAATGGAGGCCTTCCTGGAAACCTATAACCTGCCAAGACTGAAACAGGAAGAAATTGACAACCTGAATAGGCCAATAACCAGTAATGAGATTGAAGCAGTGATCAAAAACCTCCCAAAGAACAAGAGTCCAGGGCCTGATGGATTCCCTGGGGAATTCTACCAAACATTCAAAGAAGAAATAATACCTATTCTCCTGAAGCTGTTTCAAAAAATAGAAAGAGAAGGAAAACATCCAATCTCATTCTATGAGGCCAGCATTACCTTAATCCCCAAACCAGGCAAAGACCCCATCAAAAAGGAGAATTTCTGACTGGTATCTCTGATGAATATGGATTCCAAAATCCTCAACAAAATCCTAGCTAATAGGATCCAACAATACATTAAAAGGAACATCCACCACGACCAAGTGGGATTTATCCCTGGGATGCAAGGGTGGTTCAACATTTGCAAATCAATGTGATAGAACACATTAATAACAGGAGAGAGAAGAACCATATGGTCCCCTCAATTGATGCAGAAAAAGGATTTGACAATATACAACATCCTTTCCTGATTAAAACTCTTCAGAGTATAGGGATAGAGGGAACATTCCTCAAGTTCATAAAATCCATCTATGAAAAACCCACAGTGAATATCATCCTCAACGGGGAAAAGCTGAGTGCCTTTCCCTTAAGATCAGGAACACATCAAGGATGCCCACTCTCGCCACTATTGTACTAGAAGTCCTAGCAACAGCAATCAGACAGCAAAAAGAAATAAAACGTATTCAAATTGGCAAAGAAGAAGTCAAACTCTCTCTTTTCGCAGATGACATGATACTTTATGTGGAAAACTCAAAAGACTCCACCCCCAAATTACTAGAACTCATACAGCAATTCAGGAATGTGGCAGGATACAAAATCAATGCACAGAAATCAGCTGCTTTCTTATACACTAACAACGCAACTGTAGAAAGAGAAATTAAAGAAACGACTCCATTTACAATAGCACCAAAAACCGTAAGATACCTCAGAATAAATCTAACCAAAGATGTAAAGGATGTATACTCTAGGAACTACAGAACACTCATGAAAGAAATTGAAGAAGACACAAAAAGATGGAAAAATATTCCATGCTCATGGATCAGAAGAATAAACATTGTTAAAATGTCTATGCTACCCAGAGCAATCTATACCTTCAATGCCATCCCGATCAAAATTCCAATGACATTTTTCAAAGTGCTGGACCAAACAATCCTAAAATTTGTATGGAATCAGAAAAGACCCCAAACCACCAAGGAAATGTTGAAAAAGAAAAAAAGCTGGGGGCATCACGTTGCCCAATTTCAAGCTATATTACAAAGCTGTGATCACCAAGACAGCATGATACTGGCACAAAAACAGACATATAAACCAAAGGAAAAGAATAGAGAACCCAGATATGGACCCTCAACTCTATGGTCAAATAATCTTCGACAAAGCAGGAAAAAATATGCAATGGAAAAAAGACAGTCTCTTCAATAAATGGTGCTGGGAAAATTGGACAGCCACATGCAGAAGAATGAAACTCAACCATTCTCTAACACCATACACAAAGATAACCTCAAAATGGATGAAAGAGCTCAATGTGAGACAGGAATCCATCAAAATCCTAGAGGAGAACATAGGCAGTAACCTCTTTGACATCACCCACAGCAACTTCTTTCAAGATACATCTCCAAAAGCTAGTGAAACAAAAGCAAAAATGAACTTTTGGGACTTCCATCAAGATAAAAAGCTTCTGCACAGCAAGGGAAACAGTCAACAAATCAAAGAGGCAACCCACAGAATGGGAAAAGATATTTGCAAATGACCCTACAGATAAAGGGCTGGTATCCAAGATCTATAAAGAACTTCTCAAACTCAACACCCAAAAAACAAATAATCAAGTCAAAAAATGGGCAGAAGATATGAAAAGACACTTCTCTGAAGAAGACATACAAATGGCTAACAGACACATGAAAAAATGTTCATCATCATTAGCCATCAGGGACATTCAAATTAAAACCACATTGAGATACCACCTTACACCAGTTAGAATGGCAAAAATTGACAAGCCAAGAAACAACAAATGATGGAGAGGGTGTGGAGGAAGGGGAACCCTCTTACACTGTTGGCTGGAATGCAAGTTGGTACAACCACTTTGGAAAACAGTGTGGAGGTTCCTCAAAAAATTAAAAATAGAGCTACCCTATGACCCAGCAATTGCACTCCTGGGTATTTACCCCAAAGTCACAGATGTAGTGAAAGATGGGCCATGTGCACCCCAATGTTCCTAGCAGCAATGTCTGCAATAGCCAAACTGTGGAAAGAGCCAAGATGCCCTTCAACAGATGAATGGATAAAGAAGATGTGGTCCATATATACAATGGAATATGACTCAGCCATCAGAAAGGATGAATACTCAACTTTTACATCAACATGGATGCGACTGGAGGATATTATGCTAAGTGAAATAAGTCAAGCAGAGAATGTCAATTATCATATGGTTTCCCTTATTTGTGGAACATAAGGAATAGCATGGAGGACATTAGGAGAAGGAAGGGAAAAATGAAGGGGGGCGGAAATCGGAGGGAGAGATGAACCATGAGAATGGACTCTCAGAAACAAACAGGGTTTTGGAGGGGAGGGGGGGAGGGGGGATTGCTTAGCCCGGTGATAGCTATTAAGGAAGGCACGTACTTCATGGAACACTTGGTGTTATGCAAAAACAATGGATCATGGATCACCACATCAAAAACTAATGATGCATTGTATGGTGACTAACATAACATAATAAAATTTAAAAAAAGAAGAAAAGAAGTATGGTATGTCTTTAATCTTTTAGAATTTATTGAGGCTCTTCTGTGGCCTAATATGCGGTCTATTTTGGAGAATGTCCTATGTGTACTTGAAATGAATGTGTTTTCTGTTTTAGTTTGGAATGCTCTGTATATATCTCTTAAATCCATCTCACCCCGTGTATCATTCAAAGCTGCTGTTTCCTTGTTGATTTTGTTTGGATGATCTGTCCATCAACGTAAGTGGGTTGTTACATCCCCTACTATTATTGTATTACTGTTAATTGTTCCTTTATTTTGTTATTAACTGTTTTATGCATTTGGGTGCTATTTCAGGTGCATAGATATTTAAATTGTTTTATCTTCTTTTGGGATTGTCCCCTTTATTATTATAAACTCTTTGACTCTTTTTACAGACTTTGTTTTAAAGTCTATCATGTCTGATCTATATATTGGTACTCCAGTTTTCATTTAACATCCATTGCATGGTAGATGTTTCCCCATCCCCTCAATTTCAATCTGCAGGTGTGCTTAGGTCTGAAATGAGTGTCTCATAGGCAGCATATGGATGGGTCTTGTTTTTTTTTTTTTTATTCACTTTGACACATTATGTCTTTTGATTGGGACATTTGGTACACTTACATTCAAACTAATTATTTTTTTTTCTTTACTGTCAATTTTAGAGAGTTCTTTTTTTTTATGTTGTTAGCCAGCATATAGTACATTATTAGTTTTTGATGACGTTGATGTTCAACGATTCATTAGTTGCATTTAACACTCAGTACTCATCACAACATGTGCCCTCCTTAATACCCATCACCTGTTACCCCACCCCCCCACCCCCTCCCTTCTGTAACCATCAGTTTGTTTCCTGGAGTCCAGAGTCTCTCATGGTTTATGTCTCCCTCTCTGATTTCATCCCATTCACTTTTCCCTCCCTTCTCCTGTAGTCCTCCATGCTATTCCTTAGTTCCACATATAAGTGAAACCAATTGTTTTTCTCTGCTTGACTTATTTCACTTAGCATAATCCTCTCCAGTTCCATCCATGTACATGCAGATGGTGGGTATTCATCCTTCCTGATTCCTGAGTAATATTCCATTATATATATGAACCACATCTTCTTTATCCATTCATCTGTTAAAGGGCATCGCGGCTCATTCCACAGTTTGGCTACCGTGGACATCACTGCTAGGAACACTGGGGTGCATGTGCCCCTTCTTTTCACTACATCTGTGTCTTTGGGGTAAATACCCAGTAGTGCAATTGCTGGGTCATAGGGTAGCTCTATTTTCAACTTTTTGAGGAACCTCCATACTGTTTTCCAGAGTGGCTGCACCAGCATGCATTCCCACCAGCAGTGTAAGAGGGTCCCCCTTTCTCTACATCCTCTCCAACATTTGTTGTTTCCTGTCTTGTTAATTGTTGCCATTCTAACTGGTCTAAAGTGGTATCTCAATGTGGTTTTGATTTGTAATTCCCTAATGGCTAATGATGTTGAACATTTTTTCATGTGTCTGGTAGCCACTTGTAGGTCTATTTGGAGAAGTGTCTGTTCATGTCTTCTGCCCATTTCTTGATTAGATTCTTTGTTTTTTGGGTGTTGAGTTTGAGAAGTGCTTTATAGATCTTGGATACCAGCCCTTTATCTGAAATGTCATTTGCAAAAATATTCTCCCATTACATGGGTTGCCTCTGTTTTGTTTACTGTTTCCTTTGCTGTGCAAAAGCTTTTTATCTTGATGAAGTCCCAAAAGTTCATTTTTTCTTTTGTTTCCCTTGCATTTAGAGACATGTCTTGAAAGAAGCCACTGTGGCCAATGTCAAAGAGGTTACTATCTATGTTCTCCTCTAGGATTTTGATGGATTCCTGTCCCACATTGAGGTCTTTCATCCATTTTGAGTTTATCTTTGTGTATGGTGTAAGAGAATGGTCCAGTTTCATTCTTCTGCATGTGGTTGTCCAGTTTTCCCAGCACCAATTTATTGAAGAGACTGTCTTTTTTCCATTGGGTGTTCTTTCCTGCTTTGTTAAAGATTAGTTGACCATAGAGTTAAGGGTCCATTTCTCGGTCTCTATTCTGTTCCATTGATCTATGTGTCTGTTTTTGTGCCAATACCATACTGCCTTGACTACAGCTTTGTAATAGAGCTTGAAGTCAGGCATTGTGATACCCCCAGCTTTGGTTTTCTTTTTCAACATTCCCCTGGCGATTCGGGGTCTTTCAAATTGGCAAAGAAGAAGTCAAACACTCTCTCTTTGCAGGTGACATTATACTTTATGTGGAAAACCCAAAAGGCTCTACCCAGTAGTTATTAGAACTCATACAGCAATTCAGCAACATGGCAGGATACAAAACCAATGCAGAGAAATCAGTTGCATATCTACACACTAACAATGTAACCGAAGAAAGAGAAATTAAGGAATCAATTCCATTTACAATAGCTCCAAAAACCATAAGATACCTAGGAATAAACCTAACCAAAGAGATAAAGGATCTATACTCAAACTAATTATTGATACATATGTATTTATTGCCATTTTGTTACTTGTTGTGTGGTTGTTTTGTAGCCTTTTTTCTGATCCTTTCTTCTTTCATGGTTCGTTGGTTTTCTTTAGTGATATATGTGGGTCCTTCCTCTTTATTTTTGCATATCTGTTACTGTTTTTTTGGTTTGTGGTTACCATTCAGTTTATATATAACATCTTCTACATATAGCAGTCTATATTAAGCTGATGGTCAATTAATGTTGAAGTCATTCTTTACTCCTCTCCCCCCCTCATTTCAGATATTTGCTATCATATTTTACATCCTTTTATGAATGTCTTGATTTTTACAGAAATACTTGTTTTAACTGTTTTTGTGTTTTTTATTTTCTATACTCTTACTGATGGTATTTCCTTTCCACTCAAAGAGTCCCCTTTAATATTTCTTGTAGGGCTGGCTTAGTGGTCATAAATTCCTTTACTTTTTGTTTGTCTGAGAATCTCTTTATCTCTCCTTGTGTTCTGAATGATACCCTTGCTAGATAAGACTAGTATTCTTGGCTACAGATTCTTACTTTTCATCACTTTGAATATATCATGCCACTCCCTTCTAGCCTGCAAAGTTGCTTCTGAAAAATTTGCTAATAGCCCTATGGTGTTTCTTTTGTATGTAACTGTCTTTTTTCTCTTTCAACCTTTAAAATTCTTTAATTATCTCTATTTTTACCATTTTAGGTCCTATGTGTCTTGGTGTGGACCTCTTGTCACACTGTATTTTTTTTCAACCTGTATATTCAACATACTTTTACTCCAATGTCCCTTGTACTCTTTTTAATTTGAAAAAAGGCCAACAAAATGGATTATTTTTTATGCTGTTTTGAAATCTAGAATTTTATTGGCTGAAACATGAAAAACACGTCCCTGAAGGCAGGAAGAATTATTTTTTAGATGCTGTTAATCTTAAAAAGAACCTAATACATAAGAATATTTAGCTCACTTTTTGGAACCTGCATAATTCAGCCAAAACCTTTCAATATTTTACTTTTGCCATACTAAGGGCTACAAGGTTTCAAAACAAAGAAAGTCAAACACACTGCTCCTTAAAAAATGTAGAATCTAAGAATGTAAAAACTGAAATGATACTTTGTTTCTCCCAAATTAAAAAGAGATAATGACCCTAAAGTTATAAAATTTACTCAATTGGGATGAGTCCCCAAAACAATAGCCTAATTCAAGATCACTCTCTTCAGAGATGCTGTTATTTCTAGAAAAATAGCCATGCCATGGTCCTCTTAATAATCTTTCTGTAACACAGAACCTGGTAGTTTAAATAAAAATGCTGAAGTTAGCCTCACATTATCTAGCCAAACCTATGTTTCACAGGGACTACTAATATGTATCTGTTAAAACTGTCACATATGCTATTATTTATCCTGCTATTCTGAACAATCTCAATGTAAATAGTGAGAAAAGGCCTAATTTTAAAATTTTACTATCATCACTACAATAGCAATTTATGTATTCTGCCATATTTGAGCACACACATCAGCAAGTTGGAGGTGGAATATACACAAAATCAAGTATCACTGAACTGAGACCTATTACTAGCAACTTGAAGGGTGACTTGCTAACCGAGAAAACCAACCTCTAGAAACATCATTTCAACACCAATGCAGCAAGTTCAAAGAACTAAGAAACCCAAATTCAAAGACAATCCATTAGTAAAAGTAAGTTTCCTTTCCCATATAGCGAAAATGATTGTAGAAGAACACTAAATTAAAGTAAGAGGGACATACGCCCAAACATAATCATCCTCTCCAACTGTCACAGTCAAATGCCAGGAGTAAGAGGAGGTACTTAAAACAAGAATAAAACACGAACTAAACTGCCATACATACTGTGACTCCATTCTTGACAGCTGATTTAAATAGAAGGAAATCTATTAATATTTTTTAAACTATCAATATTTTTTTAAGAAGCAAAGAGTGGAAAGGAACTATCAGTTAATCTGCAAGTAATAATACCACAGGAGTATAGAATTAAAACATTAATGTCCAGAAAGATGAAATTTAAGAAAAGCTTCTAATAAGCCTAAATTTATTGGTCTTTTTGACATAATATACTGTCCTTTCAGATATTTCCTTCTGACTATGCAAGAATGGATGCACAGTTAATTGGTTTTCACTTATCAAGGCAGAAGCCTAGAGCATTAACCAAATGATCCATATCTAATAACTAACATAATACCTTACACTTAAAAAGGCATTTAAAATAATCTGCTAAATAAATGCATGCAAAATATTTAGAACCAATTAAAGCCAATCTCATTATCATCATGTTTTAAGTTCTGCAAATGATAAATTATTATGAGTTGAACTAAGCATATCAATATTATATACACATTAGAAAGTATTTGTGGAACATTTGAGTTTTTAAAACTTTGGTTCAGTGACAGAGAAACAGCTTCCCTGGTTACTATACAGGCAGGAATTTGTTTACCCTGATTGGTTGAAATCAGAGCTAAATGACATTAATAGTTTTTAATAGCTCCAAAGGATTCCCAATGCCAAGACACTGGCCATCTGGCCAATCACATATGAGCTACACCACAAGCTTTGGAAAGTCTACTTTCAAAGGACACGTACATATATATGTACAGATGAATGCATGCATATACATGACATGTACATAACATGGTATTCTTTGGTAGTAATTCTTCTTATTGTAGTAACCTCTTAGAGATATGAGGTCCATGTAATTTCATTAAAATACTACCTTGGTCAATGTGAAATAAGTTTAAAATGTCCGTTGATTTATTTATCAGGACAAAAAAGTACTTTGTTTAGGACACCTAAATTTTAGAGTCATTTTGTTAAAACAACAAAACTTTATTATTCTTCTCAAACATTGTGTACAAAGCACAACTGTTTAGCTTCTCAAAATAATCAGAAATACATTACTTTCCATCTTATATATGAGGAAACTGAAGACCTTTATTTGTTTCTATACTTTTCTCAGATATCAGTTAAGCATATTTGTGTGGATCTATTTCTGGGTTCCCTCTTTTGTTCCATTGATCTATGCATCTATACTTCCATCAATATCACACTGTCTTAATTACTTGCAGTAATAAAGTAAACCTTAAAATCCCATATAGAGGGATTCCTTGCATTTAAGTCTTCATTTTAAAAATTGTTTTAGATATTCTAGGTCCTGTATAATTTTGAGTAGATATGGCTATTAAATCAAATCTGATTTACTGATCTGATATGGTTATCAACAATTTGTCTATATCCTCTCCTTATCTTTAATATTGTCCTTATGGTAGGGAAAGACAACAATGTATAGAGGAAAGAGCATGAAATTATTAAAATGATCTAGATTCAAATTCCAAATATGCCTCCCACTAATCTGTATGTCTTTTTCTCATAAAAAGACACACCTTTTTCTTACCAAGTTATGTTGAAGAGTGAATAAAACTGAAGAGATAATACATGCTCAATAAATGTCATATTTTTCTCCCTTAAGTTTAGAAACATTTAAGATGCAATGGATTCTAATGTCTTCTCAGGTAAAAAAAAAAAAAAAAAAAATCGCATTAGGTGTTAGAATTACTATATTCCCTCTTAAAAGTCTGTCTCCAACCACTATATAGGAGAGGCAGATAAATCCTATAGTAAGAATAATTATCCAAGGACTTTGAAATTTTTGTTAGAATATTTGCTAGGGTATTTTATTGAAAATAGAGTCAATATCTCCTTATTTAGCTGATAATAAGGGACACAGATCATTTAACCGCCATGTCAAGGCTAAGCAATATCAAAATCAGCTAGGACACTTATATTTTGTTTTTACTCTATGGGAAAGCATGTTCCTCAAAACTACACAGCAGGAGCCTACAAGACAGCTCAAATACTCCCAATACCCCCGCCATATCTTAAAACAACAACAAAATGAAACATGCAGAAAAACCTTACAATTCACAGAAAATTAATTTTAGAGCTAACTGCTAGCTTTTAACTGATATGCTTACTGTTGTTGTTGTTAGATAATGAGAACTATATGACTATTTCTCTTTTCACTTTGGCCTAGAGCTGTGGTTCTTTATCCTTGGCTGTATACCATAATCATCTGAGGAATGATACTTAGGCCCCCACCAGATCAGTAAAATATCAATCTCTCTGAGGCACTAGCATGGACAATGGTTTTAAAACTCAAAATCCATTCCAACATTAGTGGTTAGTTAAGGTGGAAGAAAAATGAAAATGGAAGGTTCACCTCACAAAATATAAAGTATAACATAGCAACGAAATACAAATGTTAAAAGTACTTCATACAAAACACATCAAAAGTTTAAAAAAAAAATTAAATTCTCAGGCACAGGTACTGTAAAATGTGGATGGGCACCCCTCCAATGATCTCTCTGAAACACACAGCTGTAGTACTCATGCGGAATGTTTTCTGTATCTTGCAAAACTATTTTCTTACACGTGGTGCCCGTGGACCCCACCATCGCCATCCCCACCCTGCATCTGCAGCTGCATCTGTGCCTGCATCCTCACGATCATCTCCTGCATGCGGCGAAGATCTGCTTCCTTCTCCAACAGGATCTGGTCTTTATTCATGTCCTCGTTTTCCACTTTTCTGCCGCCTCTTTTGAGCCTCTCGGAATGGAAGTTTTCATAGTGAAGGTCCTGGGTCACCTCCTGGAGATCCTGCATGTGGGTGAGGAGCATCGTCTCCAGCTTCAGAAAGTCGTTGTGCTACGGGATCTCCACCTCCACAATGCCCCATGGGTAGAGGCGGCCTCTGACCTTCTTGCCCTTGGCTTCAATCAACTGATTGGATCCAACCACAGAGAACAGGATACTGGCCTTGAGAAGTCTAGTCTGCTCTTTAAAGTCCTCATCTTCATCTGATTCTGCATCAGGTAAGTGATAGATTTTGATGCTATGTTCTTCAGTTTCATCCAGGATCAGTCAGTATGTATAATTAACATTGAATTTCTTTGATTTGGCTGGCCTAATTGTTGAGCACTCTTGATTTCATTTCTAGAACATTCGGATGTAGCCAGCATGTGCCTGGGTGCTAGTGATGTGGACCCAGTGATACGGAAAGATGAGCTGGCGTCTGCAGGGCATTTACCTACCAGGTCACCAAGATGGAGATCCTCCCTTGCTTCGCTTTGTTTTGAGCACAACACTTAAAACCAGTTTTGCTTCTATAATTCAATACTGTTAATTCATCTGCACATTTACTTTTTTTACCAAGTAAAACAATAGAATTATTATCTAATATGATATGTGTATACTAAAATAGCTCTTTTTAAAAAACAGGCAATTAGGAGCAAATTCTAAGAAGTCTTTGGATTCTGATGCTAGGTCATTTTTTAAGCTGCTCTGCTGAGAACCTGCCACAAGCCACGTTTTGTAGTGTTCCCCACTGATACTAGTTACCCTCTGCTATGGACAGCGAGCGTTCATGAGCTCCAGTTTTCATATTACAGCGGTGATTCTTACCCATGCAGAGAGAGCCAGTAAACGATTTTTACTCAACTAACGTGAAAAGTTACTTTTTTAAGGAAAATTAATAAATGATATATTTAGAAACCAGTCTTTTTACATTTTTATATGGCACTCTAATGTGCTTTCTGTAACTACAGGTTTATAAGACCTGCCTGAGCAGTGAGAATCAGGGTCCTTTGGGGGGTAGCCCTCTGAACCCAGACCTGTCCTGGGCCCTGAGGCTAATGGCCCCATAATGCCTGAATGCCGACCAGGTTTTTCTGATTTGGCTTTCCTTTAACTGGTTCTCTAAAATTTTTAATAGTTTTCTGAAAGGAGACAAATAGCAGCAGTCATTTTTTTATGTGCAGATTGTTACCCATTTTCAGCCACCATCACGTCCTTCGTTATGTGTACTACAAACCTCCCTGTATGTCGGGTGAGACTGAAAGACATTTCAAATCTGCACCGTGGTCTGACTGGTAGACCACCAGTCAGATCAGTCTTCTGTGCTCTGTGGCCTTGGCCCTTTCCTTCCTTCCAAGGGGTGCTGAGAGGCCCCGGGGCTTGCTTTTTTCAACATTTCTACTGACATTGGGAAAGTGGTCCCCAGAGAGTGATGGGTGAAAGGACACCTGGAGGGAGCAGGTGTTGGCTCCATGTTTTCATTTTGCTCTAACAAGAGGAGCAGAGATGCAGAAAACACTTCCCCTGAGGATGGGAAGAGTTTTTGCTTGGGCCAGACAAAATAAAGTGACGTGGTCAAAACACATTAGTCACAGAGGCGGGCTACAGACAGTAATCAGGTGTTCTCGAGAACTTTGTCTTCCCACTGTTGCATAATGGTGACTAGTCACAAGCCTTAGTTTCAGGCACAGTTGTACAGAGTTCTTACCAAGAGAAAGTGTTAAGTGACTTTAGCACCTCCGTGTAAGGCCAGCTATCTGGGTTATTTTGGCATTAAGTACACTAGCAAAAGCTGTTTAAAAGGTGGAGCTGGGGGCACATGTACACGTGGTGGCTGCAGGCCCCCCGTATGTTTGGGTAGAACTACGAGGGCCAGCCGCCACCTGGAAAGGGTTATGCAGGGTGGGTGGACCTACACTGTCTCACTTCTACATCCCCCTCTGTTTTGCTGCCCAAATCTAAATAAATACTTTCACTTAGAGATAACTGCTTTTACTAAGAGATGATCTTTACCTATAGAAATGTATTTTGAAAACTTATTTTACACAGCAATTTTGTATCCGTTGAAACTAACCTTTATCAATAAAGCACTACTGTTTGGCCATTAAAAAATAAAAAATAAATAAAAAAATAAAAATATAAAAATAAAAAAATAAATAAAACTCAAAATCCTAGAGGAGAACCTCTTCGACATCGGCCACAGCAACTTCTTTCATGATACATCTCCAAAGGCAAGAGAAACAAAAGAAAAAAATGAACTTTTGGGACTTCATCAAGATAAAAAGCTTTTGCACAGCAGAGGAAACAGTAAACAAAACAAAGAGGCAACCCTACGGAATGGGAGATTTTTGCAAATGACATTTCAGATAAAGGGCTGGTATCCAAGATCTATAAAGCACTTCTCAAACTCAACACCCAAAAAACAAAGAATCAAGTGAAAAAATGGGCAGGAGACATGAACAGACATTTCTCCAAAGAAGACATACAAATGGCTACCAGACACATGAAAAAATGTTCAACATCATTAGCCATTAGGGAAATACAAATCAAAACCACATTGAGATACCACTTTAGACCAGTTAGAATGGCAACAATTAACAAGACAGGAAACAACAAATGTTGGAGAGGATGTAGAGAAAGGGGAACCCTCTTACACTGCTGGTGGAAATGCATGCTGGTGCAGCCACTCTGGAAAACAGTATGGAGGTTCCTCAAAAAGTTAAAAATAGAGCTACCCTATGACCTAGCAATTGCACTACTGGGTATTTACCCCAAAGACACAGATGTAGTGAAAAGAAGGGGCACATGCACCCCAATGTTCCTAGCAGTGATGTCCACGGTAGCCAAACTGTGGAAGGAGACGAGATGCCCTTTAACAGATGAATGGATAAAGAAGATGTGGTTCATATATACAATGGAATATTACTCAGCCATCAGGAAGGATGAATACGCACCATCTGCATGGACATGGATGGAACTAGAGGGGATTATGCTAAGTGAAATAAGTCAAGCAGAGAAAGACAATTATCATATGGTTTCACTCATATGTGGAAAATAAGCAATAGCATGGAGGACATTAGGGGAAGGAAGGGAAAACTGAAGGAGGTGGAAATCAGAGGGGGAGATGAACCATGAGAGACTACGGACTCCGGGAAACAATCCGAGGGTTTTGGTGAGGGGGAAAGCCTGGTGATGGGTATTAAGGAGGGCACATGTTGTAAGAGCACTGGGTATTATCTGCAAATAATGAATCATTGAACGCTACATCAAAAAAAGAAAAGAAAAGGGGCGCCTGGGTGGCTCAGTCATTAAGCGTCTGCCTTTGGCTCAGGTCATGATCTCAGGGTCCTGGGATCGAGCCCCACATCGGGCTCCCTGCTCAGCAGGAAGCCTGCTTCTCCCTCTCCCTCACCTGTATTCCCTTTCTCACTGTGTCTCTCTCTGTCAAATAAATAAAATCTTTAAAAAAAAAGAAAAGAAAAGAAAAATTTCTGTTGTTTAAGAAAAAAAAAAAAAACCTCCCTGGTATATATGACAGTCAGAGTTGAGAACCCCAAGGAACTTCAAGGACAAATTTGCAATTCAACTATATTTTAAATGTATAGTAGACCCTTAGAGCCTGCTTACCTGTGTTCTATTTCACTCTCCAACCTTTCTCCATCCTTTCCATACATCTCCTACTTTGTTTTTCCTTATCCTGAATATCAAAATAGTTTTGTTATTGGATTGTATTTCCTATAAACCATCTCAAAGATTTTGTGAAATGAAGCAAGGTATAAGTAAAATTCTCTCTCTCTCACTCATGTACACACACACACACACACACACACACACAGCAGGACCTACTTCAAACGTATAGATACAGGTTAAAATCTAGCAGCAAAATCAGTTACATAGAATGCCTCCAGGACAATTCAGAAAACATTTCTATTATCTACAAAAACCCAATTAAGCTTAGCTCTAAGTCTCTCCACCTTCCAACTCCTTTCTTACTTCTCACCTAAAAACAAACCAGAAGAAAACAAAGTACACAAAAAAAGAAAACTACCAGCAAGAATAGTAAATAATCTTTGAAAATAACATATACATGTAAACATTATATAACAAATTCTGACAAAGTACTAAAAGGCTTACCTCAATATTCCAAGTGCTTACCAGATCTTCAGAACTGCTGCTAAAGACAATGACAGCATCTACCAATAAAGAAATTTTCAAGAAGGGAAAAAATCTTGTATTTGTTTCTCAACATTAGAGATCAAGGACACTATAAAGAGGGGTGGTACCGAAACAACAATATGGGCCACAATAGCAACAGCAGCAAGTCAGGCCTTATTATGGAATGGTAAGATAATGATTACCTCTCTTGATGAAATAATCAAGGTAGGGAAATACAAAGATCCTTTCCTGAAGGAACTAACTGGAATATTTCCAGACCAGACTAGTTTAAAAGAAAATAACTTTGGAGGAAACTGGGAAGGCACCTGTGGTAGAGAGAGCAGGACCCTATTGGCCCCTCCCTCTTCCTATTCCAAATAAACCTGGTGAAAGCCCATAAGAAATACAGATGTCCCTATTCTCTTTTCTACATTCCAGAAAGTAGCACTGACCACTATTTTCAGAACGGCCCTCTGCACCCAGGGGCTGCTGACTATTTAAGACGAATATTGATGAAGCAAGAATTACAGGTCCAAGGATCATTTTAAAAGCATGAAAAGTAAAAAAAAAAAAAAAAAAAAAAAAAGCATGAAATGTTTGTTTTTTTTTTCTTTAGCTAAGTAATACATTTGCCTGTAGTAGTAAAAATTTTAAGCACACTAAGAAATCATCAGAGTGGTTTTCTCTTGTTCAAGACAATGTGAGAGAGGAGAAAGTTCATTTAGCTTTCTATCTCCCTATGCTGCAAAGATCTACTTAGCTTGGTATTAGTTCAGTGGCTAACACAAATACTTATATGGGCTGGCATGCATTAAATATCTGTTAAATTAAGTCCTATCAAAACACTCCTCGTATCTGTTTTTCCCTCTTACTTCTTCCCTCTTCTATCAGTTGCCAAATTCTAATTAGTTTATCTCTGCAAGTTCTATCCCATCAGTCCCCTCTTTTCTTCCCGTTTTGCCCTAGTTCAAAAATCTCACTACTACTTCCACTAATACAATAGCCTCTTAGCTGGTATTCCCCACCTTCAGTCTCTCCCCCACTCTAACCCCTCTTACACACGGTCATCAGTTATTTTTCAAAGCATAGATCTGGTCATATTAATCATGGCCTTGACAACCTTTAGTAGCTCCCCTTTACAAATTAACATTGAACCCTTAAACTGGCTTTAAAAGTCCCATACAATCGGGGCCTAGCCTACCTTTAGTACATCCCCTACCTCACCTCACACTATGTCTTCACTCTCACATCACAGACTTATATCCTAGCAATATTAGATTCTCCCTTCCTCTAAGACTGCCTCCATGTGTTTGCTTATATTGTCCCCATCCACCAGAAATATGTTCCCTTCATCTCTGTCTGTGAAAATATTATCCAATCTCTATTGCCCTGTGCAAATTCCACATCTTTAACAAGGCATTACCAGATCTACCCCTAAACCACTACCACAACCACCTCATTGTTGATGGTCTTTTGATTCATATAATCAGTTTCCACACATGTCTATCTTGCCTACCTAAATGTAAACCCATGGGAGTGGGCTGAGACTCAGGGTGGTATATCTTTAGACATTTCACATTACAGTACTATGTACTGCACTGCCTTGTACCCTATAAACACTTGATGAACTGAACAAATTCCTACCATGGCAAAAGTTCAGAAAGGGAAAAAAAAAAAAGTAAAAAGTAAATATCAATGACACACCTCAATAGCCAGTTACAGCAAATGGAATTGTCTCTTATTCCCCATAGTGCTCCTAACTTCATATTTTATCCCTGAATCATCCTATCTGTGATTGCAAATATGATTACTATACTTCAATGAAATGCTCAGATATAGGAAGGAAGTCTTAAGAAAAACTGCGCATAATAGGGAAAGCTGGGGGCTATGACCACAGCTATCTAAATCCCAAGATTTTAATATAGGTGACAATAATTCAGAGTTTAAGGGCAGGGAAAGGGGAATAATGATGACTATGGGAAAAGAGAAGGAACTACTGTGTATTAGAGATCTACTATATGCAAAGCACCTCTTATTTATTCTGTTATCTTTAGGATTTTTTTAACAAAAACAGTCATGGTTAAATTTGATGAGGTTACACCCTTTTCAGTTAAATTGTATTCACTATCTATAAAACATCTCCCAGCATTTTGTAATGAAACAGACTATTTTGTCCAAGAAATTAAGCTAGACACATTCCTGTTGCTATCCTACACACCCTCTTCTGAACAATAAACCCAAAGCATCAAAAGGCTAATTATTGGGGCACCTGGGTGGCTCAGTTATTAAGTGTCTGCCTTCGGCTCAGGTCATGATCCCAGGGTCCCAGGATCGAGCCCCGCATCGGGCTTCCTGCTCCGTGGGAAGCCTGCTTCTCCCTCTCCCACTCCCCCTGCTTGTGTTCCCTCTCTCGCTGTGTCTCTGTCAGATAAATAAATAAAATCTTAAAAAAAAGGCTAATTATTTATGCATAATACTGCTACAAAAACTAAAAACAAAATTTGCTTGTAGAGCTGAAATAATATTGAATTTATTTTCCCCTTCCATAAAACAATTTCATTGTGAAAGATATATGCCCTTATTTTTGTACCGATAGATACAGTTTCATTTTGTTTTGTTTTCAAAGCACCTTGATAACTGTATTAAGCCCAGTAATGAATGAATTTGTTTACATAACAATGCTTGAGGATTTTTTTTCCCCATTTACAGATGAAGAAACTAAGTCTCAGAGAAGTTAGGTAACTTGCATTGGGTCACATATCTAGTATGACTTGGAGGTGAGTTTGGAATCCAGATTAATAAACCTCCAAATCCCATGTTCTTTCCTCTATTATTACAGGGTCTCATTAAATTAAAACTAGCACTTTTTCCCAATCTGCCATATATTTGCCATTCTGGTTAAATATTTCAAGTCTGTGCCTTTAATCCCAAACTGTTTTTTATCAGTGAACTTTATTACTTTCAAAATTAACTTATTTAAACAAAGGCAGTGTTTAAGCTAAAGAAGTAATATAAAAGTACCAATTACAGAAATGAAGATGGCGGCATAGTAGGAGGACCCTTGGTTTGTCTCCTCCCTAGAACACAACTAGATGACTATCAAGTCATTCCAAATACCCAAGAAAAACAACCTGAAGACTGACAGAACTCTACAAGTAAAGGGAGAGAAGAAGCCACATCAAAGAAGAAGATAGGAAGTGAGAAGACATGGTTTGTGAGAGAAATGGATTGCTGGTGCTGAGGAGGGGAGGGGACCATGGTACCAGAGAAAGGTGAGAGAGAGAGAGAGGAGCATACAGGGGAACTCATAAGGATAACACTTCCCCGAAGCCACTGGCTGGAAAAATGAGACGAGCTGATTTTCATGAGTTTTTGCCACCAGCAGGGCCTGAAGACTGGAGTTTTAAAGGTCAGCAGGCTAGTCTGGGATAAAGCCCTGAGGATGCTGTGCTCCTCCTGGAGAGAGGCAGGCAAACAACTCCAGCGGCAGACAGAGTAGAAAGAGTGATCTGAGGAACTGCTTGCGTAACACATCGGGGAGATTACTGGCTCTTCTAGGAGCTCCTCCATGAGAGACAGCATTCACAGACGTGCCTCTCCATTTTCCTCCCCCAACCCTCAGCATAAACACAGAGCCACCTGCCAAGGGCAGCTCGGCCCCCACACTAGCCACCTAGCATGCTTACTCTGGATCCCACACCCCTGCGCTCTGGCACAAATGACCTTCCAGGTCAAGCCTCCCTCAATCCCAGCACACTGAAACACTCTCCCAGAGGACTGACACAGGCCACTGACAACATCTCCCCACCTAGAGCCTAGAGTTCTGAAAGTCCCCATGGTTGGCTGGGATAGAACCTGGAGGGTGCTGCACTGTTCCTGGAGAGAAGGCAGTAAAACAGCCCCAAAACAGACAGCATGCAGATAGCGATGTGGAAGGGTACATGGGACACACAGCAGGGAGACTATTTGCTTCTCCTGGGGTGATTCCCTGAAAGCAGCAAGCACAGAGACCCCACTCCAGGGACAAAGGAGCTGGCTGACACCATTTACCACCCCCACTCCTCAGCATAGAAATAGGACCACCTTCCGCACCACAGAGCCAATACTGGCAGCCTAATTTGTTTACACCAGGCTCCACACCCCTGTACTCTGCTGGTATGGACCTTTTAGGTCAAGTTTGCCTCTGTCTCAGTGCAGTGGGCCTCTTCCCCAGAAGACCAGCACCACCTCTCCCAATCAGAGAGCTCTGCAAGTCTTCAGTTCTAGAGGAAGTAGCATCGGGACTCATTTATCAAGCCAACCAGAACACACCTAGTTAAAATTCACCACACTCTGCCCAAGGACCAAACACTGCCCACTGCAGGCAAGGAGAGCCTCTGCAGACAGGCCTGAAAGAGAGCAGCCAAAACACAACAGCAGAGCACATATAGCACACACCAGAGACACTCCCTGAAGCACCAGACCCAGGACACTATATGAACTCTTATGCATAAAGCCATTACTATCAGGGTCAGGAAACATAAACAGGCTTTTCTAACACAGAGAAGAAGACAGAGACTTAGACAAAAGGACAAAATGGTGAAATGTATCCCAAATGAAAGAACAAGATAAGGTCATGGCAAAAGATCTAAGCAAAACAGATATAAGTAACATGCCTGATGGAGATTTTAAAGCAACAATCATAAGGATACTTTCTGGGCTTGAAAAAAGGATGATAGACTTCAGGGAGGTCCTTCTGCAGAGATAAAAGAGTCAAAAAACAGTCAGAAATGAAAAATGCAATAACTGAGATCTGAAACAGACTGGATGCAGAGAACACAAAGATGGAAGAAGCAAAGGAAAGAATAAGTGATATAGAAAAGAAAATAACGAAGCTGAACAAAAGAGAGAAAGAATTATGGAATGTGAAAATAGGGAACTCAGTGACTCCATGGAACATAATTACATTCATATTATAGGAGTCCCGGAAGAAGAAGAGAAAAAAAAAGGGACAGGAAATTTATTTCAGGAAATAATGGCTGAAAATTTCCCTAATGTGGGGAAGGAAACAGATATCCAGATCCAGGAGGCACAGAGAACTCCCATCAAAATCAACAAAAACAGGGCGCCCGGGTGGCTCAGTTGGTTGAGCGACTGCCTTCGGCTCGGGTCATGATCCTGGAGTCCCTGGATGGAGTCCCACATCAGGCTCCCTGCTTGGCGGGGAGGGAGTCTGCTTCGCCCTCTGACCCTCCCCCCTCTCATGTGCTCTCTCTCTCTCATTCTCTCTCTCCCAAATAAATAAAATCTTTAAAAAAAAATCAACAAAAACAGGCCAACACCAAGACATATTGTAATTAAATTTGCAAAATATAATGATAAAGACAAAATCCTAAAAGCAGCAAAACAAAAGCAGTGTCTAAATCACAAAGGAAGACCCATTAGTCTAGTTACAGATCTCTCAAAAGAAAGTTGGGAAGCCAGAAGGGAGTGGCATGATATATTCAAAGTGCTGAATGAAAAATCTGCAGCCAAGAATACTCTATCCAGCAAGGCTATCATTCACAATAGAATGAGAGATAAAGGGTTTCCCACACAAACAAAAACGAAAGGAGTTCGTACCACTAAATCAGAGTTCATAACCACTAAACCAGCCCTGCAAGAAATATTAAAGGGGATTCTTTGTGTGGAAAAGAAAGACCAAAAGTGACAAAGACAAGAAAGGAAGAGAGAAAATCTCCAGAAACAATGACAAAACAAATACTAAAAGGACACTAAACACATAACTATCAGTAATTACTCTGAATGCAAATGAACTAAATGTTCCAATCAAAAGACATAGGATGTCAGAATAGATTAAAAAAACAAGACACATCTATATGCTGCCCACGAGAGACTCATTATAGACCTAAGGATACGTGCAGACTGAAAGTGAGGAGATAGAAAAAAATTTATCATGCAAATGGATGTCAAAAGAAAGCTGGAGTAACAATACTTATATCTGACAAACTAGATTTTAAACCAAAAACTATAACCAAAGATGAAGAAAGGCACTATATCATAATAAAGGGGACTATCAAATAAGAAGATCTAACAATTAAAAATATTTATGCCCCCAACATGGGAGTAACCCAAATATATAAAATAATTAATAGCAAACTTAAAGGAACTCATTAATAATAATAATGTAATAGTAGAAGACTTTAATATTCCACGTACATCAATGAACAGATCATTGAAGCAGAAAATCAACAGGGAAACAATGGCTTTGAAAGACACAGTGGACCAGATAGACTTAACTGATATATACAGAACATTCCACCCTAAACAGCAGAATACACATTCTCTTCAAGTGCACATGGGACATTCTACAGACTAGATCATATATTATGTCACAAAACAGGCCTCAAAAAATACAAAATGGCTGAGATTAATACCATGCATATTTTCTTACCACAACACTATAATCCTGAAAGTCAATCAAAAGAAAAAATCTGGAAAGACGACAAATACATGAAGGTAAAAAATATGCTACTAAAGAATAAATGGGTGAACCAGGAAACCAAAGAACAAAAAAATACATGGAAACAAATGAAAATGAAAACACAATGATCCAAAACCTTTGGGATGCAGCAAAAACAGTCATAAGAGGGAAATATATAGCAATAGAGGCTTATGTCAAAAAGGAAGAAAAAATCTCAAGTAGACAACCTAACCTTACATATAAAGGAGCTAGAAAAAGAAAAATGAATGAAGCCCAAGCCAGCAATAGAAGTGAAGTAAAGATTAGAGCAGAAATAAATGATATAGAAACTAAGAAAACAATAAAACAGATCAAGGAAATCAGGAGCTGGTTCTTTTATAAAATTAATAAAATTTATAAACTTCTAGTCAGACTTATCAAAAAGAACAGAGAAAGGAACCAACTAAGTAAAATCACAAATGACAGAAGAGAAATAAGAAGAAACACCACAGAAATACAAACAATTATAAGAGAATATTATGAAAAATTATATGCCAAAATTGGACAACCTGGAAGAAATGGTTAAATTCCTAGAAACATATAAACTACAAAAACTGAAACAGGAAGAAATAGAAAACTTGAGGAGACCAATAATCAGCAAAAAATTCCATTAGTAATCAAAAATCTCCCAACAAACAAAATTCCAGGACCAGAAGGCTTCACAGGGGTATTCTATCAAACATTTAAAGACTTAATACCTATTCTTCTCAAGCTATCCCAAAAAACAGAAATGGAAGGAAAACTTCCAAACTCATTCTATGAGGCTTGCATTACCCTGATTCCTAAACCAAAGACTCAACTAAAAAAAGAGAACTCCAGGCCAATATCCTTGATGAAAATGGTTGTAAAAAAATTCTCAATAAAATACTAGCAAATTGAATCAAATAGTACATTAAAAGAATCATTCACCACAGTCAAGTGGGGTTTATTCCTGGGCTGCAAGGGTCATTCAATAATCAGAAATTAATCAATAATCAATAACAATAACAACACCACAATAATAAAAGAAAGGATAAGAACCATATGATCCTTTCAATAGATACAGAAAAAGCATTTGACAAAGTACAACATACATTCATGATAAAAATCCTCAAAAAAGTAGGGTTAGAGGGAACATACCTCAACATAATAAAGGTCATATATGAAAAACTGAGAGCTTTTCCTCTATGGTCAGGAACAAGACAGGGATGTCTACTCTTACCACTGTTATTTAACATGTTACCAGAAGTCCTATCCATAGCAATCAGGCAACAAAAAGAAATAAAAAAACATCCAAATCAGCAAAGAACTCAAACTTCCACTACTTGCAGATGACACGATACTCTATACAGAAAACCTGAAAGACTCCAACAAAAAAAAACTGCTAGAATGGATACAGGACTTCAGTAAAGTCACAGGATAAAAAATCAACATACAGCAAATTGTTACATTTCTATACACCAATAATGAAGCACTAGAAAGAGAAACCAAGAAAATGATCCCATTCACAATTGCACCAAAAACCATAAGATGGCTAGAAATAAACCTAACCAAAGAAGTAAAAGACCTGTACTCTGAAAACTATGAAACACTGGTGAAAGAAACTGAAGAGGACACAAAGAAATGGAAAAACATTCCATGCCCAGGGACTGGAATAACAAACGTTGTTAAAATGTCTATACTACGCAAAGCAATTTACACATTTAATGCAATCTTTATCAAAATACCAACAACATTTTTCAGAGCTAGAATAAACAATCCTAAAATTTTTATGGAACCCCAAAAGACCCCGAATAGCCAAAGCAATCTTGAAAAAGGAAAGCAAAGCTGGAGGCATCACAATTCCAGACTTCAAGTCATATTACAAAGCTGTAGTGATCAAGACAGTATTGTACTGGCACAAAGATAGACACATAGATCAATGGAACAGAATAGAAAACCCAGAATTGAACCCACAACTATACAGTCATCTGATCTTTGACAAAGCAGGAAAGAATATCCAATGGGAAAAAGACAGTCTCTTCAACAAATGGGGTTTGAAAAACTGGGCAACAACATGCAGAAGGATGAAACTGTACCACTTTCTTCCACCATACGCAAAAATAAATTCAAAATGGATTAAAGACCTAATTGTGAGACAGGCAATCACTAAAATCCTAGAGGAGAACACAGGCAGTAACCTCTTTGACATCAGCTGTAGCAACTTCTTCTTAGATAAGTCTCCTGAGGCAAGGGAAACAAAAGAAAAAAAAAAAAAAAACTACTGGGATGTCATCAAAACAAAAAGCTTCTGCACAGTGAAGGAAATAAGCAACAAAACTAAAAGGCAACCTAGCGAATGGGAGAAGATATTTGTAAATGGCATATCTGATAAAGGGTTAGTATCCAAGATATATAATAACTTATAAACCTCAATACCCAAAAACCAAATAATCCAGTTAAAAAATGAGAAGACATGAATAGACATTTTTTTTATAAATAGACATTTTTGCAAAGAAGACATACAGATGCCCAACAGACACCCTGAAAAGATGCTCAATATCACTGATCATCAGGGAAATACAAATCAAAACTACAATGAGATATGACCTCATACCATTCAGAATAGCTAAAATTAACAACACAGGAAACAAGAGATGTTGGTAAGGATGCAGAGAAAGGGGAACCCCCTCATACTGCTGGTGGGAATGCAAACTGGTGCAGCCACTCTGGAAAACAGTATGGAGGTTTCTCAAAAAGTTAAAAATAGAACTACCCTATGATTACACTACTAGGTATCTACCCAAAGCATATAAAAACACTAATTCAAAGGGATACATGAACCCGAATGTTTATAGCAGCATTATCTACAATAGCCAAGTTATGGAAACAGCCCAAGTATCCATCGAATGATGAATGGATAAAGATGTGGTGCGTGTGTGTGTGTGTGTGTGTGTGTGTATGTGTATATATATATATATATATATATATATGAATATTTCTCAGCTATAAAATATTATAAAATATAAAATATTATAAAAATATTTCTCAGCTAAAAAATATTTCTCAGCTATAAAAAGAATTTGGAAGGACATGGATGGAGCTAGAGAGTATTATGCTAAGTGAAATAAGTCAGTCAGAGAAAGACAAATACCATATGATTTCACTCATGTGGAATTTAAGAAACAAAACAAACAAATATGGGGGTAAAAAAGAGAGGAAAACCAAGAAACAGAATCTTAACTATAGAGAACAAACTGATGGTTACCCAAGGGGGAGTGAGTGGAGCAATGGGTTAAATAGGTGATGGGTATTAAGGAAGGCACTTGTTATGAGCACAGGGTATTGTATGTAAATGTTGAACTACTAAATTCTAAACCTGAAACTAATATTACACTGTATGTTAAGTAATTGGAATTTAAATAAGAACTTGGGAGAAAAATTAATAAATAAAAGTACCAATTACAGTGTAATATGATATGATATAATATGCAATTTGAAAACTATAATCAATTCCTCCTTCAGGAAGCAAGCACTCTCTCACCAAAAAACAACCAACCAACCAACTAAATGCATACTGTAATGTACATAGCACTAACTCATGAAAAGTTCACTTTACTATATCCGGCTGTTCTTTATAACCCTTACCCAGGAATGTCCATTACCCAATCACACCTCAAGTAACACCTCTTCCCTCATCTTGACAAAATCTGGTCAAGAGCTAAAATTGTGTCTTCCTGTGGGGTGATGCTCCTTGAAGTCCCTATTCCTAGTATACCTAATTGAGACAGTCCCTGCAAGAGCTCTCACAACCAAAGCTTCTTGCTTATCCTATTTCCCTTCTCCCAAGAACCTTCTTCCCAGTAGCCAAAAGAACCCATATTTCCCCTCTTAAGGCCAATTTTCCACCTCTCACTGGGACAAAGCTAGTTCTTATTTCGAACCTCCAACACATTTTCCCACAGGACAATTTTACAAACAGTGGTTAGGCTCTTCATCATTATAGCTCCCTATTGCGTGCCCTGGTCTAAAAATGTAACTGTTAATAACTGTTTCCTGTGAAAAAGCATGTTCAGCACCTCAAACAACCAATCCTCACACTTCTGAATAATTCAGAGGTTAACAACTGCCCATGAAACAAGACAAGTAAAAGATACTGAAAAAGACTCCGCAGTATATAATAGAGCACATAATCTTTAATTTTACCAGGATTCAACACACACAAAAACTGACAGAAATTACTTTCTTTGACATTAAAGTTAACACATTCTCACTCACATTTTCTTTAAGGATTCCAACACATTTTCAAAAAATATATTCTACAATGAAAGTGCCTAAGGTCCTAAAAACTATCATGATTGGGGCTGCAAAGCTCATGCTGAAGGGTTAACATTTCTAAAGCCAACATCAACAAACATGTAATTAAAAGTCAGTCGGAGAAAGACAAATATCATATGATTTCACTCATATGTGTAATTTAAGAAACAAAACAGATGAATATAGGGGAAGGGAAGGAAAAATAAAATAAGATGAGATCAGACAGGGAGATAAACCATAAGAGACTCTTAACTATAGGAAACAAACTGAGGGTTGCTGGAGGGGAGGTGGGTGGGGGGATAGGGTAACTGGGTGATGGGCATTAAAATGGAACGCACTTGATGTAATGCCCAGTGGGTGTTATATGCAACTGATGAATCACTAAATTCTACCTCTGAAATTAATAATATATACTGTATGTTAATTAAGTTGAATTGAAATAAAAAATTTAAAAAAAAAAGAAACTCTGGGGGGGGCGCCTGGGTGGCTCAGGCGATTGAGTGTCCACCTTTTGGTTCTGGCTCAAGTCATGATCTCAGGGTCATGAGATTGAGTTCCATGTCGGGCTCTGCACTCAGCGGGAAATCTACTTGAGATTCTCTCCCTCTGCCCCATCCTAGCTTGTGCTCAAGCTCACTCTCTCTCTCAAATAAATAAATAAATCTTTAAAAAAAATTAAAAAATAAAGTCTGTGAGGTAAAATTGTTTCCTTCTTATCAAAAGAATACTGTTATAAACAAACAACAACAACAAAACCCTATTTTACATGCTAAACAGGTCTGTTCAGATGTAGCAGTTTTCACCTAGAATATTTTTAACTAAGTCACTTGAAGCATTAAACCTAATCAATCATAACTGTTTTAGACAAAGGAGGCAGAAATACTATCTTTGCCACATTACCTTCACCTTTTGTTTTACTTTACAAGATTTAGCAATTTTCACTTGAGTATTTTTCCAAATTGATGACTTAGAGAGACCCATTGTTAAATCTCTAAAACATACTGCAAACAACAAAAACACCATATGTGGTAATTATGATTCAAAACATTTCTCCATTCTAATTTAACAAAAATAATAAAATAGTAGGCATGCAAAAGGCTCTCCATCTCCCACCCCATCCTTATAGACAAACATTTAATTGTTTTTATATACCAGATACCTGAGACTATAAGTCAACTGATTACATACGTGAATAAAATAAAATTCCTCTCCCTTTGAATGGTCTTGCTAGAAAATTCTTGCAAGTATGAAACATCCTTATATTCCAAGAAGAAATTTACCTTTCTTCACTTATCCTGTTCTTAAGAGATGTAGAATATTAAAATGCATTTTGGAACTCCTTAGTTTACTAGTAAAATATTTACTATAGGGGAGAGGGTTCAACTTTAGACTCCTTCTGAATTTATTTCTATTACATTTCTTGTTAAATGTTATCCTGGCACGGAATTTTAACCACAATTTAGTTGGAAATGTGAAAAAGAAAAAAGAATGATTTAAACAGAGAACAGTCCAAAGTGTATTTTTAAGGATGGAGCAAGTACTGGAAGACAATTTAGCATCCTGAGATGTGGAGGATTGTGATTGCCAGTCCTACCTCAAAATATCCTACTGTGAGTCAATTTGGCATTCAAGACTTTTTATGAGGTCTACTGTGGCCTCTACTAGAGTATTAAGCTGCTAATCCATTAAGTTATTAGAAAAGGATCTGATTTTCTATCCCAAAAGGCTCATTTTTAGAGTTTAAATGCTGCCCGCTTCTAACAACAACAATAGCAGTAACACTAAAAACAGAATACCTGTGCACATCTAAGTTTTCACTGCACAGCTGACCTAAGTCCAACCAGAACAGTTTCAGAAGAGCGGGAAGAGAGGAGAACCAAAATATTCTGGTTGAACCTCAAAGTCTTCCAAAGATTCATCTTACAAGAGCTAGGGTTTACTTTGTGTTTTCTTTTACTGACCAACGGGGCGGGGACAGCAATTGGGGAAAGAAGGACAGGAGGAAGAGGGTGGTAGAAATGAGGGGACCACAGAACATCGCATTAACGTCAACAAAGAAACCTGGGCACAAATTAATCTCCACTCGGGTTGTTACAAAACCCACAGCATGCCATGGAGAAACTAGAAAGCTAAGTAAGGAGCACACATCCCTATGAGCAAATGTCCCCAGAGTTATTCTGTCACCTAGGTGTGTGTTTTGTTTTGGTTTGTGTGTGTGTGTGTGTGTGTGTTTTGTTTGTTTTGTTGTTGTTTTGCGCTGGGTTCCTAAAGTACCCGGGTTCAACAGCCTGCTGGAATCAGCAGCTGTCCGTGAAAGTGGTCCCAGAGAGCAAACCTGGCGCAACAGAGAAAGAGGAACGTGCTGAGCCAGGCGCGGCACCTGGCGCGTTCCCCAGTCCCACTCCAGGTCGCAAAGTGAAGAAACTTAGTCACAACTCCAGCGTGGCCCGGGAGGCAGGAGCTCCTTCTGAGATCGAGCCCGGGCCGCGGCTGCTCGGACTCCTCACGCCCTAGCCCGCCGTCTCCGGAGCGAAAGCACAGTCGGGGTACTGCGTGCTTCGCCGTCCCGCAGCCTCAAGGGAGCTTGCCTGGGCACCCCGCTCCCTAGCCCCACGACCTTCTCTCTCGGGCCTCCAGCCAGGGTCCTGGGGGGGGGGGGGGGTTGGCTCCAGCCCTTGGCCACCACACTAACCTCGCCGCTGCTCGCGCCGCCTCCGAAAACCTCCATTTCTTGGTTCCAGAGCTCGTCCTGAGGAGAAAACGGTAGCATCGCCCCTTCAGGAGCACTTGAGCAGGAGCTGCCAACCACTGGCGCAGCCGCGCATCCCGCCGTTTGAGCTTGCCGGCCGCCGCCACCACCACCAGAACCCCCAGCCCCTCCTTCAGCGACCGCTGCCCTAGCTGCAGGGTGCCCTCAGAGGCTGTGAGCGGAGGATCGCCGCCGCGGGCAGCCGCTCCCCATAGACAGGAAAACTCTGTGCTGCCTCACGGAGAGCTCTACTCGGCTTGTGCTCACCACTGCCGCCACCGCGACTGTAGTTCGGCGTTGACTCTGTCCCCCACCCCGTTTCCTAGGGCCCCCTCCCAGTACCCAGCTCCGTCAATATGGCGGCAGCGGCGGCGTTACCTGTGCAGGGCCGGGAACAACCCCCCCCCCCCGCCCCCCGCCCCCCGCCCCGGGCGGCAGCACAGTAGCGTCACCCGAACGTCAGTGGAGATTCCCCAGCCTAGGGTGAAGAGGGGGTGGGAACAAAGAGCGGGGGTGAATACCGAAGACCGCGTGGTTGGGGGTGGGTAAGAGAGGAGGAGGACGCGCTGGGCGAGGAGGCGGGAGAAGAGTAGTAAAGCCACTGGAGCGCCGCAGTAAACCTACCCACTACATGGAGCATGCGCGTCGCTGTTCACACATGCTCAGCAGGCCCTCCCAAGTCTACGAAGCCGGCTTGCAGGCGGGAGGATTCCCAAAACGAATGTGGGAACCGGGAGACACTCTGGAGCATTGGAGGAGTCAGTGTCAGGGGAGGACTCCAGGAATATCTGCTTGCAGGGCTCACAGAAGGAGGTGTCCTATACACCGAATCACACCCATTTTTTTATAGTGACGAATAGTGGAGCGGGGATTTTATACATTGGGCTTCTAGAAACTGGAGGCAGGAAGAAAATGCATTTAAAATAAACTAGTATACCTGCACTCCCTAACTCTTCCACCCCCTGTCCCTCTCCGCATTTCCATAGTATTGATGACATGCAGTGTTTCTAGTGTTCACACACACATGCACACAAATATGTCACTTATTGAACTCTACTTGTGGCATTGAAGGCAGAATGTACGAAGCTAATTTCACCCCTACCCCGCTCTGAAGGTATTAGACCTGTAGTGAAATAATCATTTTTCTATCCTCTTCCAATGGAACGTTTACTGCTTTGCTACTCTGAGCCACACACTGTACTAGGAGCTAGCGATATAACTAAGATAAATAAAGTACAGTCTCATACACGGGGAATGATCAAGATCTTTACTGAAACACTTCAGAACCCATGGTAAAAAAGTGATTCCACCTTTGACACTTCAAGGAGACTTAAAATAGCAAAGGTAACAGCGACAAGGCGGCTCAGTACCTTGGAGAGGTTTCTAATGGTCAATGTAAAACGCAAGCACCCTTTCCCCACTGCTACACCTAGGGCTGCTGTGTTGTGCTCGAGGAAAACACTGAACTATGCCCTCCATTTATTTCACCATCTGGCGTCCAGCACTATGTAAGTAAAAAGCAGACCACAGAGGTTGGCACTGAATAGCAAACAAGGATCACTAAAGGTGCCCTCCCACCCACACTGCTTAAAATCCCAGGGAAAAGAGTGAGCTTTACAAATATGATTCTGTAAAAGTGAAAACTTTCAAAGTAGTGGGTGCATGGAGCTATAAACAGTGAAAATGTGCATGTGCACACACTTGCATAAATTCCTGTTTGGCTGAACTGGCAGTGTTCTTAAATAAGGCCCACCATTTTGAGCACTGGATTTCATCCTTTCTTGCCGCTCAAAGGCTTTGTTCTGCAATTCTCCATCACCAACCCCTTCGCATCATATATTTTTGTCCCTTTACTGGACCTTTCCCATCAGCAAAAATGTATTGTTGTTACTGACCTTAACTTGCTGACCTACTTATTAACATTTGATGCAGTTTATGACTCCTTTATTTTATTTTATTTTTTTATGACTCCCTCCTTATTTAAACATTTTCTTCACTTGGCCTCCAGAACAAAACTGTTCATTTTCCTCCTACATCACTGGCCATTTCTTCTCAGTGCCCTTTGCTGGACAATCCCTCATTTTCCCAGTATCTAGAAGTAGAAACTTCAGGGTTCCATTCTCCATCTATCTTTCCCAGCAGCCTAGGTATTTCCATAACCCATCCATTTCCATGGCTTAAAATATCATCTCTATGCTGAGAACACTCAAATTTTATCTCTAACCACAAACTCTTGAAGTCAAGACTTATACATGCAACTGTCTATTTTACTTAGATCTAATAGGTATCTCAAACTTAATCTATTCAAAACTGAATTCTTGATTCAACCTCAACCAATGTGCTCCTTGCCTGGACTTCTCCAGGCAATTAATGACCTCCACCATCCACCTAGTTTGCTGCACAAATGTCACTTCAGAGTGCTTCTATGACTGTCCTTTCTACAACGCAATTCCCATAACTCTCTAACCACTCCCTGCCTTTTCTTCATAACAGCAATCAACATAGGGTCTATATTTGTTTATTTTTTCCTATGAGCACCAAATATACTACCTGGAACATAATGGAGCTCAGTAAATATTTACTGAACAAATTAGTGTGTCCTTTGCTATTATTGTTTTGTGCATTTGATAAATACATCACATCAACGATATCAAGAAGCTTCCTCACTATGAATGTATTTTTTTTCTTTTTCCAAATTTTTATTTAAATTCCAGTTAGTTAACATAAAGTGTAATATTAGTTTCAGGTGTAGAATTTAGTGATTCAACACTTACATACAACACCCAGTGCTCATCACAGCAAGTGCCCTGCTTAATACCCATCTCCTATTTAACCCATCCCCTCTTTCAGGAACCCTCCATTTGTTCTCTATAGTTAAGAGTCTCTTCTTGGTTTGCCTCTTTTTCCCCCCTATGTTCATTTGTTTTTTAAATTCCACATATGAGTGAAATCATATGGTATTTGTTTTTCTCTGACTGACTTTTTTCACTTAGCATAATACTCTCTAGCTTCATCCATGTTGTGGCAAATGGCAAGATTTCATTCTTTTTATGACTAAGTAATATTCCATTATGAATGTATTGGGTTTCTGTGTTAAATTTAGCCTTCATATATGTTCATTCATTCAACAATCCTCTTCGCTTATAAACATACATACATCTCTCTCATTTAAAAAAATCAAAATCCTTTCCTCAACTCAAGGATTTTAATAAATTCCTGTTTCTCAGTTCTTTCAGTTAACATGTCCTTTTATGTCTACCTCAAATATTTTTTTAATTTTTTAAAGATTTATATTTATTTATTTGAGAGAGACAGAATGAGACAGAGAGAGCACATGAGACGGGGGAGGGTCAGAGGGAGAAGCAAACTCCCTGCCAAGCAGGGAGCCTGATGCGGGACTCAATCCAGGGACTCCAGGGTCATGACCTGAGCCGAAGGCAGTCGCTTAACCAACTGAGCCACCCAGGCGCCCTCAAATATTTTTTTTTTTTTAAATATCTGCTCCATCCTCCATTGTCATTGCCTCAGTTCACCTCATAGAATATGCCCTTGACTAGTGATACTAATGATTCCTCTTATCTTGACTTTCTGACTCTAAATTTATACTCTTTGTCCAATCCATCCTCTTCACTGGCAGCCCAGGAATCAAAATTCCTCAATGATACTCCATCATCTCTAGTAAAATATCCACACTTGTTATCTCTGAATGCAAATGTTCTCACCAACTGGCCTCTGACTATCTTTCCAGCTTCATCTACCATCTCAAATTCCAGTCAGATCTATGCACATCTTATTGTATCTTCCCTCTCTTAGTCTTCCTAAACAACTTACTTTTAATAGCAGTCAATACTAACAACTACTATTTACTGAGAGCCCACTATGCTCCAAGCATATGCTCTTCATGAATTCATTTAGCCCTTATAAAAATTTGTAAAAATTTGTATTATTTGTATTTTACAGATGAGGAAACTGAGCCTGGAAAAGGTTCAGTGATTTTACCAAGACCTCACAGACATTAAATGGAAATTCTAGAATTAAAACTACATCTGTCTGATGCCAAAACTTCTACCCCACTCTGTTGCTCTGTGAAACCCCTCTGATATTACCTTCCCCTCTCCATACCCTCCTTACACTCATCCCTGGGGAAAATTAGTCACCCATTCCTCTTTACTTCCATAAAATCTTTTCCATATCCTTATTTCAACACTTCTTTAATTTTCTTTACTAACAAACTTTGAGAATTTGATGTTAATGAATTAACCTATTAAGCTCTGTACTCACAGGATATGTCTGGTGCTCAATACATCGGATGGACAAACAATATTTTTCTACTCTAGCCAGACACTGTGTTAAAGCTGTGGGCTAATATAAAAATGTATGACAGTACTTAACTCTGCAGAGTTTAATACTTATTTGCTCTATTTTGATTTCTTATATCAAAGACATATTGTCTGATTTTAAGTTACTAGTAACCAGGACCTATTATATACAATTTCGACTAGTTCAGAGGTCCTTAGCTTCTTGGTGAAAAACATGATGACTTTATTTAGCACAAAGGCAGGTATTAAGGAAGACTCAAGCTTCAGTCTTCTGCAAAGTATACATAGCAGAGATTCTTGCTTTCTCTTTAGTCTTCAGGAAATCTTTAGCCTGAAATTTTCTGTATGCCTGTGTATCTCTAGATTTCCATTTATTGGAGGATAACATTAGAAGTCTACACAATATTTAGTAATATTTCGGTGACTCTGGAACTGGGATGTACTATATCTAGTCTCTAAATAATATATTGTT
The DNA here is from genome assembly GCF_004348235.1 of Phoca vitulina. Lineage (NCBI taxonomy): Eukaryota > Metazoa > Chordata > Mammalia > Carnivora > Phocidae > Phoca > Phoca vitulina. The sequence continues at coordinate 2,409,678 of NW_022589754.1, read as the reverse complement.
CATCACAAAAAGGTAATGAGATAGGCTCCAGCATTAGATCATGTGTTCTGAGTATTTTCAGGACTAAAGAAAAGGTATACTTAAACATTCAAAGTGACTTATTTACCCTGTGATAAATGACACACATTGGATTACCAGGGTCAAAGGTGAAAATAAGTGGTCATGTAATTTAACTGAATAAAGTTAACTGACCCATATAGAGATAAATCTTTCTTGGCCCCAATAAAGGGGTGTAAAATATAAACTAAGGGCCTTTGATCAACAGATCACAGACCACCCACAGATTCTACACTATGGTTCTGATTTCTAAACTGTAGTATTTACAAAGTAATGCATATTTGGTCTATAAGTATAGAAAGAGCCACTTAGTCACTCAGTATTCTATGCTTATTTCCCCAAAGTTTGTAACCCAAATAGCTAGAAAATGGTGAGCCAACATAGAACATAAAACATTATTAGGAAAATATTCAAACATTTCATTTTGAAGGTATTCAGACATAAACTATAAAAGTAGATTCATGTACACAAACAGGGAAGTTTTAAGTGTTTAATAAATACTTATAATCTTTAGATAATTCCTTGGGAGTGCCAGAGAACTTTCATTCTCTAAAAATAATGAATAACTTTAGGCCTTCTACAAATCAATTTCAAAAGGGGAGCAATTCACACTTACTTATCAAATGTAAGCTCATTAGTGCTTTTTGTTGAAATTAATGAAATTAAACAATAAATAAATGATAAATATTATCATAGTTTAATAGTTGTTCTTCTTTGGACAGTAACTAAAGTTTATCGTACATAAAAAATGAAAGCCCTTAATAATACTAGAGATTAGGAAGAGTAGTAACCATCATTTGTAGTCTAACTCTTAAGATATTTATGAAAGATACTTACATTTCATGAGTTAGCTTCAACTCATTAAATTGTAATAATGGTATGTGCTACAAAGGCATTCCACTGTATCACAACAGTAATAGTTGACAAAATGGATACATTTTTGTAAGCCAAAGGAATATACCACATGTAAAGGCAATCTGGCTGCCCATGTCCTTCACAGCATTGTTCACAAAGGTTGAGTTAGCCGATTTGACAAGTAACTTGGTGTCTCTTCCTTAACTCACAATTTTCCATTGGGTCCCTAACAAATCCTGGAACCTTGTTGAGGAGAGTTCCTTCTGAGATAAGGTGACCATTCACTGATTAAGAATATGGGAGTAGTTTTGTTACCCTATACAAACGTCAAACATACTCATAAATCTGTAAAGCAATTAAAATATATAAATGTGTGCAACTACCAATTTAATTAGTTTCAGAATGTCTTTGCATATAATTCACAAAGCTGTTTTCACCTACAATAACATGTAATTAGAGTTCTCATGACTGAAGTAATGATAAAAGGTTTCCCTGGTCCCATCCATACCTGCTTACTAGGTTTTCCAAATATTTAAGGTTTCTAAATAAAATTTACATTAAACTGAACTAGATAATTTTAGGCTTACTGTCATGGTCTTATTAACAGCGTACTCTTAAGTCACTGCTAAGTATGCCTCAGAATTTTCTGCAGGGCTTTATCAAAACACAGATTGCTGAACCCCACTGTTTCTAATTCAATAAATTGAGGTTGGAAACTGAGCGTTTGCATTTCTATCAAGTTCCTAGGGATTCTACTGATGCTGGTTTGGGGACTGCACTTTGAGAACAACTGCTTTTTAAGTTATAATTAGCCAAAGTAAGAGATAGATATTTTAGAGTAATTTTGTTCAAAAAGCCTAAATAATTCATTTTAATTTCAGATCTTTTGAACTCATATGACATATGAATAGAGACTTGGAAAGTAAATTTAAATTTAAATATAAATTTTCAAAGGAAAACCTATAGAAGGTTCAAACCCTATTGAGGCATTTTAAGACCATATAAAAACAGTTGGCATGTTAATAACTTATTCTTAGTGTACAGAGTTGAATATAATAAAAAGTGACTTTTGTCTGATGCCCTGTTTTAGGTATTCAAGTAGGAAAATGGGCAAATTTGGAGGTGACTACAGAAGAAAAGGATCAAGACAACTTCAGGTAGACGTGGTGTAATACCCTGGATAGCTCCCTGGAATAGTTGTTGCTTTGAGTCTAAGCCTGATCTCACCTAAGTAAGCCTCTTTTCTACTTAGAGCCCCACTCCTTGTTAGAATTCTGAATGTTCAAGAAGGCCACAAATTTATATAAAGTTGAGTCCCTAGGAACTAGGGGGTGGAGGATTATTTATATTTCCTAAGTAATATTTGGACCCCCTGTCAGATGAAAAGGGTATATATTTTCATATATGTTTTATCTACATATGTAGATAAAACAAGACATTTCAAGGGGCGCCTGGGTGGCTCAGCTGTTAAGTGTCTGCCTTCGGCTCAGGTCATGATCCCAGAGTCCTGGGATCGAGCCCCACATCGGGCTCCCTGCTCCGTGGGAAGCCTGCTTCTCCCTCTCCCACTCCCCCTGCTTGTGTTCCCTCTCTCACTGTGTCTCTCTCTGTCAAATAAATAAAAAATCTTAAAAAAAAAAAAAAGACATTTCAAACTAAGAATTGGCTTTCATCCTGAAACTGAGAATCATTTTCATTATTTCCTTTCTGTATTTAGTGAGTGAGAGTTCATTTAGCTCCTAAATTATTTATTGAACTGACCTAAAGTCTAGTCTCAACAGGTTTTCAAAGTGAATGTAATACAAAATAGTCTTACAACTTCTTAACATGTTCCTAGAAAATACATCTTATATAAGCATTGAAAGTTCTTAAAGGCAACACAGCTTCTACCTAACTTCTCTGCTTTTTACAACTTTTAGTATATTTAAATGGAAATTTAATTAAAGCAAGATTAAAACCTATTTTAAACAAAAAATTGTACATGCTTAATGTGTACAATATGATGATTTGGTATACATATACACGTAAAGGATTACTATAGTCAAGCTGATTAACATATCATTTCCTCATAGTTACCATTTTTTTGTGTGTGATGAGAGCACCTGAAATCTATTCTCTTAGCAAATTTCCAGTATTAAATATAGTATTATTAAAAATAGCCATCATGCTGTAGATAATCTCTAGACTTATTCATCCTACGTAACTCCAACTTTGTATTCTTCACTCAATATCTCCCCATTTCCTTTGCCTCCTTGCCGCTGGTAACTACTATTCTACTTTCTGCTTCTTTGTATTAGACTTTTTTAGATTCCACATGTAAATAAGAATACCCAGTGTTTTTCTTTTTGTGTCTGGTTTATTTCACTTAGCACAATTTCCTCCATGTTCATCCATGTCATTACAGATAGGGGGATTTCCTTCTTTTTCATAATTAGATAATATTTCAAATATCACATTTTCTTTATCCATTCACTGATTGACAGACTGTTTCTATATTTCGGTTATTATGAATAATGCTTCAGTGAATATGGGAGTGCAGATATCTCTTCAGAGTACTGAATTCATTTCTCTTGGGTATATATCCTGAGGAGAAATTGCTGGATCATATGGTAAGTTCTATTTTTAGAACTCTACCCTTACTTGGAGGTCAATCAATGGTATTTCTTGTCTTATGAATTTTAATCCATTTGAAGAAAATAAGTTCAAATTTTACTTAAGTGGATAGTATTCAAACTGACTCTAATATGATACCCTAAAAACCCTTTGTTATTTATCATATGACATTTAAATTAAAAAAAATATATTAAAAACACAAATACTGTAAATTAAACCAGGGGAGATTTTGCAGCCTTTTAAAAATAATAAAATATTAACATTGGAATACACCTTAGACCTAGAATAGATAACTGGGCCTATATAAAAGAAGATGAGATAACAAAGGAAACTCATATATGTCCTCTCCTTCAATATTCTTTAAGCAAATTGATTACTTAAGAAGATATTAACCAAAGTTCCACTTCAACATAGGATGTAGAAAAGATGGAAAGAGCATCACTTTTACCCTAACAACAACAGAAAAGGCAAATAAGCAACAAAATCATAACATTTCTTGAACCCATAAGAGTTGATGTCAAAGGACAACAGAATAGCCCCAAATCCAAAGACAAGACTTCCAAGGACAGACAGAATGCAAATTGGTTCACCTATAGCAGAACACTAGGGTACTAGACATAGGGTGCAATAAAACAGTAAGGAGAATTGAGTTAAATATTTCACTGAATTGCCTAAAGCCAAATGTGGAATAGCATGACATCATAGAATTTCTTGGAGTTGCAGAGAAAAGGGAAGTTGGCATCCACTCTCAGGCTATTCTCCACAGACTTACATCTGGTGATCATGAAAAGGATGGATTGCAGGGCAAAATATCAGATAAAGCCTCCCTGAACATTGCAGGCCTGCATGAGGAGGACAGCTATTGTTGCAGGAAAAGCAAAAATATTGCACAAATGTTACTGAGTGGTGGGGGGGCGGGTAGCACACATGGCTACCTCTTAGGAAACTTGTGAACACCCACTGCTTCTAAGGAAGGGTAAAAAGAAAAAAAAAATATTTCTATTTCTTAAGAGAGGGAAAGAAAATTGTCCTGGACACAGACAATTAGAGACTTCTTACCAATGGGAATGGGCAAAAAAATTCCCTCAAAGGCTCACAAAGATATAAGGTAAAATTTGGCTGCCATGTAGAGGAGAGGCAGTATTACTGAGAAAACACTCTGGAAAACCAGGGACTCAAGCCTGCCTAAGACTGAGGCTGAACTGGGACAATAAAGAAACATCCTTGTCACACTACCATGCTAGCATGTACTAAATAAAAAGCAACAGTAAATTAATTGATTATGAATCTTATTATAAAATGAAAAACTATAGAGGTGCCTGGATGCTCTTGAATTCGGCTCAGGTCACAATCTCAGGATCATGGGATCCAGCCCCTGTGTCCAATGCGGAATCTGCTTCCGCTTCTCTCTCTCCCTCTCCCCTTTGCCCCTCCCCCTGTCATGCTCTCTCTCTCTCGATAAATAAAACCTTTAAAAAATAAAATAAAATGAAAAACTGTAAAACTTCTAAAGGTAAACAGGAAAAATCTTTGACTTAGCATCACAAGTCTTAGGTGAAGAGTTCTTAAATATGAAACCAAAGCCATTATCCATGCAACAATGAGTTGATAAATTAGATCTCATCAAAATTAAAATATTTTGTTCTGCAAAGATCCTATCAAGAGTAAGAAAATATAAGCTGAAATTGGGAAAAATATTTGGAAATCACACATATGACAAAAGCCTTGTACCCAGAACATATAAAGAATTCTGTAACCTCAACAGATAAAAAGGACGCAATTAATGATGAATACAGCTTTGTAATACAGCTTGAAGTCCAGAACTGTGATGCCTCCAGCTTTGCTTTTCTTTTTCAAGGCTGCTTTGGAAATTCAGGGTCTTTTGTTTTTTTATATAAATTTAAGGATTTTTGTTCTAGTTCTCTGAAAAATGTTGTTGGTATTTCAATAGGGATTGCATTACATGTATAGATTGCTTTGGGCAATACAGACATTTTCACAATATTTGTTCTTCCAATCCATGAGCATAGAATATATTTCCAGTTCTTTGTGTCATCTTGGATTTTTTCATCAGTCTTTTATTGTTTTTAGAGTACAGACCTTTTATCTCTTTGGTTAAGTTTATGGATGGATCCAGAGAATATAATGGTAAGTGAAATAAATGTAAATTGATGAAGACAGTAAAAAGACCAATGGTTATCGGGGATTAATGGATAAGGAAGGATGAATAGGTAGAGCACAGAGGCATTTTAGGGCAGTGAAACTATTCTGTAGTGATGCTATAGTGGTAGATATAGGGAATTATAGATTTGTCAAAACCTACGGAATGTATAATATCAAGAGTAAACCTAAATGTAAACTGTGGGCTTTAGTGATAATGATGTTTAAGTGTACATCCATCAATTGTAACAAATGTACCACTCTGGTATGGAATGTTGATAGTTGAGGAGGCTGTGCATATATACAAGCAAGAGGCATATGGGAAACCTCTGTATATTTTGCTATGCACTTAAAATTATTCTTTAGTCTATTTAAAAAATAAAATATTTAACATTGTCATGGTATGAGGTTTCTGTTCCCCTAAATTAGACTGCTTATGTTGGAAAAGAAGAAATGTCTCCAATCAATAACCTAAACTTTAACCTTAAGAAAGTAGTAAAAGAAGAGCAAATTGAATTCAAAACAAAGAGAAGAAAAGAAATAATAAAAAATAAGACTGTAAATCAAAGAAATTGGAGACAGAAAACAATACAGAAAATCAATAAAAACCCCAAATTGGCACTTCTTGAAAAGATGAATTGAACTAATAAACCACCATCTGTACCAATCAAGAAAAAAGAGAGAAGGCTGCCAACCTGTGGAATTAGCCCAAGTGTCCATTGATAGATGAATGGATAATGAAGAAATAATGAAGAATACACATATATAAAATAGAATATTATTCAGTCATAAAAAAGAATGAAATTGTGTCATTTGAAACAACTTGGAGAAAGCTAGAGAGTAAAATCCTAAGCAAAATAAGTCAGAGAAAGATAAATACCATATGATGTCAAATATATATAGAATTTAAGTAACACAAAAAAAATGAGCAAATGAAAAAAGAGACAGAGTCAAACCAAGAAATGGATTCTTAACTATAGAGAACAAACTGATGGTTACCAGAGAGGAGGTGGGTGGAGGGGATGGGTGAAATAGGTGATGGAGATTAAGAAGTACACTTGTCATGACGAGCATTGGGTGATGTGTGCAAATGTTGAATCACTATATCGTTCACCTGAAACTAATATAACACTGTATGTTAACTATACTGGAATTTAAATAAAATAAAAATTATAATAATGAAAAGGAGAGAGAGAAGGCATAAATTACAGATACCCAGAAATGAAATAAAGCACATCACTACAAATCCCGCAGATATGAAAAGTATAATAAAGCATATTAAATATAAATTTTATGCCCATAAATCCAAAAACTTAGATAAAATGTGTGAATTTCTTGAAAGAAACAAACAACAAAAGCTTTACTCAAGAATAAATAGTTATTCAATAGAATATTATTCAGCCATAAAAAAATGAACTACTATAACATACAACATGCATGAACCTTGAAAACATGCTAAGTGAAAAAAGCCAGACACAAAAGACCACATATTGTATGATTCCATTTATATAAGTTGTCCATAATAGGCAAATCCATAAAGACAGAACCCAGATTAGTAGTTTCCAGGGTATCAGGGGAAAGGGAAATAAGGAGGGACTATTAATGGCTACTGGGGTTTTGGAGGGGTGATAAAAATATTTGGGAATTATATGGTGGTGATGGTGATACAATATCATAAATATACTAAATTCTACCTTTAAAATATATTTTTAAATTTATGTATTTGACAGAGAGAAACACAGTGAGAGAGGTAACACAAGCAGGAGGAGTGAGAGAAGGAGAAGCAGGCTTCCCGCTGAGGAAAAAGCCAGATGCAGGGCTCGATCCCAGAACCCTGGGATCATGACCTGAGCTGAAGGCAGACGCTTAACGACTGAACCACCCAGGTGCCCCTAAATTCTACACTTTAAATGATGAATTTTATAGTACATGAATTATATCTCAATAAAAAATAATAGATAGCATGACTATCCCAGTAAAGTAATTGAATTCATAGTATAAAACTTCCAACAAAGAAAATTCAGGCCCAGATAGTTTGACAGGTAAATTCTAACAAATACAGAATTAAGAAATATTACCATGAAGATGCAGCTTGGGAAAGACACAGATCATAGCCACTGTGGTGGGGAGGGAGCTCTGGTCCAGAGAAAGGTGAGAAACAGACTAGCACACAAAGAAGTGCACAGGGAAAATTAATCCCCATTGCGATTGGATTGCAAAATGAGAGAGACTGAATTTCATAAGTTCTTGCAACCAACCAGGTGTAAAGCCTGGAGTTTTAAAGGTCAACATGCTTGGCTATGAGAGAGCCAGGACATTATTGGGGCTGCTCTTGGAGAGAAGGCAGGAAAGCAATGTCCATGGACATACAGCATAGAAAAATGATCTGAAGAGTGCCTGTGGCACATAGTGAGGAGGTTATTCACTCATCTCAGAGTGCATCCCAGATAAAAGACAGTCACAGAGAGACAGCTGTGGGAATAAAGGAATTAGGTGGTGCCATTTCCCTTGCCTTCCCCTCAGCATAAACAAAGGGCCATTTGAGGGAACCAGCAGAGCACCAACACTCACTACCTAACTTGCTTACACCAAGACCCCACCCCTGCACTCCTGTGGAATTTCCCTTCACAGTTAGGTTTACCTCAGTCCCAGCTCAGCAGGCCCCTTTCCCCAGAAGACCATCCCAAACCCCTGCTCACACCACATCACCCAACATGGGAGTTTTCAGAGACTCAATTCCAGTGGCAATGGCAACTGGTCTCATCTCACAAACAGACCAGAGCACACCTAGATAAAATGTGCCAAATTCAGGCTAGGGACTAAACACTGCCCACAACAGGCAAGGAGAGCCTCTGAAGACAACTGGCCTGAAGGATAAAGAGGCTAGAACAAAACAACAGAGCATACTCATCACACATTGGAGACATTACTGGAAGCGCCAGGCCCTGTGGAATAGAGGACACTACATGGTAGGGCACTACAAGACCTCTTCTACATAAGGCTATTACCCTAGAACAGGAGATGTAGCTGACTTCCCTAACATGTGGAAACGGGAAAAGAGACTTAGACAACATGAGAAACAGAGAAATTTATCCCAAATAAAAGAACAGGACAAGGCCATAGTCAGAGATCTACACAAAACAGCTAAAAGTAACATGCCTGATAGAATATTTAGGGGACTAATCATAAGGATACTCAATAGACTAGAGAAAAGAGTGGAAAGTATGAATGAGACCCCTAACAGAGATATAAGGAATAACATAGAGATAAAGGGCCCAATAAGTGAAATAAGAAACACACTTGATGGCATGAACAGCAGGCTGGAAGAAACAGTGGAATAAATAAATGACCAAAAACACACAGTAATAGAAAGTAATCAAGCTGAATAAAAGAGAGAAAAAGGAATTATGCAAAATGAGAATAGAAATAAGGAACTCAGTGACTCTATCAAATGTAATAACATTCATATTACAGGAGTCCCAGAAGAAAAAGAAAGAAGAGAGGGTCACAAAATTTATTTGAAAATATAAGAAGTGAAAAATTCCCTAATCTTGGGAAGGAAACAGATATCTAGATCAATGAGGCACAGAGAACTCCCAACAAAATCAACAAAAGCATATCCACATCAAGACATATTGTAATTAAATTGGCAAAATACAGTGACAAAGAAAAAAATTAAAAGAAGCAAGACAAATGAAGGTAGTACCATCAAGGGAAAACCCATAAAAGCTAACAGAGCATTTTTCAGCCAAAACATTCCAAGCCAGAAGGGAGGGCATGATATATTGAATGTGCTGACCTGGAAAAATATGAAGCAAAGAATACTGTATCCAGCAAGGCTATCATTCAGAATAGAAGGAGAGATAAAGAGTTCCACAGACAAACAAAACCTAAAGGAGTTTATAACCACTAACTCAGCCCTACAAGTAATGTTAAAGGGGAATCTTTGAGTGGAAAAGAGGGACAAAAAGTCACAGTAAAAAAGTAGGAAACAAAAGCAATAAAAATAAATATTTCTGTAAAAAATAAGTGAAGGAAATCAAAAAATAAAAGGATGTGAAACATGACAACATATATATCTTAAATGTGGGGAGGAGAGGAGTAAAGAATAGATTGAAACTTAAACAACCATGAACTTAATATAGACTGCTATATGCAGAAGATGTTACATACAAACATAATGGTAACCATATATCAAAAATGACTAGTAAGTATGCAAACACTAAAGAGAAAGAAATACAAATGTATCACTAAAGAAAATCAGGAAACCATGAAAGATAGAAGGAAAATAAAGGATCAGAAGAAATCACCACAAACAACCACAAAATGAACAATGAAATGACAACAAATGCATATCTATCATTAATTACTTAGAATGAAAATGGACTAAATGCTCCAATCAAAAGATATAGGGTGACAGAATGGATAAAAAACAAGGCCCATCTATACACTGCCTATAAGAGACACATTTTAGACCTAAAGACACCTGCAGATTGAAAGAGGGGTGATGGAGAAACATATATCATGCAAATGGCTGTCAAAAGAAAGAGTAGCAATACTTATATTGGACAAAATAGACTTTAAAATAAAGACTGTAACAACAGACAAAGAATAACACTCTATAATAATAAAGGGTACAACCCAACAAGAAGATATAATAGTTGTAAATATTTGTGCACACAACATGGGAACACCCAAATACATAAAACAGTTTATAACAAACATAAAGTAACTTATCAATAATACAATAATAGTAGGGGACAGTCACACCACGCATCAATAGACAGATGACAATTTCCCTAATCTGGGGAAGAAAACAGATATCAAAATCCAAGAGGCACAGAGATCTCCCATCAAATTCAACAAAAGCTGGCCCACACCAAGACATATCATAGTCAAATTCACAAAATACACTGACAAGGAAAGAATCCTGGAAGTGGCAAGGTAAAAAAAAGACCTTAACCTAGAAGGGAAGGCAAATCAGGTTCATAGCAGATCTGTCCACAGAAACATGGCAGGCCAGAAGAGAGTGGCATGATATATTAACATGCTGAATGGGAAAAATATGCAACCAAGAATACTTTATCCAGCAAGGCTGTCATTCTGAGTAGAAGAAGAGATAAAAGAGTTTCCCAGAAAAACAAAAGCTGAAAGAGTTTATGATCACTAAACCAGCCCTGCAAGAAATATTCAAGGGGACTATCTGAGTGGGAAAGAAAGACCAAAAGCAAAAAAGACTAAACAGGAAGAGAGAAAATCTCCAGAAACAATGACTTTACAGGTAATACAATGGCACTAAATTCATATCCATCAGTAATCGCTCTGAAAGTAAATGGACTAAGTGCTCCAGTCAAAAGATGTAGGGTATCAGAATGGATAAAAAACAAGACCCATCTATAGGTGCCTACAAGAAACTCATTTTAGATCTAAAGACACCTGCGGATTGAAACTGAGGGAATGGAGAAATATTTATCATGCTAATGGACATTAAAGAAAGCTGGAGTAGCCAAACTTATATCAGACAAACTAGATTTTAAACCAAAGACTACAACAAGAGATGAAGAAGGACACTATGTCATAATAAAGGGGTTTATCCAAAAGAAGATTTAATAATTGTACATATTTATGCCCCTAACTTAGGAGCACCCAAATATATAAATCAAATAATAACTAACATAAAGAAACTCACTGAAAACAATACAATAATATGATGGGACTTTAACACCCCACTTACAGCAATGGGCAGAATATCTAAGCAGGAAATCAACAAGGAAACAATGGCTTTGAATGACACATTGGACCAGATGGACTTAACAGATATATTTAGAACATTTTAACCTAAAGCAGCAGAATACACATTCTTTAGGAGTGCACATGGAATATTCTCCAGAATAGATCACAACCTGGGTCACAGATGAGCTGTCAATAAGTACGGAAGTATTGAGATCATATCATGCATCTTTTCATACCACAATACTATGAAGCTTGAAGTCAGCCACACGAAAAAAAATTGGAAAGACCACAAATACATGGAGGTTAAAGAACATCCTACTAATGAATAAATGAGTTAACCCGGAAATTAAAGAAGAAATAAAGAAATACACGGAAGCAAATGAAAATGAAAACACGACAGTGCAAAACCTTTCAGATGCGGTAAAGGTAGTCCAAGAGGGAAGTATATTGCAATACCAGCCTACATCAAGAAACAAGAAAAGACTCAAAATACAACTGAACCTTACACCTAGAGGAGTTAGAAAAAATAAAAACAAATAAAGCCTAAAGCCAGAACAAGAATGGAAATAATAAAGATTAGAGCAGAAATAAATGATAAACAAACAAACAAACAAACAAAAAAAACCCAGAAGAACATATCGATGGAACTAAGAGCTGGTACTTTGAAAGAATAAATAAAATTGATAAAACCTTAGCCTATGAAAAAGAAAAAAGAAAGGACCCAAGTAAATAAAATCATGAGTGAAAGAGGAGAGACCACAACCAACACCACAGAAATACAATCATAAGAGAATATCATGAAAAAATTATATGCCAACAAACTGGGCAATCTGGAAGAAAAAAAGGGAATTATTAGGACCTTATCATGATAAAATGCTCCTACACAGTGGGGCACCCGGGTAAGTCAGTCAGCTGGGCATCTGACTCTTGATTTCGTCTCAGGTCATGATCTCAGTGTCCTGAGATTGAACCCCACATTGGGCTCCACACTGTGCAGGGAGCCTGATTGGGATTCTCTCTCACTCTCCCTCTGCCCCTCCCTTAGCCCTCTCTCTGTCTCTCTGTCTGTCACTCTCTTTCTCTGTCTCAAAAAAAAAAAAAAAAAAGGATTCTTCACAGTGAAGGAAAAATTCAACAGAACTAAAAGGCAACCTATGGACTGGGAGAAGATATTTGCAAATGACAGCAGATAAAGGGTTACTATCCAAAATCTATAAAGAATTCATGAAACTCAACACCCTAAAAAGAAACAATCCAGTTAAGAAATGGGCAGAAAACAGTAACAGACATTGTTCCAAAGAAGATATCCACATGGCTAACAGACACATGAAAAGATACTCAACATCACTCATCATCAGAGAAATACAAATCTAAACCAACATGAGCTACCACCTCACACCTGTCAGAATGGCTAAAATTAACAACACAGGAAACAACAGATATTGGCGAGGATGTGGAGATAAGGGAACCTTCTTGCACTATTGGTGGGAATGCAAACTTGTGCAGATACCGATGAAAACAGTATGGAGGTTCCTCAAAAAGTTAAAAATAGAACTACCATAGGACCCCACAATTACTCTACTAGGTATTTACCCAAAGGATACAAAAATACAGATTTGAAAGCAGACAAGCACTCTGATGTTTTAGCAGCATTATCTACAATAGCCAAAATATGAAAACAGCCCAAATCTCCATTGAGTGATTACTGGATAAAGAAGATGTGGTATATATATACAATAGAATATTAGCCAGCCAAAAAATAAATCTTTCCATTTGCAGTGATGTGGATGGAGTTAGAGTGTATGCTAAACAAAATAAGTCAGTCAGAGAAAGACAAATACCATATGATTTCTGTCGTATGTGGAACCTAAGAAAATAAACATATGAATGTATGGGAAGGGGAAAAAAGAGAGAGGGGGAAGCACACCATAAAAGACTTAATGATAGAGAACAATCTGAGGGTTGATGAAGGGAGGTGGGGAGGATGGGATAAATGGGTGATGAGAATAAAGAAGGACACTTGTTATGATGAGCAGTGGATGTTATATGTAAGTGATGAATCACTAAATTCTATTCTGAAACCAATAGTACACTATATGTTAACTAACTTGAATTTAAATAAAAACTTGAAAAAAAAGAAAAAAAGAACAATAGAACAGATCAATGTAACCAGAAGCTCACTCGTTGAAAAATTCTGTAAAACTGATAAACCTTTAGCCAGACTTACCCAGACACATCAAGAAATTACTCAGAGCCATCAAAAGGAATGAAATGTTGCCATTTGCAATGACGTGGATAGAACTAGAGTGTATTATGCTAAGCAAAATAAGTGAGTCAGAGAAAGACAAATACCATATGATTTTACTCATATGTGGAATTTAAGAAACAAAACAGATAAATAGGGGAAAGGAAGGAAAAATAAGATAAAAGCAGAGAGAGAGGCAAACCATGAGACTCTTAACTATAGGGAACAAACTGAGGGTTGCTGGAAGGGAAGTCATTGGGTGAAGGGCATTAAGAAGGGCACTTGATGAAATGAGCACTGGGTGTTATATGCAACTAATGAATCACTAAACTCTACCCTGAAACTAATAATACAGTCTATGTTAACTAACTTGAAGTTAAATCTTAAAAATGAGAATAAAGAAGAAAGACAAAATCCTCAAATAAAATCACAGTTGAGAGAAGAGAGATAATAACCAACACTACAGAAATGCAGACAATTATAAGAATATTATGAAGAAGTATATGGCAATGAATTAGATAATCTAGAAGAAATGGATAAATTCCTAGAAACATATGAAATAGCAAAATGGAAACAGGAAGAAATGGAAAATTTGAACAGATTGATAACTAGCAAAGACAATGAATCAGTATTCAGGGTGCCTGGGTAGCTCAGTTAGTTAAGCACCTGACTCTATTTCAGCTCAGGTCATGATCTCAGATTTGTAGGATTGAGCCCACATTGGGCTCCAAGCTCAGTACAGAGTCTGCTAGAAATTCTCTTCCTCTCCCTTTCCCACTGCCCCTCTTCCCCTCTCTCTCTTTCTCTCTCTCAAATAAATAAATAAATAAATATTAAGGGAAAAAGAGAAAAAAAAAAAAAAGAAAACAGATCAGTAATCAAAAAATTTCCAACAAGCTAAAGTCTAGGACCAGATGGCTTCAAACACAAATACTACCAAAAATTTAAAGAAAATTTAATGCCCATTCTCAAAGTATTCCAAAAAGTAGAAAAGGAAGGAAAACTTCCAAATTCATTCAATGAAGGCAGCATTACCCTGATATCAAAAGCAGATAAAGACACTATAAAAAAGAGAACTACAGACCAATATCCCTGATGAATATGGATGCAAAAATCCTCAACAAAATACTTGCAAAGAGATTCCAACAAAAAATTAAAGAAATTATTCACCATGATCAACTGGGATTTATTTCTGCATTGCAAGGACAGTTCAGTATTTGCAAATCAAACAACATGATTTATCACATCCATAAGAGAAAGGATAAGAACAATATGATTATTTCAATGTGATGCAGAAAAGGCATATGATGAAATATAACACCCATTCATGATAAAAACCCTCAACATAATATGTTTAAAGGGAATGTACCTCAACATAATGAAAGCCATATATGAAAAACCCACAGCAATAATCATCCTCAACGCGGAAAAACTCAGAGTTTTTCCTCTAAGGTCAGGAACAAGACAAGGATATCCACCCTGCCCAATTCGTTTCAACATAGTATTGGCAGTCTTAACCATAGCAATCAGGCAAGAAAGAAAATAAAAACACTCAAATTGGTAAGGAAGAAGTAAAACTGTTACTCTTTGCAGATGGTAGGTTACTATATTAGAAACCTGTAAAGACTCCACCAAAAAACTACTAGAACTGATAAATTAATTCAATAAAGTCACAGGATATAAAATTAGTATACAGAAATCTTGTTGCTGGCTTTAGCCAGATTTACCCAGACACATCAAGAAATTACTCAGAGCCATCAAAAGGAATGAAATGTTGCCATTTGCAATGACGTGGATAGAACTAGAGTGTATTATGCTAAGCAAAATAAGTGAGTCAGAGAAAGACAAATACCATATGATTTTACTCAGAAATCTGTTGCATTTCTATACACTAATAATGAAGGAGCAGAAATTAAGAAAACAATCCCGTTTACAACTGCACCAAAAATAATAAGATTCCTAGGAATAAACCTAACCAAAGAGCTAAAAGATCTGTATGCTGAAAACTATAAAACACTAATGAAAGAAATTGAAGACAACACAAGAAAATGGAAAGATATTCCATGCTCATGGATTAGAACAAACATCATTAAAATGTCTATACTACCCAAAGCATTCTACACATTTAAAGCAATTCCTGTCATAACACCAACAGTATATCACAGAACTAGAAGAAACAATCCTAAAATTTGTATATAACCACATAAGACCCTGAATAGCCATAGCACTCTCGAGCAAGAAAGGCAAAGCTGGAGGCATCACAATTCCAGACTTCAAGTTATATTACAAAACTGTAGTAATCAAAACAGTATGGCAGTGGCACAAAAATAGGTACATAGATCAATGGAACAGAATAGAAAACCCAGATATATACCCACAACTATATGATCAATTAGTCTTTGACAAAGCAGGAAAGAATATCCAATGGAAAAAAAGACAATCTTCAACAAATGGTGTTGGGAAAAGTGGACAGCAACACGTAAGAGAAAAAAACTACAACTTTCTTCCACCATACACAAAAATAAACTCAAAATGGATTAAAGACCTAAATGTGAGACCTGAAACCATAAAAACCCTGAAAAGAACACAGCCAGTAACGTCTTTGACATTGGACATAGCAACTTCTTTCTAAATATATCTCCTAAAATAAGGGAAACTAAAGTAAAAATAAACTATTGGGACTACATCAAAGTAAAAAGCTTATGCACAGCAAAGGAAACAATCAACAAAACTAAAAGGCAACCTATGGAATGGGAGAAGATATTTCCTTATGATATATCTGATTAAGGACTAGTATACAAAATATATGAAGTTATAAAACTTAACAGCCAAAACACAGATAATCCAATTAAAAATGGGCAGAAGAAATGCTCCAAAGAAGGCATACAATAGTCCACAGACATATGAAAAGATGTTCATCATCACTTACCATTGGGAAATTCAATTCAAAACTACAATGTGATGTAACCTCATACCTGTCAGAATGGTTAAAATTAACAACAAAAAAACAAAGGTGTTGGGGATGATGTCGCAAGATAGGAACACCCATACCCCATTGGTAGGAGTGCAAACCGATGCAGCTACTGTGGAAAACAGTATAGAGGTTCCTCTAATATTTAAAAATGGACTACAGTATGATACAGTAATCACACTATCAAGTATTTAACCAAAAACTACAAAAACACTAATTTAGAAGTATATATGTACTCCTATGTTTATAGCAGCATTATTTACAATAACCAAAGTATGGAAGCAGCCAAAGTCTTCACTGATTAATGAATGGATAAATAAATGGCAAGATTTCATTATTATTTATAGCTGAATAATATTCCATTGTGTGTATATATAATAATAAATAATAATGAAATCTTGCTATTTTCAATGACTTGGATAGAAGTAGAGAGTATAATGTTCAGTAAAATAAGTCAGAAGAAGACAAATATCATATGATTTCATTTATATGTGGAATTTAAGAAGCAAAACAAAGGAGCAAAGGGAAAAAAAGAGGAAGAGACAAATCAAGAAACAGACTCTTGACAGAGAACAAGCTGATGGCTACCAGAGGGTAGGTGGTGGGTTAAATAGATGATGGGGATTAAGGAGTGCACTTGCGGGGGCACTGGCTGTTGTATGGAAGTGTTGAATCACTGTATTGTACACCTGGTACTAATATAATATTGTATGTTAACAAACAGGAATTAAAATAAAAACTAAAAAAAAAAAGAAAGAATACTGATTCTACATAAGTTCTTCCAGAAAATAAAAGGTAACACTTTTTAAGTTATGCATAATTTCAATGTTAACTAATTTCTAAGACAAAGAAATTACAAGACAAATACAGGCCAATATACTTCAAGAACTTAGATGCAAATATCTTTAGCAATATATAAGCATAGTCCATGAATAGATAAAAAAGAAAGTTGAAAGAAAGAAAGAAAGAAAAAGAAAGAAAGAAGAAAGAAAGAAAAAGAAAGAAAGAAAGAAAGAAAGAAAAAGAAAGGAAGAAATTATTTACAACATGAGAGATTTGTCATGAGAATGAAAGGTTAGCCCAACATTAGAAAAATAATCAATGCAATTCACCATGTCAAGAGACTAAAGAAGAAAAAAACAACATATAATTCCTTCAATAGACATGGAAAAAGCATTTGACAAAACCTAACATCCATTCATGATAAAAACTCTCGGCAAATTAAGAACAGAAACTTTCTGTACCTGAATAAGGACATCTACAAAAAACCTACAGCTAACATTATACTTACTAATATAATATTGAATGATTTTCCCGTAAGTTCAGGGACAAGAAAGGCAAGAGGACCCATTCTCACCACTGCTATTTGCATTGCACTGGAGGTTTTAGCCAGTGCAATGTGAGATGAAAAGGATTTTAAAACATACAGATTGGATAGGAAAAAATAAAACTCTCTATTTGTAGAAAAATGAGTGTCGGGGCACCTGGGTGGCTCAGTCGTTAAGAGTCTGCCTTCGGCTCAGGTCATGATCCCAGGGTTCTGGGATTGAGCCCCGCATCAGGCTCCCTGCTCCGCGGGAAGCCTGCTTCTCCCTCTCTCACTCCCCCTGCTTGTGTTCCCTCTCTCGCTGTGTCTCTCTCTGTCAAATAAACAAAATCTTAAAAAAAAAAAAAAAAAGAAAGAAAAATGAGTGTCTACACAGAATACTGGAATTAATATGTGAGTTCAGCAAGGTCACAGGCTATAAGATCAATATGAAAAAATATTTTTATGTCTATATATTAGCAATAAACAATTGGAAAGTAATATTACCTAAACTATACCATTTATAATAGCATAAAAGTAGGTGAAGTACTTAGATATAAGTCTAACAAAATATATGCAGGCTTTGTATGATGAAACTAGAAAACACTGATGAAGAAATCAAAGAAGACATATATAAATGGAGAGATGTACTGCATTCATTCACTCATATTCAAATACTCAATATTATTAAGATATTAATTCTCTTCAGTATCAATCTATAGATTCAATTTAATTCCAATGAAATTCCTAGTAAAATATTTGTAGCAATTGATAAGGTGATTCTACAATTGATACAACTGATAGAAAGGCAAAGGACCTCGAATAGCCAAAATAACTCTTAAAAACAAAGTTGAAGGATTTGTAGTATCAGACGTCAAGACACTATAAAGATACACCAATCAAAACAGTTTGTTATTAAAGAAAAACAGAGCAGATTATAGTTTCAGAAATATAGTCAACTGACTTTTTACAAAGTAAGAAAGGCAATTCAATAAATAAAGAATAGACTTTTCAACAATGTGTGGTATAAAAATTGTGTATCCATGTGGAAGAAAATGAACTTCAACCCATTCCTTGAAGCATACACAAAGAGTAAGTCAAAATGGATCATATATCAATGTAAAACCTAAAACCATAAAATTGTAGAAAAACATAAAAAAGAATAAAAATTTTGAGACCCTTTGCTAGGCAAAGATTTCTTAGATTTGATACTAAAACTACAATCTATAAAAAATGGACTTCATCAAAATTTAAAATGTCTGTTCTTGTAAAACACTTTAAGAGAATGAATAGACCAGCCACAGGGTGGGAGGAAATATTTGCAAATCTTGTATCTGACAATGGACTTGTATCTAGTATAAGGGATTCTTAAAATCGAATAATAAGAAAAACAATTTTTGAAAGTGCAAATGTTTTGAATGGATACCTCACCAAAGAAGATATACTGATAGGAAAAAAATCCCATGATAAAATGCTAAACACCATTAGTCAACAGGGAAACCCACATGAAAACCACAATAAGATGTAACTGAACTCTGTTATGGACTGAATGTTTTATCCTAAAATTTGTATTTTGAAACCCTAATACCCAATTTTATGGTATTAAAAGGTGCAACCTTTGGAAGGTAATCCCTTATGAATGGGATTAGTGCCCTTGTAAAAGATATTCTAGAGAGCTCTCTTGCCCTATTTCCACCATGTGAGGATATAATGAGAAGATAGTCATCTAAGAACAAGGAAGTGGGTCCTCAGACTATTATCTGCTAGCACCTTAGTCTTAGACTTCTCAGCCTCAGAAACTGTGAAAAGGTAAATGTTTGTTGTTTAAGCTATTCAGTATGGCATTTTGTTATATCAGTCCAAAAGGACTAATGGCTAAACAAACAAACAAGAAAAACCTGACAAAACCAATTGTTAAAGAGAATGTGCAGCCATTGGAATGCTCTTACACCGCTAATTGGAACACAAAATCTTCAGCCACTTTGAAAAACAGTTTGGCTGTTTCCTATAAAGTTAAACATACACTTACCAAATAACCTAGCACCCTAATCCTAGATCTTACCCAAGGAAATGAAAATACATGTTCACACAATACCAGTATGTGAATTATTATAGCAGCTTTAATCATAATCTCCAAAAACTGGAAACCACCAAAAGGCCCTTACAACTACAGAATGAATGAACAGACTTTGCTACATCCATTGAAAGGAATACTACTCAGCAATAAAAATGAAGGAACTACTGGTACTTGCAACAACATGAGTGAATTGCAAATACATTATTTCATGTGAATAAAGCCAGCTTCAAAAAAAACTTCATACTCTATTATTTCATTTGTGTGACATCTTGGAAACAGCAAACTGTAGGAGCAGAACACAAATCAGTGGTTGCCAGGGGCAGGAGATGAAGGGAAGAATTTTGTTCAAATAGCCAAAACTTTTGGAATGATGAAAATGTTCTATGGTTGTGGTTACATGACTGTATGTGTTTATCAAAACTTATAGAAGTGTACCCTCAAAATGGCATTTTATTATATAAAAAGTATTCTTCAAAAACCTGACTTATATAAAAGCCCATCATACAGGCCAAAAGAAAGGAAATACATATACATGGACATACAAAGTATGGACAATAATGGAGGGTAGGGGCACCTGGGTGGCTCAGTTGTTAAGGGTCTGCTTTTGGCACAGGTCATGATCCCAGCGTCCTGGGATCGAGCCCCGCATCGGGCTCCCTGCTCGGTGGGAAGCCTGCTTCTCCCTCTCCCACTCCCCCTGCTTGTGTTCCCTCTCTCGCTGTCTCTCTCTCTGTGTCAAATGAATAATAAATAAAACCTTAAAAAAAAATAATGGAGGGTAATGTCAAGAGGGTTGAGGATTGTATAGGGAAGTACAAGGAGTAAATTTTGCAAAAGGTCATTTTGAGGCTCAAGGAAGAATATTTAAAGGACAGGAAACTTTTGTGACTAAACCAACCTTGTTAATTTGGTTATGGGTGTGGGTGTTTATGTATTGATTATATAGGAACACCTGAAATCCTTTTAGCAATAGCCTGTTATGTCACCTGATTTTCCTTCCCACTGAAATACTGAATCACTGTCCTTTCAGAGTATCTGTGCAGCACAAGCAACATATTTCCTGTAATAGTGCAGAGCATCCTAAAATGTGAGGCCCAGAGGGATTGCTATGATATGCTAACTCTAGGGTCAGCCGCTCTACCTGAATAAATTTTGATAGCTACCCTCAGAAAGGAGCACATTCAAATTTAGATATTTAATTTTTTTAATTTAATTTTATTTTTAAAAAGATTTTATTTACTTATTTGAGAGAGAGAGAATGAGTTGGGGGAGAGGCAGAGGGAAAAGGAGACTCCCTGCAGAGCAGGAAGCCCAACTCAGGACTCGATCCCAGGCCCCAGGAATCATGACCTGAGCCAAAGGCATATGCTTAACTGACTGAGCCACCCAGGCACCCTTCAATTTTTACATTAAAGTAAAATTAACATACAATGTTATACTAGTTTTAGGTGTACAAAATATTGATTGAACAATTCTATACATTACTCAGTGGTCATCACCATAAGTGTAGTCACCAAACAACATTATACAATATCATTGACCATATTCCATATGCTGTACTTTTCATCTTTGTGAATTATTTATTTTATAACTGGAAGTTTATACCTCTCAATCCCTTTTATCTACTTCACCATTCTTCCACCCACCTCTTCTCTTGCAACCAGCAGTTTCTTCTCTATATTTTTAGATGTGTCTTTTAAATGCGCCACAGTAGAACTTAAATTACTTATTAAATGGCAGAAAAATTACTTATCTTTCTTAAATGTATTTTACTCACATTAGTTAACATATAAGAGGAAAAGAAATCATTATCTGAGTGCTCTTAGACTTATTTTTCTTTGGAATGTGTTTGACATGTGTATGGCTAAGAATGTATATTTGGGGAAGACAATATCTTTAAAATGTAACATTCATATTCTATATCACAAACAAATATGCTGTATATGTAGATTTACTAAATACTGACTTTGGAAATAGTTTCTTAAAGTAAAATGTAATGCTGCTTCTTACATACTACCTTTTGTAGTTTCTTATGACCATTTAGGCCTATGCTACAGATTATGATTATCACATTAGCACATTTCACATTATCACAAATTCAAGATGAAAGTATTTCAGATAAAGAAGCAACACTTCAAATTTATTTGAAGAAAAAGTTAGCCATAATACCTGTCTGCTTAGTAACTAATACCCTTCCATCAAGCTGGCTACATGCCATTACTAATTACTCCACTGCCTAATCTTAATTAAACCTCTTTTTTTGGAAGGCGAATTAACAGTTGAAGAGCTAGAATTATTTATTAATACATTGTTTATGCATATAATTTATTTACCCTGCCTATGCCCCAGAATGATTTGAGAAGCCACATTGTTTATACTTATTGGAGCAAAGAAATGGGAATTAAATAAATGACTCAAATTAACAGAAGTTAAATTATCCAAGATGCCATCCATCCTCATTTCTTGGAATACACCAAGTTTGTAATAACCAGCTGGTTGCCTCTACAATATACCATCTCCTTCGACCTTCCTTCCCTCCTTTTCCAATTCCCCCCTGCTTCTTTCTTCCCATTTCCTTCTTTCCCCATTCTATGCTCAGTTTCTCTCAGCTCCTTTGCACTCTCTCCACTCTCTTATTCCACCCTTGCTCCCTCAAAAACCCACTCTCTCTCCTTTGCACTCTCTCCTTACTACTTCATTTTCTTCTCGCCAGGCCCAGCCCCCTAACCCTTTATCACCTTCTCACTCACTCCTTGTATCTTCTCTGATCTCCCACTCTCCAGTTCCTCTCCTCTTTAGCCCTCATCTGATTTGGAGAACACTCATCTAGTGTCTTCCTAATACCACTTTGATTACTACATATTTGCTGCCACTATGTCCTATCTATCTGCCATCTAGTGTGTCTTTTTATTATCTGCAGCTAAACTTATTCCAAAGTGGCCATACCACTGGACATATCAAACTCCAGCTACTTGCCTCTCATAGCATATGACACATCATGCTTTGACAAAATTCCATTCAGACATAAACCATAGTTATTTATGCTCTGATTGCTATTCTCCTTAAGACTCTTGATTCCATTGAAGTGATTTGTGTATTATCCAGTTGCATATGGAAATCTTCTAAATCAGTTCTAATCATATTTTAGGTGATGATTTATGTTGCCTAGATAAGACAGCATTGTGAAACCTGAATATATTTCTCTTTTAGAATTGGGGGTAGCTAAGCTATAGAAAGGATAGAAATTATCAATAATTTATGTAAAAGGAAAAAGAACGTGGGCACAGAGGATTTTACAGGCACAGAAAATACTCTGTATGGTATTATAATGATGAATACCCATTATTATACATTTTTCCAAACATATAGAATATACATCACTGAGGGTAAATTCTAAGGTAAACTATGGACTTTGGACTTTGGGTAATTATGATGTGTCAATGTAGGCTCATCCTTGGTAAAAAAAAAAAAAAAAAAAGGACCATTCTGGTGATGTTGATAATGGGGAAGGCTATATGTATGTGTGGGGAGAAGAAGTGTGGCCATTTTCTATTAAAACCATTGACAATGTAGTGGCTGTCATAAAATCTTTACTATATCACTTGTCTCTACAATATTGAGCTTCAGTAACCTGAAAAAAGTAAAGTACATGTGATCAGCAAAAATTTTAATCCTGCCATTAGCAAATAAGCAGGGACCATCAGACTATTAGGCCTACATAATGGCCCACCCATAAAAACCATCTTCTATTCACAAAGGGCATGCTCAGTCTATTTACCTACCCACCATATGCTTTTCTTCCTAGCATGTTGAATCTCCTATTACAGAGAGATTTCAGGCACATGTTATTATGGTAACTTTATACAAATGACTAGATAGGTGAATGGAGTCTTTAGAATGTAATCTATTTAGTCCTTGCATCCATGTTAACTCCCCAAATAATGATACTTATCAATACTAATTGTCTTCCTCTGATATGGTTATCCATCTACTCAGGTCTGAATTACTGTTGCCCATTTATTTAATCTGCACTATAGAAATAGAATAATGTAATATTGATCTAAACCTGATTAGAACTAGCACTAAAACCTTTATCAGAAACACAAGGCTCTGCCTAGATAAGATCATCTCTATCTAGCATAAAAGCTAATACGTTTGCAATTTTAAAAGAAGATTACATTTATTTTTCTACTTGTACTTCTAAAAATAATCTGTATTTTGATTTACATGCCTAATTGATAAATTGGATTTAGATGTATTATATATGGTATGTCCCATTTACTTGAATATAGATCCTGATTTAGAAATATTTATTCTTCATGATAAATAATCCAATCTTGTTTTTAGAGATAAAAATCAAGCTTCCAGAAAATATTTAATCAATATGGCCTTATAACCATTATAGAAATGAACTATAAATCATCATAGACACATGTTCTAGTAGGTCTTATTTTCTCAGTCATTGGGAAGAAGAACTTGTTTATAGCTAAAATATTGTTTCCTGCTTTAGTCTGTACTAGAACTAAATGAATAAAATAAATAAGGATAATTTGTAGAAAGAAAAACATGAGTAAAATATCATAATATATAATTTGTTTTACATTGTCAGTACTTTTCCCTATTGAGCTTGATTTGTCAGTATCATGGTCAAATGCCATGCTACAAGAAGTCTGGCATAATCCCAAAGGACAGATTAGAGAATGACAACTCCCAGGTACTTAACTGTCTTCCAGCCCCTGTCAGAATCTCCAGAATGTCTTTTTCTAAAATAGACTTGGAGAGGAGTAGGGGGGACAGGAACTCCTAAACTAAAAAGGCATGGACACTTGTCCCCAAAATCTTGGAGTCTTTATTTTTTTTTAAACACTGGGAGTCTTTAAAGTCAGAAAAGCTCACTCTGTGCATAGTATGTCAAGAAAGGTCTTAACAACCCTGTTGCCAGAAATGTTTATCTATAATCTTCTGTCAGCAACTAGTCTATTTGGGATATTCCCCCATTGTAACATTTCATCCAGGATCAGTTGCCCTGCTGTAAAATGCTCAAAGATATCTTTGCCAAACCCTACCCTCCATCCTTTTACTGTTACTTCCTGCCCATTTTTCCAGATAAAATTTTATTGCCACAGAAGATTCCTTTACTATTTGGTCCCTCTGGGCCTAATCTCTGTCAGACATAATCTTTGTCTAACCTGCTACTTTTGAATATTTATTTATGTTATCCTCTTTCTTGACCCAACCTGGGACGAACTCCACAGGGAAGATCCTAACCCCCATCCTGGTGCAACCCTGTCTCACATAGTCATTCTGTGTAGAAATAGAAATTAGCTGCTAATGGCCTTGTTTTGGCCATACGGTTTATGAGATCTTTCCTTCACAATGTCCTAAGTATGCTTAAGAAAAGGAATCTTCAAGAGTTTCACTCTGATTCTGCTAAATTCTGCTCTGTTCACCTGAGACTTGCCAACATAATTGACACTCATTAGCTTTTATTGGGTGGTGCTGTGCTAGTCCAACAGTTGTAAATTTCATTAACTCTGTGTCACCACAGCACTGATCCAATGACATTTAAAATATTTAGTATTATGATATCTCACAGATTGTGGTCAAGCTCAAGTAAAAGAATACACACACAAAAGCTTTTAAAGAATAAACTATTACAGAAATACAAATAATTATTATGCAATTTAATTACTTTTCTGCTTCAATGGATCATTTTTCCAATTGATCTTCATAGCCATTTTGAATATCTGATATAGGAATTAAAGAATTAATAATGTGTATTATAATGTGAAACCTGCAATATTTTGTTTTTCTTGGTATAGGTGAATTAAAGAATTATTCTATAACACAGTAATAGTAGGGAACTGTAACAACACACTCACAGCAATAGACAGGTCATCTAACCAGAAGATCAACAAGGAAACCAGGACATTGAATGACACACTGGACCAGATGGACTTCACAGATATACTCAGAGCATTCCATCCTAAAGCAAAAGAATACACATTCTTCTTTTTTTTTTTTTAAGATTTTATTTATTTATTTGACAGAGACAGACACAGTGAGAGAGGGAACACAAGCAGTGGGAGTGAGAGAGGGAGAAGCAGGCTTCCTGCGGAGCATGGAGCCCGATGTGGGGCTCGATCCCAGGACCCTGGGATCATGACCTGAGCCGAAGGCAGACGCTTAACGACTGAGCCACCCAGGCGCCCAGAATACACATTCTTCTTGAGTGCACTTGGAACTTTCTCCAGAAGATCACATACTGGATCACAAATCAAGTCTCAACTGATACCAAAAGATTGAGATTATTCCCTGCATATTTTCAGACCACAGTGCTTTGAAACTGGAACTCAACCACAAGAAGAAATTTGGAAGGAACTCAAACACTTGGAGGTTAAAGAGCATGCTGCAAAAGAATGAATGGGTCAACCAGGAAATTAAAGAAGAACTTAAACAATTCATTGAAACTAATGAAAATGAAAACACATCGGTTCAAAACCTATGGGATACTGCAAGGCTGTCCTAAGAGGCAAGCACATAGCCATCCAAGCCTCTCTCAAAAAAGTAGAAAAATTCCAAATGCACAAGCTAACCTTAAACCTAAAGGGCCTGGAGAAATAACAGCAAATAAATCCTAAGCCAACCAGGAGAAGAGAAATAATAAAGATTAGAGCAGAAATCAATGAAATAGAAACTAGAAGAACAGTAGAATAGATCAATGAAATTAGAAGCTGGTTCTTTGAAAGAATAAGATCAATAAACCTCTGGCGAGACTTATCCAAAAGAAGTGAAAGGACCAAAATTAATAAAATTATGAATGAAAGGGGGAGAGATCACAACTAATACCAAGTAAATAGAGACAATTGTTAGACAATATTATCAACAACTATATGCCAACAACTTAGGCAATCTGGAAGAAATGGATGCAGTCCTGGAAACTTATAAACTACCAAAACTGAAACAGGAAGAAATAGAAAATCTAAACAGAGCAATAACCAGCAAGGAAATTGAAGCAGTAATCAAAACTCCCCAACACACAGGAGTCCAGGGCCAGATGGATTCCCAGGGGAATTCTACCAAACATTTAAAGAATAAATAACACCTATTCTACTGAAGCTGTTTCAAAATATAGAAATGGAAGGAAAACTTCCAAACTCGTTCTATGAGGCCAGCATTACCTTGATCCCAAAACCAGACAAGGACCCCATCAAAAAGGAGAATTACAGACCAATATCCCTGATGAACATGGATGCCAAAATACTCACCAAGATCCTAGCCAATAGGATCCAACAGTACATTAAAAGGATTATTCACCACGACCAGGCAGGATTTATTCCTGGGATACAAGGGTGGTCCAACATTCATAAATCAATCAATGTGAAAAAACACATTAATAAAAGATAAGAAACATATGATCCTCTCAATTGATGCAGAAAAACCATTTGACAAAATACAGCATTCTTTCTTGATTAAAACTCCTCACAGTGTAGGGATAGAGGGAACATAACTCAATATCATAAAAGCCATCTAAGAAAAGCGCACAGTGAATATCATTCTCAAGGGGAAAAACAGAGCTTTTCCCTTAAGGTCAGGAACACAACAGAGATGCCCACTCTCATCACTATTGTTCAACATAGTACTAGAAATCCTAGCCTCAGCAGTCAGACAACAAAAATAAATAAAAGGCATCCTCTTCACAGATGACATGTTACTTTATGTGGAAAACCCAAAATACTCTATCCCCAAATTGCTAAAACTCATACAGCACTTCAGCAATGTGGCAGGATACAAAATCAATGCACAGCAATCAGTTGCTTTTCTCTACACTAACAATGTGACTGAAGAAAGAGACATTAAGGAATCTATTCCATTTACAATAGCACCAGAAACCATAAGACACCTAGGAATAAACCTAACCAAAGAAGTAAAGGTCTGTACACTAGAAACTACAGATAACTTATGAATGAAATTGAAGAAGACATGGAAAAACATTCCATGCTCATGGATTGGAAGAATAAACATTATTAAAATGTCTATGCTGCCCAGAGCAGTCTACACATTCAAAGTAATCCCTATCAAAATACCATCAACATTTTTTCACAGAGCTAGAACAAACTTTTCTAAAATTTTTATGGAACCAGAAAAGACCCCGAATAGCCAAAGTACTGTTGAAAAAGAAAAGCAAAGTGAGGGGCACCACAGTGCCTGACTTCAAGCTATATTACAAAGTTGTGATCATCAAGACAGTATGGCATTGGCACAAAAACAGACACATACACCAATGGAACAGAATAGAGAACCCAGAAATGGACCCTCAACTCTATGGTCAACTAATTTTCGACAAAGTAGGAAAGAATATCCAATGGAAAAAGACCATCTCTTCAACAAATGGTGTCAGGAAAACTGGATAGCAACATGCAAAATAATGAAACTGGGCTACTTTTTTACACTGTCCATAAAACTAAATTCAAAATGGATTGAAGACCTAAATGTGAGACAGGGAACCATCAAAATCATAGAGAAGAATACAGGCAGTAAGTAACCTTTCTGACATTGGCCATAGCAACTTCTTACTAGATATGTCTCCAGAGGCAAGGAAAACAAAAGCAAAAATGAACTATCGGGACCTCATCAAGATAAAAAGCTTCTGCACAGCAAAGGAAACAACAAAACCAGAAGGCAGCCGACAGAATGGGGGAAGATATTTGCAAATGACATATCTGATAAAGGGCTAGTATCCAGAAACTATAAAGAACTCATCAAAATCCACACCCCAAAACTAAATAATCCAGTCAAGACATGGGTAGAAGACATGAACAGACATTTTTCCAAAGAAGACATACAAATCGCTATGAGATACATGAAAAAATGCTCAAAATCACTCATCATCAGGGAAATACAAATCAAAACCACAATGAGATACCACCACACACCCGTCAGAATGGCTAAAATTAATAGCTCAGGAATCAACCAATGTTGGCAAGGATGTGGAGAAAGGGGAACACTTTCGCATTGTTGGGAATGAAGACTGGTGCAGCCACTCTGGAAAACAGTATGGTGATTCCTCAAAAAGTTAAAAATAGAGCTACCTATGACCCAGCAATTGCACTACTGGATATTTACCTCAAAGATACTGATGTAGTGAACAGAAGGGGCACATACACCCCAGTGTTCATAGCAGCCATGTCCACAATAGACAAACTGTGGAAGGAGCCGAGATGCCCTTCAACAGATGAATGGATAAAGCAGATGTGGTTCATATATACAATGGAATATTACTCAACCATCAGAAAGGATGAATACCTACCACTTGCATCAACATGGATGGAACTGGAGGGGATTATGCTAAGTGAAATAAGTCAAGCAGAGAAAGACAATTATCATAGGGTTTCACTCATATGTGGAACATAAGCAATAGCACAGAGGACATTAGGGGAAGGAAAGGAAAACTGAAGGGGGGAATATCAGAAGAGGAGACGAACCATGAAAGACTATGGACTCCAGGAATCAAACTGAGGGTTTCAGAGGGGAGGGGTGTGGGGGGATGGATTA
Organism: Phoca vitulina; assembly: GCF_004348235.1. Taxonomy (NCBI): domain Eukaryota; kingdom Metazoa; phylum Chordata; class Mammalia; order Carnivora; family Phocidae; genus Phoca; species Phoca vitulina. The sequence goes on along the minus strand of NW_022589754.1, from coordinate 2,380,106 downwards.
GCTAGATGATGGGTATTAAGGAGGGATATGTTGTAATGAGCACTGGGTGTTATATGCAAATAAGGAATCATGGAACACTACATCAAAAACTAATAATGATTAATATTATGGTGAGTAATAAAACATGATGTCAGCATACATGAGATTGTTTTCTTAATTTTATTTCAGATTGTTCATTGTCAGTATGGAGAAATACACATTTTTGTACATTGATCTTGTATTCTGAAATTTTGCTTAATTCATTTGTTACTATTATAAGCTTTTGGTAGATTTATTATGCTTTTCTATACATAAGATTATGTACTCTATAAATAGAGATAAATATTTACTTTTTCTTTCAAAAAATAAAAGCACACTAATGTATATAAATAGTAGACTACAGGAAGCAGAAGATTGGATCAGGGAGTAGTAAAACAGGGTAATGGAGAGCAACGGAGCTGAACAGGAAAAACAAAAAAGAATAATAAAAAATGAGAATAGGTTAAGGAAACTCAGTGACTTCTCCCAGAAGGAGGAGAGAGAGAAAAACAAGTAGGAAATGTATGTGAGGAAAGAAATAATAGCTGAAATCTTCCCAAATTTGGGAAAGGAAATTGACACTCAGATCCAGGAGGCAACGAGAGACCCAAATAAAATCAACCCAAGGAGGTCCACAACAAGACACATAATAATGAAAGTGGCAAAAAGTAGTGATAAAGAACAATGTCTTTTCATGTCTTCTGCCCATTTTTTAATAGGATTATTCATTTTTGGAGTGTTGAGTTTTAGAATATCTTTACATATTTTAGATGTTAATCCTTTATGTGATATGTCATTTGCAAATATCTTCTCCCATCCCATAGGTTGCCTTTTAGTTTTGTTGATTGTTTCCTCTGCTGTGCAGAAGTTTTTTATTTTGATGAAGTCCCAATATTTTATTTTTGTTTTTGTTTCCCTTGCCTCGGGAGACCTATCAAAAAGAAGTTGCTATGACTTATGTCAAAGAGGCTACAGCCTGTGTTCTCCTCTAGGATTTTAATGGTTTCCTGTCTCACATTTAGGTCTTTCATCCATTTTTAATTTATTTTTTGTGTATGGTGTAAGAAAGTCATCCAGTTTCATTCTTTCACATGTCACTGTCCAGTTTTTCCAACTCCATTTGTTGAAGAGACTGTCTTTTTTCCATTGGATATTCTTTCCTGCTTTGTCGAAGATTAACTGACCATATAGTTGTGGGTTCATTTCTGGATTTTCTTTTCTGTTCCATAGATCTATGTGTCTATTTTTTGTGCCAGTACCATACTCTCTTGAATACTTCAGGTTTTTAATATGACTTGAAGTCCAGAATTATGATGCCTCCACCTTTACATTTCTTTCTCAATGTTGCTTTGGCTATTCATGGTCTTCTGTGGTTCCATACAGATTTTTGAATTTTTTGTTCTAGCTGTGTGAAAAATTCTAGTGGTATTTTGATAGGTATTGCATTAACTGTGTAGATAGCTTTGGGTAGTACAGATATTTTAACAATATTTGATCTCCTAATCCATTCCATGAGCATAGAATCTTTTTCCATTTCTTTGTGTCATGAATAGGCATTTTTCTATAGAAGATACACAGATAACCCACAGACACGTGAAAAGATGCTCAACATCACTCATCATCAGAGAAATGTAAATCAATGAGATATCACCTCACACCAGCAGAATGACTAAAATCAACAACACAAGAACAATAAGTATGGGTGAAGATGTGGAGAAAGAGGAACTCTCTTACACTGTTGGTGGGAATGTGAACTCAGGCAGCCACCATGGAAAACAGTATGGAGGTTCCTCAAAAAGCTAAAAATAGAAGTACCCTACAATCCAGCAATTGTACTACTAAATATTATACTAATTCAAAGGGATACATGCACCGCAATGGTTATAGCAACATTATCTAATATAATCAAATTATGGAAACAGCCCAAGTGCTCATCAAATGATGAATGGATGAAGAAGATGGATAAAAGATGAATGGATATATCCATATATATCCTATGGATAAAGATGTGGGATATGTGTGTGTATATATATATATATATATATATACATCCAATGGAGTATTTCTCAGCCATAAAAAAAGAATGAAATCCCGCCATGTACAACAACGTGGATGGAGCTAAAGATTATTATGCTAAGTGAAATATGTCAGTCAAAGAAAAACAAATACCATATGATTTTACTCATATGTGGAATTTAAGAAACAAAACAAATGATCATAGGGGAAAAAAAGAGAGAGGGAAACCAAGAAACAGACTCTTAACTATTGAGAACAAACTGATGGTTACCAGAGGGGAGGTGGGTGGAGGGATTTGTTAAATAGATGATGGGGCTTAAGGAGTGCACTTGTTATGATGAGCATGAAAGTGTTGTATGAAAATGTTGAATCACTTTCAACATTACACTATGAAATTAATATTACACTTTATGTTAACTAACTGGAATTTAAACAAAAACTTTAAGAAAAAGTAGTGATAGAGAATTTTGAAATCAGTGAGAGAAAAGGAAAAATAAAAAGCTACATACAAGGGAAACCCTATAAGATTATCAGCTGATTTTTCAGCAAAGAATGTGCAGGCCAGAATCGAGTGGTATGATATATTTAAAGTGCTGTAAAGACAAAACCTGCAACCAAAACCACTCTATCCAGCAGGGCTATCATTCAGAATACTAGAAGAAATAAAGAGTTTCCCAGGAAAACAAAAATTAAAGGAGTTCATCTCCACTAAATCAGCGTTACAAGAAATGTTAGAGGGAATTATTTAAAAGGAAGGAAAAGACCATAACTAGGAATAAGAAGATAGGAAACAAAAAATTTCACAAGAATATATAAACAAAATATAATTAGTAATCACTTATAAAACCAGTAAGGAGATTAAAGCACAAAGGCAGTAAAATCAATTATATTTATAAAAAATCAGTCAGAGATTTACAACATAAAAGTATGTAAAGTATTACATCATATACATAAAACATGGGGAGAGAAGTAAAAATTAAATGCTTTGAAAATTAACCAACAAACAAAATAATACAGACCACTATATGCATAGGATATATAACAATATAATATAATCTAACATAATATAATATATAATGGTGTATAATATATAATGGCAACCACAAATCAAAAACCTGTAACAGATATACAGAAAAAAAAAAAAAAAGGAGAAAGTAATCCAAGCATATCACTAAAGAAGGCCATCAAACCACAAGGGAAGAGAGAAAGAGAAAAAAGGGACAGAGAAAACTACAAAAGCAACAGTAAAACAAATAACAAAATGGCAATAAGTATGCATCTATCAGTTATTACTTTAAATGTAAATGGACTAAATACTCCAATAAAAAGACATATGGTAACTGACAAGATCAAAAAGCAAGACCCATCTACATGCTGCCTACAAAAAACTCATTTCAGACCTAAAGACATATGCAAATTGAAAGTGAAGTGATGGAAAAATATCATGCAAATGGAAATGAAAAGTGAGAGAGCAATACCTATATCAGGCCAAATAGACATTAAAACAAACACTGTAACAAGAGATAAGGAAGGAAACTATATAATCATAAAGAGAACAATCAACAAGAAAATATAACAACTGTAAATATTTATGCACCCAAAATGGATGCACCCAAATACATAAAGCAACTATTAACAGACATAAAGGAAGAAATTAACAGAAATATATTATTAGTAGGGGACTTTAACACCACACTTACATCAATGGATATATCATCCAGACAAAATCAATGAGTAAACAGTGTGCTTTGAATGACACATTAGACCAGATAAACCTAATAGATATATACAGAACACTCCATCCAAAAACAACAGAATACATATTTTCAAGCATACATGAGATTCTCCAGGGTAGGTCACATGTTAAGTCACAAAACAAGTCTCAACAAATTCAAGAAGATTCCAATCATACCATGTATCTTTTTCAATAACAATAATATGAAACCAGAAATCAGCCACAAGAAAAAAATCTGGTAAGAACACAAATACTTGGAGTATAACATGCTACTAAACAATGAATAAGTCAACCAAGAAATCAAAAAGGAAATAAAAAATACATAAAGACAAAGGAAAATGAAAATATAGTGGTTCAAATTCTTTGGAATGCAGCAAAAGCTGTTCTAAGAGGGAAGTTTACAGCACCAAATGCCACTCAAGAAACAAGAAAAATTTCCAATAACCTAAACGTACACATAAAGGAGCTAGAAAAAGAACAAAACCCAAATCCAATAGAAAAAAGAAAAAATAATAATGATTAAGGCAGAAATAAATGAAATAGAGGCTGAAAAAACAACAGAGGGGAGGGGAGCGGGGGGAATGGGTTAGCCTGGTGATGGGTATTAAGGAGGGCACGTGTTGTAATGAGCACTGGGTGTTAAACGCAAATAATGAATCATGGAACACTACATCAAAAACTAATAATGTACTGTATGGTGACTAACATAACATAATAAAAAAAATAAAAATTAAAAAAAAAACAATAGAGATCCATGAAAGCAGGGTCTGGTTTTTTGAAAATATCAACAAAATTGATAAAGTTTTAGCTGACTCATTACGAAAAAAAGAAAGGGGGGCAAGATGGCTGCAGAGTGGGGGATCTCGTTTCATCTGGTCCCTTGAATTTAGCTGGTATTTATCAAACCATTCTGAACACACACAAATTCAACCTGAGATGTAAGAAGATTTATCCGGATCTCTACAAGCAGAAAAACGACTACTTTTTGAAAGGTAGGAGGTGGGGAACCTTGAATCTTTGGGGGAAATACTGGAAGTTAAACAGAGGGGGGAGGGAGCCTCCATAAGCCAGCCACTGGAAAGCGATTAAAATATAGGAGCAAAAAATCGGGACCCTTACAAATCTGCTCCAGTGAGAGACATCCCTTTCTGAAAAGGGAACAGGGTATGAATAGGGCAGAATTCTAGGTGGATCATTGTGGTCTCAGGATTCCAGGAGACTCAGAAAGAATGGGGGAGCCTGAACCGATAAAATGCCCAAGCAGTGGAGTAGGGAGACTGGTTATGGTCATCGAGCCCAGAAGGGACTCTCAGCTACAGTCACCATAAACTGTGAGCCAGGGGACTTCTCTCTGCCTGAGCACCCTGAAAAGGACTAGAAGGTTTGGGCTGTTTAACATCCCAGGGAAGATACAAAATGGCTTGCGCCCATGACAGGGCAACAGCTCTCAGGGTGGTGTGGCCCATGGAAGGACACTGGGGAGACACCCAGCTGTGAACTGGGAGACGTGGAAGGGGTGCATACATGAGCCCACAGCCACTAGCAACTGCAAAATCATAAATCAGAGACGTTCAAGCGTCCCTGGAACTCCCCAGGAGAGGTACAGCTGGCGGGAACCACAGGATTTGGCAGTTTGGCGCACAAAGAGGCCGAGCCTATGACTGGGCAACAGCTTCAGGACGGTGTGACCTCCAAAAGGACACTGGGGCAGCACCCAGCATGCCCTGGGAGCTGCAGAAGAGGGTACATGTGTGAGCCCATGGCCACTAGCAATTAAAAGTCACAAAGTGCACAGGCACTTGAGGGTACCCAGAACTCCCCTGTGAGATTTGCAGGGGGCAGGAATAGTGTCAGTCTGCAGAGTTTGGTACACACAGAAGTGGAGACGGTTTGACTTGGAGTGTTCATTGAAGTAAGGGCACCGAGATCTTGCAGCTGTGGGCCAGAGATTCCAGCATGGCCCTATTTGCTCTGACCCTCTAAAGAGAAGCAGAAAGCCACCAGGAAACAAAACCCACACAGACAACCTGCTCATATTAAGCACATCCCTCTGATGAAGGGTGGGGCAACTCCACCTAGGCAAAGACGCCTGAGAAGCCGAGCAACAGGCCCCTCCCCCAGAAGACAAACTGGAAGAACAGGTGAATGATAAGCTTATTTCCCACAGGACTGTGAAACTCCAGTGCCAGGGGAAAATAATATAGGGAACTCCAGGTGTTCCCTCATGATTCATTTATACTTCAGGCTAAAATTTTACATTTGTTTTTGTTTCTTTTCTTTTTGTTTGTTTCTTTCTTGTTTTTTTTAACTGAACTGGAATTTAAGCATTTTATTATTTTCTTTTTTTAATTTTATTATGTTATGTTAATCACCATACATTACATCATTAGTTTTTGATGTAGTGTGTTTCTTTTTTTTTATCCTGTTGCCATTTGAAATAGATTCTTATTTCCCAAATTATGTTTTAAATCACTTTTTAACTTTTATTTTTTACACCTATATTTTATAGATTTATGCCCCATACAAGCCTGTTTTTCACTCTATTCAATTATATATATATATATTTATTTATTTATTTATTTCACTCTATTCAATTTATAACTTCCGATTTCTTTGCAATTTTGGAACATAGCATCTTCTAAAACACAGACCAAATATCAACAAGGAACAGGCAGATTACCCTGCTTTGTCCACCCTGAAAAATTATTATCTCTCTCCCCCCTCTTTTTTATTGCTTTGGATCATCTTGGCTTTGTTTTCATATCTGTGGTAGTTTTTGACCACTTTGGATTTTTTCTAGGGTGCATTTTGCTCGGGTCATGGTTGATATTTTAGACTCTGTTTATTCTCTCAACCATCCCTCAACAGAACGACTAGGAGAAGGAACTCTCAACAAAAAGAACCTGAGACAATGTCCTCTGCCATAGAACTAATGAATATGGATATAAGCAAGATGTCAGAGATAGAATTCAGGCTAGCAATCATAAAGTCAATAGCTAGGCTTGAGAAAAGCATTAGTGACAATATAGATTCTTTAAGGGCAGAAATGAGATCTAATAAGGCCAAACTTAAAAATGCTATGAATGAGATGCTGTCTAAACTTGATACTCTAACAGCCAGGGTAAATGAGACAGAAGAGAGAATCAGTGACCTAGAAGATAAGCTGATGGAAAGGAAGGAAATTGAGGAAAACAGAGATAGGCAGCTAGTAGCCCATGAAAATAGAGAGATTAATGATGCCATTAATTGAGCAAATCATAGCTGAGAACCTCCCTAATCTGGGGAAGGAAACAAGCATTCATGTCCAAGAGGCAGAGAGGTCCCCTCCCCAAATCAATAAAAATAGATCAACACCCTGACATATAATAATGAAGCTTGCAAATCTTACAGCCAAAGAATCTATCCTGAGAATAGCTAGGGAGGGAAGCTTCCTCTCTCAAAAGTTAGAAAAATTCCAAATGCACAAGCTAACCTTACACCTAAAGGAGCTGGAGAAAGAACAGCAAATAAAGCCTAAGCCAACCAGGAGGAGAGAAATAATAAAGATTAGGCAGAAATCAATGAACTAGAAACTAGAAGAACAGTAGAACAGATCAACAAAACTAGAAGCTGGTTCTTTGAAAGAATTAATAGTACCTCTGGAACAAATAATACATTATATGTTTAAAAAAAGAAGAAGATAGCAGGAGGGGAAGAATGAAGGGGGGGAAATCGGAGAGGGAGATGAACCATGAGAGACGAGGGACTCTGAAATACAAACTGAGGGTTCTAGAGGGGAGGGGGGTAGAGCCTGGTGGTGGGTATTAAAGAGGGCATGTTCTGGGCGCCTGGGTGGCTCAGTTGGTTAAGCGACTGCCTTCGGCTCAGGTCATGATCCTGGAGTCCCTGGATCGAGTCCCACATCGGGCTCCCTGCTCGGCAGGGAGTCTGCTTCTCCCTCTGACCCTCCCCCCTCTCATGTGCTTGCTCTCTCTCATTCTCTCTCTCTCAAATAAATAAATAAAAAATCTTAAAAAAAAATAAATAAATAAAGAGGGCATGTTCTGCATGGAGCACTGGGTGTTATAGGCAAACAATGAATCACGGAACACTACATCAAAAACTAATGATGTAATGTATGGTGATTCACATAACATAATAATAATAATAAAAAGAAAGAATTAATAAGATTGATAAACCTCTGGCCAGACTTATCCAAAAGAAAAGAGAAAGGACCCAAATTAATAAAATCATGAATGAAAAGGGAGAAATCACGGCTACTACCAAGGAAATAGAGACAATTATTAGAACTTAACAGCAGCTATATGCCAACAAACTAGGCAATCTGGAAGAAACGGATGTATTCCTGGATACATAAATTACCAAGACTGAAACAGGAAGAAATAAACAACCTAGAAGAAATGGATAAATCCCTAGAAACATATAACCTACCAACAGGAAAAAATAGAAAATTTGAATAGACTGATTACTAGCAATGAAATTGAATCAGTAATCAAAAAATTTCAAACAAACAAAAGTCCAGGACCAGATGGCTTTACAGGTTCTGTTGAACATTTGGGGAAAAGTTAACACCTATTCTTTTGAAACTATTCCAAAAATATAAGAGGAAAGGAAGATTCCAAATTCATTTTATAAGGCCAGTATTGCCCTGATACCAAAACCAGATAAAGACACTAAAACAAGTAAACAAACAAAAAACAACAGGCAATATCTCTGGTGAACATAGATGCAAAAATCCTCAACAAAATATTAGCAAACCAAATCCAACAATACATTAAAAAAATCATTCACCACAATCAAGTGGGATTTATTCCCAGGATGAAAGGTGGTTCAATATTTGCAAATCAATCAATGTGATGCATCACATCAACAAAAGATAAAACCTATATAATTTCAACAGTTGCAGAAAAAGCATTTGACAAAGTACAACAACAATTCATGATAAAAACCTTCAACAAAGTAAGTTTAAAGAGAACATAACTCAACACAATAAAGGCCATATATGAAAAACCCACAGCTAAAATCATACTCAATGGTAAAAAAATGAAAGCATATCCTCTAAGATTAGGAACAAGACAAGGATGTCCACTTTCACAATTTTTTCCAACATAGAAAGTTTTAGCCACAGCAAACAGACAACAAAACAAAATTAAAGGCATCCAAATTGGTAAGGAAGAAGTAAAATTTTCACTATTTGCAGATGACATGAAACTCTCTGTATAAAGCTGAAAGACTCCACCAAAAAACTACTGGAACTGATAAGTGAATTATTAAATTCACAGGCCACAAAATCAATATACAAAAATCTGTTACATTTCTATACACTAGTAATGAAGTAGCAATAAGAGAAATTAAGAAAACAATTCTATTTACCATTGCACCAAAAGTAATAAAATACCTATGAATAAACTTAACCAAGAAGGTAAAACACCTCTACAGTGAAATCTTTAAACCACTAATGAAAGAGATTGAAGATGACACAAACAAATGGAAAGATATTCCATGCTTATGATTGGTAGAAAAATATTATTAAAATGTCCATACTACTCAAAGCAATCTACAAATTTAAGCAATTTCTATCAAAATACCAACAGCATTTTTCATAGAACTAGAAAAAATAATCCTAAAATTTGTATTGAACCGCAAAAGACCCTGAAGAACCAAAGCAATTTTGAAAAAGGAAAAAACTGGAGGTATCACAATCCCAGATTTCAAGATATATTACAAAGCTGTACTAATCAAAACAATATGTTATTGGGGCGCCTGGGTGGCTCAGTCGTTAAGCGTCTGCCTTCGGCTCAGGTCATGATCCCAGGATCCTGGGATTGAGCCCTGCATCGGGCTCCCTGCTCGGCGGGAAGCCTGCTTCTCCCTCTCCCTCTCCCACTCCCCCTGCTTGTGTTCCTGCACTCACTCTCTCTCTCTGTCAAATAAATAAATAAAATCTTTAAAAAAAAAAACAACAATATGTTATTGACACAAAAGTAAATGCATAAATCAATAACAGAATAGAAAACCCAGAAATAAGCCCACAATTATACAATCAATTAATCTATGACAAAGGAGGCAAGAAAAAAGCAGCCTCTTCAACAAATGGTCCTGGGAAAAAATGGACAGCTACATGTAATAGAATAAAATTGGACCACATTTTTATACCATACACAAAACATAAACTGAAAGTAGCTTCAAACCTAAATGTCAGATCGGAAACCATAACATTCCTAGAAGAAAACATAAGCATCAATCTCTTTGACATTAACCATAGAAAGACTTTTCTAGAGATGTCTTCTTTGGCAAAGGAAACAAAAGTAAATTTAAACCATTAGAACTACACCAAAATAAAAAGATTTTGCACACTGAAGGTATCCATCCACAAAACAAAAAGACAATCTACTGAATGGGAGAAGGTATTTGAAAATAAGGGGTTAATATCCAAAATATATAAACGTTCAAGTAACATCTTCTTTCATTAAGATACAAGTATTTGTAAGGTATGTTTAGAAGCTTATGGTTACAGTACTCTGCTTAACTCCTTAAACTTACACTGTGTATAAACCTTCTTACAAGCAACATCTTTTCATTATAAGTATACACAAACTGGTATGTAGACATAAATGAAAATAGCCCTATGTTTAACTCATTGAAAATACGTGGTGTATAATCTTTATTTTAAGTATCATGTTCTTTCACTAAGATATATTTGTGAAAGTATATGTGGAAAAATAAGTGACTAGCTGTATGCTTAACTCATTGACCCTACACTGTTTATAACCATCCTTTAAGTAACATTTCTTTTCATTAAGGTATTCATGTTTGTGAAGGTATGTATAGAAGCACATGGGAATAGCCCTGTAGTTAGCTCATTGAAACTGTACTGTGTATAAACCATCTTTTATGTAATACTTTCTTTCATTAAGATACAAGTGTTGATACAACTCTGTGTAAAACAAATGGAAATAGCTGTATGCTTAACTCACTGCACATACACTGTGTTTTAACCCTCTTAAAAGAAACATCTTCTTTCCTTAGGATACAAGTGTTTGGAAACTTATGTGTACCAGCCTATGGTGAAATCTGCATTCTTAACTCATTGAAACTAGAGGATGTATGAACTGTTTTCCACGTATCATGTTCTTTCATTAAGATGAAAGTGTTTAGAAATATGTGGGTACAGGTACATGGGAATAGCCAAATGCTTAATTCATTGAAACTACACTGTGTATAAATCTTCTTTCAAGGAATATCTTTTATCAAGTCATAAATGTTTGCAAACATGTGTAGTAGCAAATGGGAATTTCTTTCATTAAGATATAAATGTTTGTAAAGTTATGTTTAGAAGCATATGGGAAAAGCCATATGCTTAAATATTTGAAACTACACTATATATAATGCATCCCTCAACAGACATCAGCTTTCATTAAAAATGTTCAGAAACCTGGAAAAAAATATATATATATAAACAACTCGATGCCAAAATACCCCCAAATAATACAATTTAAAAATGGATAGAAGACATGAATAGACATTTTTCCAAAGAAGACATACAGATGGCTAACAGACACATAAAAAGATGCTTCACATCACTCATCATCAAGGAAATGCAAATCGAAACCACAATGAGATGTCACCTCACACCTGTCAGAATGGCTAAAATCAGAAACACAAGAAGCAAGTGGTGGAGAGGATGTAGAGAAAAAGGAACTCTTGTGTACTGTTGGTGGGAATGCAAACTGGTGCAGCCATTATGGAAAACAGTATGGAGGTCCCTCAACAAATTAAAAATAGAATTACCATAAGATCCAGCCATTTTGGGTATTTACCCAAAGAAAATGGAAAAGATATATGCACTCCTATGTTTATCTATGTTTATTGCAGCATAATTTACAATAGCCAAACTATGGAAGGAGCCCAAGTGTCCATTGATAGATGAATGGATAAAGAAGATGTGGTATATATATATATATATATATATATATATATATATATATATATATATACAATGTAATATTACTCAGCGATAAAAATGAATGAAATCTTGTGATTTGCAACAACATGGTTGAATTTAAAGGGTATAATGTTAAGTGAAATTAGAGAAAGACATACCATATAATTCTACTCGCATGTGGAATTTCAGAAACAATATAAATGAGCAAAGAAAAAAGGAGACAAACAAAAATACAGTCTCTTAAATACAGACAACAAACTGGTGGTTGCTAGAGGAGAGGTGGGTGGAGGGATGGGTGAAATAGATGAAGGGGATTAAAAGTACACTTATCATGATGAGCACGGTGGAATGTGTAGAATTGTTGAATCATTTTTTACTTTTGAAACTAATATAACACTATGTTAATTTACTTTAATTCAAAAATAATAAAATAACATGACGAATTTTTTGCTAAATCTAATGGTTACATTGACTTCTCTCTTACCAAAATGCCTCTTCTCCTTTTACTTTCTAAAACACTGTTCTGGTTTTCCTTCTATCTATAAGGCCATTGTTTCATTGTTTTTTTTTTTGGGGGGGGGCAACTCTACTTCTCTTGTCAGTCCCTTAAATATTGGTGTTTCTTAGTGTTTTACCCTCAGCCCTTGAGGTTTCTCATTTTACACTCTCTTCTTCATGTGATCTTATTCTTATATGCTACTATGTTACAAATTTTATTATCAATGCAGATCTCTCTTCTAAACTATTTGATACCTCTACTTGAGATTCTCTCAGGCTACTCCAGTTCAACATATCCAAAACTGAATTCACCAACCTTCATATCTAAACCCAAAGTGCTAGAACTGCTCCCTTCCCTTTGCTTCTCTTCTACCTTGTTGTCCTAACCCAGAGACCTAGATATCAACCTTGACTCTTCTTTCTTCACTAAACTTCTGAACATTCGCTAGACATGGTCAGCCATTTTATAACTCTGCTTTTACAAATAGTGATTCAGGTGCCTAAAAAGTTCTCCCTTCTTCCTCTTTACTTAGGACTTTTCCTACTTATCTCACCCAGATTGACTCTTGATGATCTGATATTAAGTAGCAACCCAGGACTTTACTTCTCTAAGCTTCCATAACAGCTAGTTTATATCTTTGCTGTGATAATTACCCCATTGTTTCATTCACTTCTCTGTGTCCCTATAAGACTGTAAGTAATATGAAGGTAGAGGCTGTGCTTTAGTCATATTTGTATCCATGTGCTTAATGTAGTACATTGACATTTTAAAATGGTCATTGAATAAACTTTTAAAATCTTAGCAGAATGAAGAAGGCAGGCAGAAAGAAAAACTAGAGAAAAATACCAAAGAGGTTTTGGTAGGAAAATATAGGAATGTCCAATCTTTAGAAAACAGAGGTAATTCCTTCTTTCCTCAACGTTAACACTTTAAAAAAATTTTTTTATTATGCTCAATTAGCCAACATATTGTACATCATTAGTTTTTGATGTAGTGTTCAACGATTCACTAGTTGTGTTTAACACCCTGTGCTCATCACAACACATGCCCTCCTTAATACCCATCACCTGGTTACCCTATCTCCCCACCCCCTCCATTCTGTAACCCTCAGTTTGTTTCCCTGAGTCCAGAGTCTCTCATGGTTTAACACTTTTTAATCACTTTTTATCTGATTATAAAAATATAGTGTTCATTGTAGGATTATCAGAAAATACAGGTAAATTTTAAAAAAGAAAATAATTTCCTACAATGGTATCATTATTCTTTTTTATTATTTTAAAATATCTTTATAACAAAAAGTTATGAGGATATTATAATGAATTTCTATATGTCCATAATTATTATTCCTCAAGAACTCTTAAAGACTCCCCAACTTTTCTCACATAGCCTTCATTACCATGGATTTTTTTAACCTAATGGTCAAAAACTTGTTTTTGGCCAACTGAGATCTGTTCTGCTTTAAAAAGAAGATTTATTTTCTTCTGCAAACTATTTCATGGTCATAGAAGATAAGTAATTAGCATCTCCCTTTTCTGTACATAAGCCCCCTTCATTTTCTAACAGACAGCAATTACATTATCCCTTATCCTTCTCATCTCCAGACAGAATAGTTTTAATTGTGTTAAGGCCTAGTCTCCATCTTGTTGATTATTTGGGTTCATTTTCCAGAGAGTGCCTCCAGTTTTTCCCAGTCCTAAACCAAAGAGAATGCTATTTCCAAAAAGCAAGTAAACTAAAGACCAATTTAATAGTAATAAAAGAGATATCCAGCTTCGAGGATGCAAACCTGCATTTTAACAGAACATCAGGAATGCTTTTGTCATTTCCAATCCTCTATTCAGAACCACAGAAAGACAATGCCTTTATTTTTTTTCTTTACTAAGTCATGCCTGAAAATGAAGGTGTTCAGTGGTTAAAAACAAAACAAAACAAACAAACAAACAAAACACTGCTAAGTTACTTATGGTATACAATTTCTAGCTCTTTAACAAAGACCTCTTCTTCAAAGCCAGATTCCATGTGAAGACAACATTTTAAAGATTAATAATAAGAAATTTCTGCAAACTGACTGATTTCCTACTGACTCACTTTACTGGATTGAAGCTGACATTTTCCTCCCAACTTTCATAGCCACCTGCACCATAGAGACAAGAGTTTCCCATAACTCCACAAACTCTCATACACATGGCTTTTCACAAAGAAGTCTCTTAACCAACCCAAAATTTTTAACTGATATTATACTTCACTTTTTCTCAAGACTATTTTCCTTAGCTTTCCACTCACCATCCACAGGGAAGTACAATATCCTAGCTTTCTGTGAGCCAGTCTGGTTTATATATTTCTTCCCTATCTGTGAACCTGGAAAGAAAAGGACCAGAAAGGTAGAAGAGGTGACCTGTAGTTATTAAATGTCTTCTTTCACTATCATGGTTATCTTCTGCTCAACAAAGCCTGAAAAAAAATAGATGCCATAGACAGGGGACAGTGCATTAAACTAGGCTACTGCCTCAGTTAAGCTATAAAAGAGGAAGAGGAGTTTTTTTCACTTTGTACTTAGGTCTTCTTTCTCTACCTCTTCTCTTCCAGCCCCTGTCCATATGATACCTAGGCCTCTATTGTCTTTATATTATCCTCTCAACTGCCCAAGTTTCCCCACACAAAGCTGTTTGGCTAGAGTAGCCATCTATGCTCTGGATCTTTCCCCTCCTGTTTCTCACTAACAACTCTTGCTTATATTGTGGTTTTTTTCATCTCAAGGACTTGTTATGTGATTGAAACTGATCTGAGGAAATAACCTATGCTAAGATATTAATAGATGACAAAAGCCTAATGAGTTTCTGCTCTGAGGTAAAAAAAAAAAAAAAGGACTGTGACAAGAGCCTTCCACATCTTTTTTAAAGATCAACTAAAGTAGTTTTATTCAGAGTTAAGTCTACATTAAATTACAAGATTAACAATCTCTAGAGACAATGAACATAAAATTTAAGAAGTAGAAATCTATTTGGTCTTTTATAGACCACATATTATAGAACTGACAAATGAAAATTTACAAATATAGAAATAATGATACTTTAAGGGGATTTTCACATGGAAACCCGTAAGATGTCATATTTTAAACACGCATGTTTCAAAAAGGGAGAAATTTTTAGTAATTTAGCACAAAATTAAATTATATAAACTTGGTATATCTCAGAAAATATTGCTTTAAGCACTTATACCATGATCAAAATTCCTTTGGTAGCTTTTAATCAAAATGAAACATGCTATAATATAAAATATAAAGTACTTTTAAATGTTACCAGGAAAGTATCTTTGTTACAGTTAAGGTACTCACTGCTCAACCTCACCTATACACACACAACATGAAACCAAGTGCCAACAAAATCCTTTCAATCTTTTGACAAAATAATCTGTTTCACAACATCAAGACTTTAAGTCTCCTATAAAATTTTTTACAGTGTCACAGCACAGAGAACAATGGCCATCCCTGCGTATGACTGTAAAAACAAACCAATCTTTATTAGAGCAACCGTACAAATACAGCAATTAAGCAAATCAGATAGCAGTTACACTGATGGAAAAACAGGGGCTGCTAGATGCAACCTTAGAAGAGTAAACACAAACACACAATCCCCCAAACCCCTAAACAGAAAACTCACAAACAACTCAGTGGAAGTAGAACAAAGACTTGTGTGGGTTCCCTGCAGCAGGCACGCCAGACCCGGTGTTGTCCCTGCACACAGGAGAGGTCTCACCGAGAAACCTTGCTTTAAAGAGTCAGTCATCAAGCTTAAAATGTACGGAAAATAAAGGAAACAAACAGATGCCAGTATTAGGTTGCATAATCGATTAGCCAGTGTTTGACACCGACTGTTTCTTCCTAATGCTTGCCCACGAAGGACTCTCGTTCCTAACTTAAGCGTCCAGTCAACTAAGACAGCCTGCCTTCAGGAGTCCACCAGTCACCTCTGCAGCCCGCGAATGAAGCACAGAGGGTCTTTTTAGCTGTGCATTCATGATCACACACTCACACAACAAACCAAGCCTTCAGCTTTCTGCCACAAGAGCAGCACCTTACGAAGGAAACTCTTTTAACCAATATCTTCTTGTCCAATCTCAAAGTCATTCAGCAACAGAGCAACAGAAACGATTTAAACACCAAAGAGAGTAAGAGACTTCCACATCTTAACCAAAGTTACTTTCAGGCACTATGGAAGACTTTTGGGAGATAGATTTGTGGTCTTTTCCAGTACCCCTTAAATCATCCCATATATGCCAACCAGAATCCTTTGAGCTTCTGTTGCAGTTTTATAGCAGCCAGTTTCCTTTTTCCTACTTTTTTTTTCTCTTACCTATCAAACCCCAATTCCCTATGAGATGCAATCAGTGAAAGTAAAGGACCTGTATAGTTGATCAAATGTTGTCTAGAGACATTTCCTCCTTCTTTTTCCTTATTAATATTGTAATTCTCCATGGTTTATCAAGTGTTTAAGTGCCTGGACAAAGAAGCCTGTGTTATTAATTATGTATATGTATTCAGGGGTCTCTGCAATGGGCTCTTTTTATAAACTGAAATAAGTTAACCAGTAAAAGGATCACCTTGGTTAGTATTTGGGGCAAATAGACACTCTGGGTTCAGTGCCTCTTTCAATCCCACACTCTTGGCAATACACAATTAGTGCTTTTACATTGCAAGGAAAGGCTAAATGGGAATGTGCCTAGCCAGGTCTCCACACAGCTCTTGCAGGTTTTTAGGTTATACTTTTAGGTTATACGCTGTGACTTACTTAAATAAGGGATGCTAGGGATGGCATTTTAAAATGTTAATACCATGGAAAAATCCAAACCCATTTGAGAACTGCTCATATTCTCAATTGAAAGCACTAAAGTTCAAAGTATGTTTAATTATTTCCCATAGACACAATTCTGAAAGTTCTTTTTGTTTATTTCAAGTGGAGAAAATCCATTTTCTTCTTGATGTTATTAACACAAATGGTGGATGGGAAACGTTTTTTAAATTTATTTTTATTTTTTTATTACCTCACTCAAGATTTTTCTAGCTTAAGCTCTGGCTTATATAACACCTATCAAAAAATTCTAAAACAAAAGTCATACAACAGGGTTTTTGAAGAAAAAATATTTGGTAGCCTTAAGCACAATTTTTCCTTAGTGATGAATTAAATGGACTTATTTTACAGACTGTCACTGATTGCTTTTAATATTACTTCTGTTTTTATACTTGCCATGAATCACTATGAGCTTTCCATTTCCCTTTCTGTCTCTAGGTCTCTTTCTTCCCTCATACTCACACCTACACATTCATCCATAGTCCACACTCTCAAAGACTAAATCATCATTCCTTGCCACTGCTTTAACCAATGACACTTCTTTTTTTTCTGAATCATTTATGTCAGCTAGAGGTGCTAAAACCATTCCTGCCCATCTGCCTAATTATTGGCCAACCATTGCATCAGAAATTGCAATAAGTAATAATACAGAAGAAGCAGAAGGTATCAATGCTCTTGAGAGAGGGTGAATAAGCAGAAATGATGAAGCATATTGTCCTTGGCTTTTAGTTGATATTTGTATCTAAATGAGCAGCTTCTTAAATGTCAGCTGTAGGTTTCTACCTGAGATCCAGAGTGCATTTTGCAGCAACATTTCTCAGTACCCAGAAAAAGAAATATTGGATCACTGAAGTAATGCACCCATGAGTAATATTTTTTTCCTCTGAACAGTATATACTAACTCAGGCTATGTGGAATCATTTACTGATGCAGGTTTTTACCTGAGATCCAGAGTACATTTTGCAGCATCATTTCTCAGTACCCAGAAAAAGAAATACTGTATCACTGCAGTAAAAATGAAAATGCTAATACATGAATGAGTAATATTTTTTTTTTCCTCTGAACAGTATATACTAACTCAGGCTATGTGGAATCATTTACTGATAAATGTACTGATTTAAAACTAAATATTCTTTAAAATTAATAACCTATTCAACATTCCTGGGGAAGATTATGGCTATGAAGGTAAAAGTTAGTGTCTCCCTTCAAGAAATATTCACACAACTGTAAAATCTCTTAGATTGCAATCAAAATTAAAAACCTGATGTAAGCTCTGAATTGACAAATACTTTACAAAACATAGATTGCCTGGGTCAAACTTTTAACCCAGTAGGTTCAGTGCATACACAAACATGTATTCCAAGATTTTCTCTATCTGAGTAACAGATAAGATTCAAGTTTTCCTTTTATCTGGAGGCTTTGGTCATCCAGCCTGGCAGAGATTGCTGTGGTTTTAGAAGGAACAGTTGTTTAGGGGATAGATGTAATGTTTAACTGGTTTCTAGATTTTATTTATTGTTTCCATGACTGTAGTCCCTGGGTTGACTTAAAGGCTGGATTCTGAAGTGAGAAGCAGAGAGGCACCAAAGGAAATATTAGATTGAAAATAGGGAAACCAGATTCACTCACAACCCCTACCTCCTACCTCTTTTCCTCTATTTACAGAGTAATAAAAGAAAATCACTAAAGCGTACTATTCCTGCTACTTCACATTCTATAAACTGGCAAAAGAAGAAAATATTCCACATCTTAACCAAACACTTTTTTTTTAAAGTCCAATCTGCATTATGTGTTCAATAAATACTTGACAAGAGTGTCAATTTTCAAAGGAAATAACAAGTTCCCAACTGAATCCTCACACAGCCATTTTGCCCTTTTAGGTTTGTCTTCTCAAATTACAAATTTAGGAAAAATAAAATGTTTCATACTTGTGAAGGAACAATAACAAAAGGATTAAGGATAAAGCTGTCCAGGGGCGCCTGGGTGGCTCAGTTGGTTGAGCGACTGCCTTCGGCTCAGGTCATGATCCTGGAGTCCCGGGATCGAGTCCCGCATCGGGCTCCCTGCTTGACAGGGAGTCTGCTTCTCCCTCCGACCCTCCTCCCTCTCATGCTCTCTGTCTCTCATTCTCTCTCTCTCTCTCAAATAAATAAATAAAATCTTTAAAAAAAAAAAAAAAAAAAAAAAAGGATAAAGCTGTCCACAAGGCAGAATCCCTTGTTTCTGGATATGCCTAAAAGTACAGTTTATTGTAACCAGATATGAAGGTATAGAGAGAGGTAGATAAAACAGTTTATTATTCATCACTTAAGGTAGTCATTAAAAAGGGCACAGTTTTATTAACAGTGGTTGAGTCATTAGAAAACCAGAGCTACTCAATACATACTCATATTCATATTCAGTGCTTGTTCTGCTATGCTATGCTAAGTGAATGATGTGGGGGTGGGTAAATTGCTATTAACTAAGATTCCAATTGAAAATTTATTTTTCTTGTGAGCCCAAATGAAGAGCGCAAAACTTCAGAGGTAGTTTTGATGAGCTTGTAAGCAGTATAAAGTTTTGCGTTGAGCCCAAAGATTTCAGATGTTAAAAAAATCCATCCTATCTAACAATAACTTTGAAGCTGTTAATTTTTCTCTTGTTCACTCTCCCCCTGAACAGTGTTGCCCCAGGACATGCCACTACAATTGCTTTCTCCACCCACTCCATTCTCTGTCCCTTAGTTTCCACATCTCTCTCACCCTTTTTGATTTTCATTTTGATTTTTAGTTAGCATATAGTTTATTTATTTTTTATCATGTTATGTTAGCACATAGTTTAATATTAGTTTCAGGAGTAGAATTTAGTAATCCATCACTTACATGTAACACTTAGTGCTCATCACAAGTTCCTTCCTTAATACCCAGCCCTGGTTGATTTTTCAATTTTAATTTCTTCTCATTCAAATAAATGATTGCAAAGTCCCTTTACAATTTAGTACATAGTCCTTGAATTCTAACAGCTCTAAGATTTCATTTACTTTTTTCTCTTTTTGAATAATGATTTATTTTCTCCTTTCTTCCAGAAAAAATTATTTGAAGGAGGAGGGATAAATAAGGAGAAAGCATCAATATTTTATTTCCTTCTCTCTATTCTTGGTAAACTCTTTCTCTCTCTAAATATTTATTGATATATCTCTCTCTAAATTATATATCAATATATTATATATTACATTATGTATATGCATATATGTAATTTTTTTTAGAAATCTCTAACTGACAATAAATGTCTATCTCTATTTCCCCTATAAACCATCATTCTCTTTGTTGTTCTTAGAATCTTTATTATTCTTCTTTACATTTTCTGCAACAATCCTTTCTACTTCTAATTATTCCCACCCTGGAAATCCTCCTATGATTTTTTTCCTCTGGTGAATTCTACAAAATACTTAATAAAAACTTCATATCAAACCTTCAGAAATATTTCCAAAACAGTGCAACATCTAGGAGATTTACCAGTTCATTCCATAAGACCAGTTATTACCCAGATAACAAAGCCAAACAAAAGCATCACAAGAAAAGTAAACTACCCATTTTATTATCTGTAATTTCAAGCTTTGATGGTTTATCACTCAGGAGTTTCACGACTCCTTTGCTGACATAATCTAGGCAAATTCATTTGGCTGAAATGAGAACTAATTTAAAAAAAAAAAAAAAGCAAAGATGATTTTTAAAGTATTTCAAAATTCTTTTTTCTGAATAAGTTTTGGCTGAACCCCTGGTTAGAAAGAGAATGATAAAGGTTTCTAGAGATATTATCTTAGTCACCACTTACAGAGGATATTATACCATCTACCTTGTATCATCAATCATAATCCCTTATAGAGATCAGCAGATGGGATAGAACAGAATGAGTCAATATGCCCTTTTTAATTCCCCTATGGCCTTTTCCTTCTGCTTTTTCTTTCTTAGTGGGATTTCTAGTCTAGTCATTAATAATACCACTAATAACAGTTCATTCAAAATATGACATCCTGTAGTTCAATCAGCGTAGGTTAGCTGTCCCCCAACAATTAGATAATGATTTACTGGTAGATCTCAAAGCCTTCCTTGGGTGGTCTCCAAGCCATGTAGATCAAAGGTTGAAAGGTTGACATGTAGGTCAGCTTTCCCAATCACATGTTCCTCTCTAAAGTCCCGTGTGGGAAAATGTCATGCAACAATGTGGTACAGGGGGAAACTATTCCTTTATCTTAGCAACTCTTGCTCCCCTGCATTCCTGCAACAACCACACAACCTCAGTTAAATACAAATGGCTATTCATCAAGAAATTGTTGCCATTATATTACTTTTAAAATGATTTGAAAATCCCAAAAGACAGAAAATAAAATTAATATGTTGAGGGCTCATTCATGGAAGTCTTGATAACTATGATCAAAATAAGAGGAGGCAAAGCAAAAGCGAAGGTCGTTGCTTTCACCAAAAGTCCATCTCAAATTGTAGACAGTGGAAATATTGTTCCTACACAGTGATTAAGCACTACAAAAGATTTCAAGAGCCACCAAGACAATAGTCTCAGAGGGGTTTGGCAAATACTGGGTGGTTGGTTGACTTGTATTTCAACCAATCACCCAGTCACATTTCCCAGGACTCATATTAAATAAACAGGAAAAGTGGAATTTTACTATTCTTATTAAGCCACTCAACTGGAAACTGACAAAACAAAGGATAGGCCAACAAGGATGGACAGCTGTGGGGAGCTGTGGGGACAGCTCCTTTGAAACTCCTCTTCTGCATTCTCATTCAGAAAAGGGAAGTAGGTAAAATGAACAAAATATTATAGATTGGCAGCAGGCCATTGTGGCAAAAACACCTTAACTACAGCTAACATCAATGCCATTAAACAGGGGAATGGGGACTTAAACAAACAATAAATGAAGAGGCTCCTACAACTAATGAATCAGAAGATAAACCCATTGCTTGAAATGATGAAAGAAGATGAACAAAGAGCAAACAGTGCCTGCGAATGAAAGAATCTATAAATGTTTGACATAATAGAAAACCATCTACTGTTATCATGAAATTATTTAAAGATACTAAATCTCCATTGGACAGAATTCCAGTGATACTCTTCACATCATCAAATTTGTTGAGTATTAAAAGTATTGTAAAGAAAGCACAATGAATTTATTTTGAACTCTAGTTATTCCATGTTTAAGTATTTATTTGAAGGTTATGTCAATACAGAGAAAAGAACAGCCTAGCCTAAAGCCCACATATGGAAAGCTGTGTCTCATAATAGTAGAGATTATGGACATCACAACACTGTTTACAAGATGTGTAGTAACTAATTTTTTTTTATGAAAATTGGGATTTTACACAAGCTCTAGCCTCAAAGAGTAGGAACTGAGCTGGGCAGAAGAAGACAAGTCATGTGTTCAGAAAGATATTTACATGATAAGTCTAATAAGGATTTCCAAAAGAACCAAAATATAAATTATCCTTATCATAATAGCTCCAGGTTGAATATTAGGAGGATGGGAACTCAATTGTAAGATATTGGAATTTTAGGCAAGCATTTGAAAATCAACAAATATCATTGCACTGAAACAACATGCTTTAAACAAAATGGGAAATTATTCAACAGATAATTATTCAAATATTACCAACTAGACAATCTGGACAAAAATTTGTTATTCAAATCCCATTAGCCATCCAAAAGTACTGGGCTTTGAACTGCTGAAGAATTTTTAATACAAGATGCTCATACCAATACCCAGAGCTACTGCCAAATATTTCTTAGTAAGTGGTAAAAATCAGTGTTAGACATAATTGCTTTAAATTCCACCATGAAAACATTTACCACATACCAAATAATTCCAGAGAATACTCACTCAAACTGACAAGAATAACACTTGCAAATATGACCACTACTTGAGAGAAGTACACTCTGTGATGGAAAGGGCCTCTAGAGCTAGATTACCACCAGAGAAGATATTAAAATAAAGGAAAGGGGAAGAAAATTTTGCTTACTTTATTTGTTATTGGTCCAAATGTAGGTACTGTCTATAGACCTGGACAATAGATGAAGAAAAATTCCTGTAAAGATAGAATAAGTGTAGAATTAAAGGCATGGGCATTAAGGAAGGCATGTGATGTGATGAGCAGTGGGTGTTATATGCAACTGATGAATTGTTGAACACTACATCTGAAACTAATGATGTACTACTATGTGTTGGCTAATTGAATTTAAATTAAAAAAATAACTAAAGACATGGATACTAGGGGTTAGCAATGTAAATAAAGGATACTTATTCTATAAATAGAAGAGGATGTGGGAAAATGAGACTGGAAAGATAGAGATTTGAGGTGGAGAGAAGAGAACGGTCTCAGTTACACATTTACTTGGCAATGTCAATATAAGGACTACCAAAATGGAAAGATAAGAGGGCAAAGTTTGAGTTTAGGACTTAAGGATACTGGTAATCATTTAGAAATGTGATAGAAGCTTATAAAGAATCTCAACTTCTTCTGGTGACACTTGACTACCTAGTTACAGGAATGGACAAAATAGAATGGTTGGAATACTAATGACAAAATATCATATGTCTCACCTGAAAGCTTCAATTGAACCATAGGTTTTTCACATGGAGACAGAAAAGAGGAATAATTAATACTGAAAATTTAAATTGCCCCCAAACTGCCACACTTAGAGTAAACCTTTTAGAGCAAGTATGATTATAATCTGTATAAGAGTATCAGGAAAATGACTAGCTCTACACTGCTAAAATGAAAAGTAAGAGATGGTATTCTTGTTCCTTGACTATACCATAATGGCCTAATAGTAAAATCAGCCCTGAAAATTGGGTTTCACTATGCTGAGTTATATTGGGTTAGCCAAGGTTTTTAATGTAAAACTACATTAAATCAGCTTAAGGTTAAAAACAGCTTGCTCAGTGATGCTGAAGGGTTTGGTGATTGGCTAACTGAATTTAAATTTTAAAAAATAACACTGGGTTAGCCTGGTGATGGTATTAAAGAGGGCACGTACTGAATGGAGCACTGGGTGTTATATGCAAACAATGAATCATGGAACATTACCTCAAAAATTAATGATGTAATGTATGGTGATTAACATAATTAAATAAAAAAATAACACTTGGGTCAATTTCTTTGGAAATTCATGAAAAACAAAATACTATACATTATTTAGAAAACTAAAAAAAATGCCATTTTGTTTTTAAAAGGTGGAGTGATTAAAGTACACATTTAAATTGGAAATATATGTGGCAATTCTTAAGTTATATTTGGCCAAAATAAAAGTAATGGTCCTAAGATTCACCAGCAAATTAAGAGACACTGACACATGAGAAACAGAGTTGATGTAAAACAAGTGGTAAGATGTCACCACATTTGGTTCACCAGCAATTAGTTCTCAAAGCTGATTAAATAATTTTATGGCTATTTATGATCATCAGCATAAGATCCACTGAAAAGAAACTATTACACCAAACCAAAAAAGTCTGCCCAAAAGATGAAGAATTTGGCCATTAAGCAAACCCTCTAATATAGTGAAACATTCGGTTGTAGCTATTATGCTTGCAATTTAAACTTTATATACTTTCACAGTTTACAAAGCCTTTCAAAATGCCATCTCTATTAGTCATCACAATCACCCATTTAAGATTGGTTTCCCATAAACTAAGTAGGTTGTCCAAGGTCATGAACAGAGCCAGAACGTGAAACCTGACCTCCAGGTTCTAAGTCCCTCTCACTCTGTCGTTCCACAGTTGTCTCTCAATAGGTACATTTTTTTAAAACTTGCATAAATCAAATAATTAAAGAATGTAGCTTTGGCAAAAGGGGTGAGAAATTTCTAGGCAACAGCTTGGTAATTAGAGAGGGTTGACAAATCCTAGTTATAGATCATGTCCCAGTGACAATCTACAAGGTGGCATTTATGGGCACTATTTCAAGTTAATCAGGATATTTCTAATCCAAAAGCAAATCACAATAAGAATATTGGACAGCTGATTTCACATTATGAAGAACTCACACCAGATTAGCAACAAACAAAAAGCATCTCTTAGGACATGGCTTCTTGGGTGCTTGTATCTGGGTCCAAATAGAGGTAAGTTCTTCCATTCTTATCAGTAATAATTCAATTCTGCCATTTATTAATTTGTGACCTTAGGGATTTGTGACTGTGAAAAGGAGATTGTAGTGTGGATAAATGACTATAACTTAGATTAAAATACCTTCCATATAATATGTCATTTTTATAAAATTAACTCTTTTGGGGGGATACAAAATTAACTCTTAATTGATTAATTCATTACTTTAATGAAATTAATTCTTAGTCAGTGGATCGGAGAGACACCCCATTGAGCATAAAGAGAAGGTAGGAGGGGCAGAACTAAGGTACTTCCTCTCCTTGTGAATGTAGTGACAATGAGTATAATTGATCTGAAAAGAACATGATGTATTGGACCCTTATACAAGCCTCTGCTTTAAGAGCCCATGCAGAAATCATGAGAAAGAGAGCAAGATAGAATATCAATCAGGACCAATTTATACATTTTTCTGTCATCAGTTCTTTTAGTTTAATATTTTCAAAAACCAGCCACATGTAAGCTGGGTCTGCTTTCATAAGATTTTGGGATCAAATTCTAGAATAAATTAATTTTGTTCCCTAGTTTTCTGAAGTTTTTTGTTAGTTTACCATCATATGATTCTTTCCAATTTCCCCTGCATATACACATGGAAAAATCTATACAAAGAAATAAATTCCTATTTCCAACAAGAATGACAGTTCCATAAAATCTCAGTACTTAAAAGAAACTAAAATCCCGGACAGATCGTCTAAGCAAAAGATCAACAAGGAAATAAAGACTTTAAATGACACACTGGACCAAATGGACTTCACAGACATATTCAGAACATTCCATCCCAAAGCAACGGAATACACATTCTTCTCTAGTGCCCATGGAACATTCTCCAGAATAGATCACATCCTAGGTCATAAATCAGGTCTCAACCGGTACCAGAAGATTGGGATCATCCCCTGCCTATTTTCAGACCACAATGCTTTGAACTAGAACTCAATCACAAGAGGAAAGTCGGAAAGAACTCAAATACATGGAGGCTAAAGAACATCCTACTGAAGAATGAATGGGTCAACCAGGAAATTAAAGAAGAATTTAAAAAATTCATGGAAACCAATGAAAATGAAAACACAACTATTCAAAATCTTTGGGATACAGCAAAGGCAGTCCTAAGAGGAAAGTATATAGCAATACAAGCCTTTCTCAAGAAACAAGAAAGGTCTCAAGTACAC